>NC_074692.1:10257248-10598248 GCF_029448725.1 Salvelinus fontinalis
ATGATAGTCCCACTAAGCCCAAATCAGATGGGATGGTGTATTGCTGTAGAATTCTGTGGTAGCCGTGCTGGTTAAGTGTACCTTGAATTCTAAATAAATCATAGACTGTGTCACCAGCAAAGCACCCCCACACAATCACACCTCCTCCTCCATGTTTCAAGGTGGGAACCACACATGCGGAGATCATCTGTTCACCCACACGGTGTGTCACAAAGACACGGCGGAAGGAACCAAAAATCTAAAATTTGGACTCCAGACCAAAGGACAAATGTCCATTGCTTGAGTTTCTTGGCCCAAGCAAGTCTCTTCTTCTTATTGGTGTCCTTTACTAGTGGTTTATTTGAAGCAATTTGACCATGAAGGCCTGATTCACACAGTCTCCTCTGAACAGTTGATGTTTTTTACTTGAACTCTGAAGCATTTATTTGGGTACAATTTCTGAGGCTGGTAACTAATGAACTTATCCTCTGCAGCAGAGGTAACTCTGGGTTTTCCTTTCCTGTGGCGGTCCTCATGAGAGCCAGTTTCATCATAACGCTTGATGGTTTTTGTGACTGCACTTGAAGAAACTTTTTGAAGTTCTTCAAATGTTCCACGTTGACTAACCTTCATGTCTTAAAGTAATGGACTGTCGTTTCTCTTTGCTTAATTGAACTGTTTGTGCCATAATATGGACTTGGTCTTTTACCAAATAGGGCAGTCTTCTGTATACCCCCTTACCTTGTCACAACACAACTGATTAGCTAAAACGCATTAAGGAAAAGATTCCACAAATTTACTTTTAAGGCACACCTGTTAATTGAAATGCATTCCAGGTGACTACCTCATGAAGTTGGTTGAGAGAATGTGCAAAGCTGTCAAGGCAAAGGGTGGTTATTTGAAGAATCTCATATCTAAAATATATTTTTTGGTTACTACATGATTCCATGTGTTATTTCATAGTTTTGATGTCTTCACTATTATTCTACATTGTAAAAATAGTCAAAAGAAAAACCCTTGAATGAGTAGGTGTTGTAAAAACTTTTCACCGGTATGGTACACTAATGTTCTCTCAATGGAGCTGTGCTAAGCACTGGGAGAGAACTACTGTTTGAATCTCCAACTGTAAAAGAAAAGTTTTGAGTGAGGTGATTTTTAAAAACAACATTTTACTCTGAGGATATACCCTGCTCTGCGTACCTGGAGCGTCTACACTTTCTTGCCCGAGGGAAGTTTTCATTTCCTGTTCACTATCCCACCTGACCCACGTTGGCTGGGATGGTTTGCATGCTTTTTGGGTTTAATTCCAAGTATGTGTGAATGAATATGGCTAGAGATTTACATTGCTGGATCTGTAGAGGGAGACCTACAAATTACCTTCATGGTAAAAAGGAAAATAAAGGGTTGTGATTTTCTGTTTCCCAGCCTTCTGTTGGATAGCAAACAGGCCCGGGCCCGGTTGCCCGACAGCAATGGAATTTCGGCTTATGAGTGTTAACGATGCGTCGTTCTTATAACAGCCGAAGATGTAACATGCGTTTCCCAAAAACCACACACAGAGAGAACGTTCACGAAGTCCATCGTTGGAGCATGTCGATATAGTGATAGGATCAAAAGAAAGGCAGCACTGCTGAGGTTATTGGTGATCACAGACAGATAAACATCTTGATTCTGTGTTTAGTGTAGATATTCTGTTCATGAAGTGACGTGGAAGGGGGAAAAAATTAAACATCTAATGACGCACTTAGTAGTTCTATGAGTGGTCTGAGGCAGTCGGTAAATAATGTGCGTTTTCAAATACAACTTTAGTAACAAGAGTTTTGGGAAACTGCTCAGAGACTTAACGATGCTCCTACAAAGGCTCTAACGATGAACTTAGCCTTAAGATACTTTTGGAAAACCGGGCCCTGGACTACACTGTATGTGTGAATGTCCTAGCAATGTCCTACTACACTGATGTTTGCACAATTAACACAGATACTTCCTTAAATTTGACAGACACTTTTTATGACATTTCAGAGGCTGGAGTCTCACCCAAGGCCAAGGTGTTGAAAGTGTTCCACAGGGATGCTGGCCCCATGTTGACTCCAATGCTTCCCACAATTGTCAACTTGCGTGGATGTCTTTTGAGTGGTAAACCATTCTTGATACACGGGAAACTGTTGAGTGTGGAAAACCCCAGCACCATTGCAGTTTTTGACACACTCAAACTGGTACACCTTGCACCTACTACCATACCCTGTTCAAAGGCACTTAAATCTTGTCTTGCCCAGTTGCCCACTGAATGGCACACATACTCAATCCATGTCTCAATTGTATCAAGTCTTAAACATCCTTTAACCTGTCTCCTCCCCTTCATCTCTAGACTGATTGAAGCAGATTTAACAGGTGATAATAACTTTCACCTGGTCAGTATGTCATGGAAAGAGCAGGTGTTGTACACTCAATGTATATAGTACTGTGTGTGTGCTGATATCCTTTCGGGTGCCAGAGAAATCTTTACATGTATTTCTCATTTCCAAAACTATATTGCTATTATAGTAGAGGAATGGTATGCGTCTTCTCTAAATTGTAATAATGTATTTAGCTTTTTCACTTTGTTTCAGAATACTGCCACAATCTTACATTTTATTTCAAACAAAGGTTTCTCTGGGTCCTTGAGAGAAAGTGAAAATAATGAATGTAATGACCCATATGTATATCTGTATTCTGGTAAATTAATAATTGCCATGAATGGACAGTCAATTAGCATTTATAAAGCAATTATACTGTCCTTTGAGGGATATTTAATGTCCACTTCAGATGACAGAAGAAAACATTTGTTTCACAATCAAAATAAAACAGAAATGACAAACATTCCATGTGATGTTACATCACAAATCATGTGTTATAAAAGATCCACAGCTATGGAGTCCTGAGAAAATCACAAACAAGATCACAGGCACTTGCCCTGAGCGTTAAAGTGAATGAGAACTCATGATTCACCATTACACCAGAACCATTGATCTTCATGCAATGAATTCTCTTCCCCTCGTTAGCACAATACAGTACATGGAAAGTATTTTTTTGATGAAGTTACATGAGTGTATTTCATTTAGTCATGACAGATGACATTAAGGCAATGAATCAGAGTTCAACCCCTCCAATACAATCAACATCACCATTGCAAAAGATGGTTCTGTATCCATTATGTGAGATATTAAACAATATGTTAATAAGCAAGATATTTCACAAAAATCAATCACGCATCTGTTTTTATACAATGCCAGAAAATCCACCATGCATTAATTCAATAAGTACCATACTTGCAGGAAATGTATGTTCATCAAGCAACATCGAAATGTCCCTTAAATTTGACAGGGATAAGTCAATTTCTGTGAAATCATGGGTCAGTTTTTTCTTTATTAGAGGAAATCCAAAAACATCCGAAAAGTTTGGTATATCAAAGAAAGTGCTTTATACTGCTTAAGATCTGTTTGATGAAAATGCATTGACAAGGCCTTTGAATACAGGTACACAAAGTAAAAAGTGACATTACATATGGTCCATATCAACCTGGCTTGTTAAATAAATGTACAAAATAAAACAAAAAAAGAATGTATTAAGTACAGTATACTCAGAGCAACATCAGCCAACCAGGACACACGGGTGGGGGTGAGTAACTGATTAACTTTCAATCTTCAATGTCAGGTTCCCCAGTTCAGTCTTGTTTATAGAAGGTCTGTATAAATAGACCAGTTTACTGCCGAGTCTGCAGGCTGGGGTCTGTCTGAACTCAAGGTCCCTGCCTTCGAGAACAGCCCCACAGCTCCCCCGCCCAAACCACATGAGCGACACAGTTCCAACAGCTCTCAGTAGGGGGGCGCTCATGGATCAGCCTACGTGACTTCCATGACTCACAGGGAGATTCTCAATTGGACAAAAGTCCATCCTCTACTTCCTGACCCGGAAAGCGATAAGTGGTCGAGGAGAGTGTCAATTCGTTAGTAGGCGAACGTAGGAGTCTGCTCATTACCTACTTCAGCAGAAGATGCACAATAGTATCCTGGGCTAGTGTTTAAAAAACCATCACACCCCTTTTGAATCAGCTGTTGTTTTCTCAAAGGAGAAAAGTATGCACACATTTAAAAACTATACGGCACTTTTGTCTAGAAAATGTCTTGCACAACTAGCTAAATTTGTATCACTTTAAACATTTATTTGGGGATTCTACCCCTGTCAACATAATTTGCCTGATGACGCGCAAGTGGAGAACGAGAGTCATTTCATACAAGCACATTTGTTTCTACGTTTCCTCGATTACCTTTGACCTTTTTCAAAAGCAGACGAGGATGCAAGGCCTCGGACAAAACTAACAGATTCTCCCACAGACTGGGCTGGAAGTGGAAAGACAAGACTGGTTCCCTTTGGTCCCTCATGGCTGGGTCAGAGTGATTCTGGTTCAGGAGATGGAGCAGATGGTGCTGCTGCCCTGGTCCTTCGTGGCTTCTCTCTTCTTCAGCTCTCTGGTGATCCTCCTCCTGATACCCTCCAGGTACAGACTCCTGTCAAACTGACCCGCTCCCAGAGGAATACTGAGAAACACCAGACGGTGAACAAATAAAAAAGGGTTAACCAGCTGTTCTAAACTTTGAGCTTTTCATTGACAGCACTTTTGGACAACGTAATTACTACGAGAAAGGTTAAGTGTTGGAGCTGAAAGCTGCAAATAGCTTGCTGCTGCAACAGCTAAGAGAGGCAGGGGTGGGACTCACTTGTCTCTTCCAGGACGGAGTTTGACCTGGAACATGCCGATGACAGGCCGGTGGTCTGACGTCTTTATCATTGAACAGCTGGTGTACTTTATCACTTTGATGTCATCCACCTGCCTGTTCCTGAACAGTATTCTGTCCTAGAGCACACAGAGAAACAGTCAAATAAAATATTCCCTTTGTGTGTGTTTAAAACAAGCCTATATAATAAAGCAAAGAGGCTTGCTTGTATGAATGACACAAGGTATGACTGACGGTGGCACGTACTGTGTATGAGGGAGTTCTCTGCTTAGAGGTGGTGTCGTACACGTCACAGCCAACGTCAAATTTGTAGGTGGGGAGGAACTGAATCAGTGCTTCCTGGAAGCCTTTAAAGATGGAACCTAGAACAGAGCATAACACATTTGTACTCTATTGTCAAGTATCTGTCACAGTGAGTATGGTAACAATACATTGAGATATCATTCACAATCTAATACATGTAATATTTGCCTGAACCTCTGGTTCTTAGTGTTAGAATGGTGTTCCATGTAGACGTACCATCCTTCATTTC
This sequence comes from Salvelinus fontinalis, assembly GCF_029448725.1. NCBI lineage: Eukaryota > Metazoa > Chordata > Actinopteri > Salmoniformes > Salmonidae > Salvelinus > Salvelinus fontinalis. Next base: position 10,262,532 of record NC_074692.1, read on the forward strand.
CTTGGAGAGTTGGTCATGGTGGAGAAGAGGGCCCATGTCCACACCCTGGTTCTGGTTTAGAAGGGCCTCTACCCCCCCACGGTCTTCACTCAGGCGGAAGTTAAAGTCCCCAAACCAAAAAACCTCATCAAACCGTGTTGTCACATCCGCTGAAAGACATGAAACATAGTCATTATCAGTAACATTAACAATGGACTTGAGTACTTGTTGCATGAGGGAAACTACAGCATTTCTCCTCACATAATTAGGATGCTCTTCTAGATGTGACAGCGGTACTTCAATATAGTAGTAGTACTGCAATAAACAGCTCTTGTCTTTAAGAGTACTTACAGGATGTGGAGCGGTAAGGGTTGGTGTCTGGAAGAACTTTAGGGAGAGCAAGTGCTTCAACGATCTTGTTGTAGTCCAGAATCCTCTCGTACACTCTGGAATCTCCAGCTGGAACATAAGGACATTTATTAAATCACCTAGTTAGCAGTGCGACTGTATCCAAAAGGCTTTCCGCTTCCTGTTTACATTCACAGGTAATAGCATCACCTCCTGAACAACAGAGGTGTCACTCACAGGTAAAATGGGAGGTGATGAAGAGGAAGGAAGTGCCAAAGAAGGTGAAGCCGATCCCCACGGCTCCTTTGGTTTTGATCTGAGACATGATGCGTGTTGTGACCGTGGCATGCTCCACTTCTGTTAGGAGGAGATGCGGTGGTTACAGGGACCAAATCAGATCACGTACTGTACACATAAAATGTGGGTAGCCAGAGAGATCACCTTATAATGTTACCTCTCTTACAACATTTTAATTAGAGACCTTCTGAGATTTGTTGATGGGAAAGGACTGATTCACTCTCCTCTGAAAAAAACGACAACTTGTAGTAGACATTCGGGACGGACCTGAGCAGAACCAAATGAGGTCCCTCCTGACGAACACCGTGAGGTAGAGAACCCCGTGGGAGGCTGCGTAGAGCATGACATAGTACGGCCCCAGAGTCTCCTGAAGACGGATCTCCCATTCCCTCCTGTAACACACACACACACACACACACACACACACACACACACACACACACAATCAGCATAGAGTGCTGAAGACTCGATTGATATAATGCAAAATGCTCTCATACAGTCGTCCTATACCGGTCAGGACATCCCTCCTGGACTCCGATGATGTAAAAGTCTTGTGCAAATTCAGAGTCTGTCGGGAGCAACAGATCATCTAGGTTGTTTGGAAGTCCCTGAAAATGACACGGAAGTAGTCATTTTTTTTATTATCAAAGAGTGAGTGTAGAACTTGTGTACAGATATTCAGGCTCTAGGCCTAATGTTGAACAGTAGGAGTGGCCTCACCTTCTCTCCATGCATGTTCCATGTGGCTATGTAGATGCCAACTCTCCTCTCTGGGAAATAGCGGTCCAGCTCCTCAGCGCCCAAAAGGGCACCACTGCCCAGCACGCTGCCCTCCAGAAAACTCCTGGAACACAATGAGGAAATGAACACTTCATAACCGGAGGTATAGCAGCACTGTTTTCCCTGCTTGCTCTAACAAACAATTAGTATTCTTGGCTACTTTGAACCAACCCCATTTCAAATGTCTGGTAGGCTCCATTATACAAGTTCAGTAGAATACACACACAATTCAAAGAACGCTGGATATTATTGGCGCTGAGGCACATTTCAAAACATAGGCTTCTTCCCTAGCTGATAGCTGTCAAACATTTCAGATAAATCCCCCGATTCCTTGAACAGCTCCTTGCTGAGGCACAACATGTGTATTGAGACCCATCTTTGCTCCCTGAATGGTGGCAAAAGCTATGCTGATTCACACACTCCCACCTGACAATTTCCTCCATCAGAGTGAGCACTTACATACCATAAGCCTCAGAGGCCTTCATTGAAGCAGAACTGCAGCCAGTGTTGCTAGTGCACACACCGATGCTAATGCCCTAGCTGCAGATGTGCCACGGTAATAATTACAGCATAGTCTTCTTGGTTGCCATTCACTGATGGTGATTGTGACCGCTCACAATAAGTTACAATAGCTCAAATGCCCATCTGTAGTTCATGCAGAATATATTTAACTCAAGGCACACCTCAATTCTTATCATGAGATGTCATGTTCCACATCACAGGAAGTGCATTATTGTATCAATGAAATGGAGCATCCCTTAAGCCCATCTTTATTTTAGAGCTGCATCAAACATTCAAATGATACTTTATACACTATAGTTAGATCACCTATTAGTTTCAATGCCTTCAGAAAGCTATCAAGACTTACAGCACTTTGATACCGGTATGGTATCCAATACAGGTAGAGAAGGCTTCTGCAGGACGTATCTGGTAAGTAAACTAGAGAGGATATCATGAGTGAGAGGCGTGTAGCCCTACCTGTTCCTGACGTCCCTGGGTCTGATGGGGTTCAACACGCTGAAGGTGGACTTCATGGAGTTGACAGAGGTGTTGTCCGACACCATGTTATCCAGAAGCCGGCTGTCGCTCAGGTTCCTGTGCAGGTGCAGCCTCTCCGGCCCAGCTCTCCCCGGCACAGTGCCATAATCCACGCAATCCCTGTCAATCCGATTAGCCGTCCTTAAGGACTCCGACGCCAAGGTCTGCTCCAGAGCAGGAAGTGGACCCGATGGCTGTAAGGGAGAGAGGCGTACCTTGAAGGGCCTCCCCCGCTGCTCCGCTGGGTCACCGTAGTGGTCGTGGGGCCTCCTCTCGTACTCGGAGAGGCTCTGGCCCCTGGCTCTGAAGACAGGGGACCCTGTAGGAGTTAAGAGGGGTCCAACGATGGAGCTCTGTCCGTTCCTTAAGGTGGCAGCACCGCTCAAGGGGAACACACCTGTAACTGCCGAGTCCTCCTTAAGAGAGTCTGTGGAGGAACCAGTCTCAGCTGGGTCAGTCAGACTCTCCTGGCTGTGCTTAAGTCTTCTGCTTCTCACCTCCTCCATCGAACCACTCTTCCCTCCCTTCGACAGTGCAGGGGGCTTGGGCAGTAGGGGCGGTCGCGGTTGGTAGAGACTGGTCTTGCTGCTTTGGTCTTGTACATCCTGAGGGAATTTCAGGGTGTCGAGGAGCTTGGTGGGTTTGATGTCCTCTGTAGGGGGGTTCACTGGCATCTTGTCACTGCTAACTCCTTCTGGATCCTTCCCACCAGGAGCTCCACGAGGTAACACTCCATCAGGCTGAGAGGGGCTACTGTCCTCCCCATTCTCAGTCATCCTCATGCCAGGCTGCACCTTCTGTCAGATGTCAGTACCATGCCATGGAAGAGGTCATCTAGAAAACAATTATAGCTACTGTACTATTAATGAGAATGGATTGATAGTATTTCTAATTATATGCTTGTTACACTAGCTAGCTAGACACTTGCTATGTTACTTATCTTACACAAGCAATGAAGCTAGGTAGCAACGAGTTGATTAGCCCGACTAAGTTAGCTGCACATATGGTTGGCTCATGTTAGCTAGCTAAATGACTGGAAGAGAGAACTCCACAGACAAAAGAAACCTTAGTTACCAGTATATTTGACAGCTCTGTTGGCAGTAATGTTAACTGGACGCTAAAATTGCTAACTACTGTGATGACATGTAAAGCCATCTAGCTAGCACATGTTTACGATTATGCTAGCTAGTTAGCTACATCCTCGTAAACATGTGCTGCTAAAAAAGATAGCTGCTTGCTATGCGCTCTAACGTTAGCTATATAGCATTCGAATTCACATAACATTCGCTAGATAGCTAGCAGAAACGCATTGGTGAAACGTTGTAGCTGCTAGCTGTGCTAGCTAATATTTTAACCTATGACAGACCGCTAGAAATATGGCAGTCTGGGAAAGACAAACGCATTAGACACGACACTACATTTAATCAACGTTAGATACCTGGGGAAAAGCGAAATCAAGTTTCGTCCATTACAACATTGTGAGAATATATCGTTAGAGGTAACATTAACTAACTAGCTATTTTTAGTTTAGCTCCCAACGTTAAACCAAACTTTCCACTTCTCTAGACATGGTTTTTCTTCTTCATTGATGTTTACTGGCAGACTACACTCATAATGTGTATTGCCGCCACCTACTGTAAGGGGTAGTAAAAAAATACCCCAAAAACAAAATAGGTTTTGGATTAACAAATTCATACTAATTACCAAAAACACAAACCAAATTCACGCTACTATCCTGTATAAAATACTACACCTTCGGTCGGATTTCAATGTATTTTCAGATCCCTAAACAGGCTCATGGAACCTCTTCATTCAGTACTCCCTGTAACATTTCGGCTGTATAGTCCTGGAGATCCAGAAATCTATTTGCCGCCATCACAATGATGTCTAACTTAGAATGTTTTATTAATTTGACTAGTGCAATTTATCACTAAGTCCACCTTCTTCACTGTTAGTGTGTCGGGATCCTTCTCCTGCATGCAATTCACTGCAGACTGTGGGCCATCCACTACCATCTCACCTCTACTCATTCCTTCAGCTATTTTCACTGCCTCCACATAGGAGACCTGCTGGATAGCCCTGACCCTAGCTACTGCGCCCTCCTTCATCCTTACAGGGCACTCCGGGAACGTGATTCCCATCACAATTACAACATGCTTCATCTGACTCTTCAACTGCTACATACATTATTTATTACTTTGACAAACACTTGCCACGTGTCCAGACTTGTTATAATTGTAACACTGCAGCGGCTTCTGTACTGTACATATGGTCTGACCGCATTTCTCACATACCCACGTTTTACATACATCGGGTGAACCACTTCATCAAACGACTAAATAAAACCGATAGGCTTTGCTCCTTCTTTCCATCTATCATTTGATTCAAGCGATGTGCGTCTACCACTCACTCCTACACGAGATGACACCTTTAACCGGAGCCCTACTCTAAAAAGCACAGCTTTCCACGTCATACGTCGGCATCTTGTGTAGAGCCACAGAGCTTTCTCCTTTTGTGCTCACGATATCAACATCATACCGCTCATGGTCACTCTGACCGATTCCACTCTACCTAATTAGAGTGGAATTGCAACAATCTTCAAAATGTTCTTAAATGTGATGTTCGGGTGCCTCTAGGGGAATTCAGAAAGCTGATTGAGGACCTTATTACTGATGAATGTGTTATTTTTTTAGGACCATATTTTTCTTTCTGCTTGCATTTTGTGTTTATATTTTGATGTGTGTATTTTCTGTTAATTATTTAATTCAGGGCTCATCTGTAAAAGAGACCTTGGTCTCAGTCGACTTCCTCATAAAATAAAGCTTAAATATATTTTTTATTTACAATAGAATAAATCAAATCGACTTGTCTGTTTGTTCAATGTATTCACACATAGCTACTGTAGCCTATATTTCTTTTTAAATTACTTATTGTTTTATTTTTCCCAATAAGCGCTTTGAGATTCTGTCTGTAAGGAAAAGCGCTATAGAAGTTGAATACATTAAGTAAAATATTTGTTGCAGTCAGAGACAACTTTTGCAATTGCACTTTTAACCAGAAGGTGTCATTATAGGGATGTGTACTGTAAGTGCAGCAAGTGCGACTGCTTGATTCACAATAACATATGAAATACATCGGATTTAGCTCAATTATTGACTTGTACGTCATCTACACACATTCACATATCCCATTTACAATGAAATCGTGGGTAGAGTAAAGAGAGCAGGTTTGCAGACTGTTGAGGCCATGATTATTCAGCATACGGTCGACGAGGCTATTTACCCAGAGTAAATACAAATGCCATTTTCTGAGCTGTTTGAGAACTGTTAAGTTCCTGTGTTTACTCATGTTTAAAATGTTTATTGGCTCAATGATCCTGCAGCACAGAAGTGTTCTCCTGTGATTGAATCACGGTGCTTTATCTGAAATCACAGCAAGCTCTCTGACATTGAGTCTCACCCTGGTAAAGAGCAGATGGATGCTGCAGCTGGTTTCACACAACTCAGCTCGTGTTTGACATCGTCACATTTTATGGTTCCCTCCTACAGTTGAAAGTGAGATGGCTAGGGTAGAGAGGACCTGGGAATCTTGACTAGAGAGGGTTCCATAATCCAGGGCATCTGTTCACTGTAAACAATGTTCTTTCATGACTGTAAGACTAAATAGCCTCCCAATGATGTCACTCCATGATTATGAACTTCTGGATCATCTGTACCAGAGCTTATTATATGTACACTAAAGATCTGGGGACCAGGCTATCTCATCTCCCCTATTGAGAATGATCCTTGCACAGTTCAATCATGTTTGAGAATACCACTTACACATAGCCTGTTGGTGTGGACCCAAAGGTCTCCCAAATAGGACTGTGTTCAGACATGCCTCTCTCTCCCAGTGTTTCAGACACATTTTACAGAGCTGCTATATAGAGAGCCCTGGTGAACTGGTAGCTGCATGTTGCAACAAGACTCTAGGTTTGGTGTGGGAATAAAAATTATCTGAAAGCTCAAGGGAGATGTATGCAGTTTAACCATGGATAAGTAATCAGGGTCTACTCACGGAAAAGGTTTTCCACAATGTCTGAATCTTCTGTATGCTGTATATGTACAGTGGCAAGAAGAAGTATGTGAACCCTTTGGAAAAACCTGGATTTCTGCATAAATTGGTCATCAAATTTGATCTGATCTTCATCTAGGTCACAACAACAGACAAACACAGTCTGCTTAAACTAATAACACACAAACAATTATACGTTTTCATGATTTTATTGAACACACCGTGTAACCATTCACAGTGCAGGGTGGGAAAAGTATGTGAACCCTTGGATTTAATAACTGGTTGACCCTCCTTTGGCAGCAATAACCTCAACTAAATGTGTTCTGTAGTTGCGGATCAGACCTGCACAACGGTCAGAAGGAATTTTGGACCATTCCTCTTTACAAAACTGTTTCAGTTCAGCAATATTCTTGGGATGTCTGGTGTGAACTGCTCTCTTGAGGTCATGCCACAGCATCTCAATCGGGATGAGGTCAGGACTCTGACTGGGCCACTCTAGAAGGCGTATTTTCTTCTGTTGAAGCCATTTTGCTGTTGATTTACTTCTGTGTTTTGGGTCGTTCTCCTGTTGCATCACCCAACTTCTGTTGACCTTCAATTGGCGGACAGATAGCCTTACATTCTCTTGCAAAATGTCTTGATAAACGTGGGAATTCATTTTTCCGTCGATGATAGCAAGCTGTCCAGGCCCTGAGGCAGCAAAGCAGCCCCAAACCATGATGCTCCCTCCACCATAGTTTACAGTTGGGATGAGGTTTTGATGTTGGTGTGCTGTGCCTTTTTTTCTCCACACATAGTGTTGTGTGTTCCTTCCAAACAACTCAACTGTAGTTTCATCTGTCCACAGAATATTTTGCCAGTAGCGCTGTGGAACATCCAGGTGCTCTTTTGTGAACTTCAGACGTGCAGCAATGTTTTTTTTGGATAGCAGTGGCTTCTTCCGTGGTGTCCTCCCATGAACACTATTGTGTTTTACGTATCGTAGACTCGTCAACAGAGATGTTTGCATGTTCCAGAGATTTCTGTAAGTCTTTAGCTGACACTCTACGATTCTTCTTAACCTCAATGAGCATTATGCGCTGTGCTCTTGCAGTCATCTTTGCAGGACGGCCACTCCTAGGGAGAGTAGAAACAGTGCTGAACTTTCTCCATTTATAGACAATTTGTCTTACCGTGGACTGTTGAACATTAAGGCTTTTATAGATACTTTTGTAACCCTTTCCAGCTTTATACAAGTCAACAATTCTTAATCTAAAGTCTTCTGAGATCTCTTTTGTTCAAGGCATGGTTCACATCAGGCAATGCTTCTTGTGAATAGCAAACTCAAATTTTGTAAGTGTTTTTTATAGGGCAAGGCAGCGCTAACCATTATCTCCAATCTCGTCTCATTGATTGGACTCCAGGTTAGCTGACTCCTGACTCCAATTAGCTTTTGTAGAAGTCATTAGTCTAGGGTTTCACACTTTTTCCAACCTACGCTGTGAATGTTTAAATGATGTATTCAATATAGACAAGAAAAATACAATAATTTGTGTGTTATCAGTTTAAGCACACTATGTTTGTCTATTGTTGTGACTTAATGCGGAAATCCAGTTAATTCCAAAGGGTTCACATACTTTTTCTTGCCACTGGTATGTGACCATATACTGTATCGCCCCCCACCAAGAAACAGCTGATCGACCTTCCCTGATAAAACATTGGAACTGTGGATCCACTCTTTGAATCATGTTGTAGATTTTGTATGGATTTTGGAATCAAAATATTTTTGTCTGGAACCATAGGTCAGAGGAAGTTTAGACTGTGACGATACTAATTGGAATTTCAAACATTGTGTCTGTAGTGCCATGTAGTAAACTTGGGCAGAATATTTTGGATTCTTTGGTAATGTTAGCATTAGCAGCATTTGCTTGACTCCTATTCAAAGTTGCCATGCGGTGTAAATATTGATTTTGGCCACTTGATGTCTGTATCTATCTTGGCCAGACTGTACACTTTCTTTTGGCCCGTTTCTCATTATAAAAAAACAATAACAGAGCAGTGCAGTAAATACATCAGTGGTCATACAGACACACAAACACACCCACTCCATTCCATCCGTTTAAGGGTGAGAAAAGGACAAAGTTGTTCATTAAACTTCTCTATTGTACAGCAGTGCAATGGTCTCTCACTCTCTCTCTCTCTCTCTCTCTCACTCTCTCTCTCTCTCTCTCTCTCTCTCTCTCTCTCTCTCCCTCTCTTTTGAGAGGGCCGAGCGAGCGGGAATCGATGCGCTGATATGAGATTCAGTCTAATGAGGATCAGAAACATCTTAATAAAGGCCCGTAATCCCGGTTTAATCCCTCATTACAGGCCAATCTGTATTCAGTGCTCCTACCTCTGCAGTCATGTCACATTCCCCTCGTATTGTTCTCCCTCTCCCCATCCTTCACATAGGGCCACGCTCTCTTTGTCTTCTCTCGGTGTCAGTTATATTTGATCCCCTCATTAGACTTTAAGAAGAGAAGCGCTCCAGGGCTGAAAATAGTGCTTTTGTATGCACTTCTTATGGTATTAGTGGACTGAAATGGAAAATGAGACATATGCTTAATAACTCTAGACCAGTGTGGGACTGGGGCCCAGACGTATTGTTTTATCATTTTATCAAATTAAATGTTATAATGGAGTTTGAGTGTTGAGACTGGCTGGGCTTTGACCAGAAGTAAAGAGACACTTCTGAGTCATGTAATACTTACTGTATGACCTTGGACAGTGTGACATTAGTAGTCAGACATATAGACTTTTACAAAAGAAACCTCATCTTGAGAGTCTCCTACATGAATTGTGTTCAAAACAGATATGACACCTATAATGTGACACCATACGTGTATAGGACTACACACTTCTGACAGGACCACTGAAATCAATCAACCTATGAAATCCAACCTGTCCAACCACATTGCTTTGCAATTACCTTTGCAAGGTATACCCTTGTGAATGGAGCATGTTAAAATATCCAGAGGGAATGTTGTTGGATGATATTTACCTTGTGACCAGTTCAAATATCGCAGTGGAATGAGGTGTTGGGTGTCTGAATGGAGATGTGTGTATTGGTGACCTCTACTACATTATTCCTGAACATGAAGGCCCTAGTTACGGGCTCCAGCTATAGATAGGGCTGAGAGTTTTCCCAGGAAAAGTCAGGTCAGCTCACATGGTCAGGAAAAAACTCTGTGCTCTATTATACTACAATGTTAGAACAATTTTGTTGAGCCCTGTGGATGAGAATAGCATCCAAACCTTGTGAAAACCAGCTTATCAACACCAAGAGCGTCCATTCCTGTCGACCAATGCACGCGCCCCAATTTACACTAATGAAGGAGGTTAATGTTGAATTATATGAAGAGAGAGAGAGAGGCAGTGCAATGATCCACTGTTGTGGTGAGAGGATAATTTATTTGGTGATGATGTCGCTATAGCCCAGCCATCATAAATACCTCACCCTATTGCTGGACGACTATGGAGCGGGAGGAGAAAACGTATAATAATAAACAAATCTCATTAAGAGTAAGAGTGGCTAAAACACTAATGTAACACTCACATGACGAGATGAGGCTATAGAGAGACATCGGTACAGTAGTATCTGTGTGTGTCTGAATGAAGATCAAAGACGTGTCTTTTGACCTGAGAAGGAATATCAGCATCAAGAGCCCTGCTTTCTTTTTTTGGGGCAGATTCCCCATTTCTTCTCCAGCTAATGGCAGCATATATGAGGTGAAAAAAAAACAGTCTTCAAAAGACTGAACCGGTGTAATTCAGAATTATCTCTATAGTGGGACCAGCACTGGCAATATTTTTGCAGTCAAAAATTAAGTTCCTATTTTATGTCAAATATACATAATACATCTTATTTTATGTGCACATTGTTTTGAATAGAAATGCATTTACATTTTGTTTTGTTGAACCCAAAGGGACAGCTGAAATACACTTAGCTTTGTCACAACAAATCTGAGCTTGTGGTGTTGATGCCTCCCTTCGTGTTCCCTTCCCAAGGCATTCATTTCAAAACAGTGAGAACTCTGCAGGTCTAATTTAGAGCTCTGTGTCACTAAACACTGCCTTACCAGCCAATCAAAACCAAAACACAGCCTGTTGATTTTGATTCTATCCATATCCAATATCCAACATGTTTTCATTTAGAATTTGTTTTTATGAGGGTAGGTTGGGCCATGTCTGTGCACGCACATCGAGTGGGCAAGGAACGTTATCATTTATATCACCAAACAGGGGGTCGAAACAGGAAGAAAAACAACATCATTGCTTATTGGAAGTTTGATGGAAACAAACCGTCAAGCAATGTGTAGTATCTGATGGTGTCTTTAGGAAGATATAGGGTTCGTAAGCTGTGGAGGCCCAGGTTAGAGATCCCCATACTCAATCACTGTGGCAGATCTCCCTCAGAGGTGATGTTTTTGCTCAAACATGCTTTGTGTAATCCACCCAGATTCCCTGCTTGCTTCATTCCATGTTCCCATTCCCAATTTGCGTTGGAATGATCCAGGCAGGTCTACAGGTCACCTGGCATGAACACTGCTCCACCCAAAATCACCAACACTCAAACTCACCAACACCTAAACTTGGCTTGTCAAATTACTCCTACCTCAAATTCGAGGCTACAGTATTTATTTAGCATTTACTGCTCAGATATTATTTAAATTAAAGAGGCCCCCAGTGAACCTCAACTTGAATTTGCCTGTATTGCTTCATTCCATTATCCATCCCCCCACTCCCCTCCTCCCTCTGGCTCTGCCCCTGCTCTGTTTACACTGGGCAAAGAGAGGAGCAGGTGCAGACCTCAGGGGTATTGTGTGTGTGTGCGTGTGTGTATGTGTGTGTGTGCTCTCAGAAAGAGCATGTGCCAGCAAAGACCCTGTACACTAATCACACATGATAGCATCTCCAGCAGAAAGACAGCAGGCGCACGTTAGAGCCTCGGGCACTGGGCTGGCCAAACTGCCATAACCAGCCATGATGACAGCACTCTCACTCAGAAACACAAACACTCTCTCTCTCTCTCTCTCTCTCTCTCTCTCTCTCTCTCTCTCTCTCTCTCACACACACACACACACACACACACACACACACACACACACACACACACACACACACACACACACACACACACACACACACACACACACACACACACACACACACACACACACACACACACACACACACACACACACACTGCTGCCTTTAAGGTGTCTGTGTCTGTTATTGGAGAGTGAAGGGAACAAGATTAGATCTACAGATTACACAGTGTGTGTGTGCAATGCTCTCTATTGACAAAACAAATGGATTTGTGTTAATATAAGAATAGTTATTTTTCAAATCCCACGGTTTTGAACACATTTAAAGTACAGTTGAAGTCGGAAGTTTACATACACGTATGTTGGAGTCATTAAAACTCATTTTTCAACCACTCCACAAATTTCTTGTTAACAAACTATAGATTTGTCAAGTCGGTTAGGACATCTACTTTATGCATGCCACAAGTTATTTTCCCAACATTTGTTTACAGACAGATTATTTCACTTATAATTCACTGTATCACAATTCCAGTGGGTCAGAAGTTTACAGACACTAAGTTGACTGTGCCTTTAAACAGCTTGGAAAATTCCAGAAAATGATGTCCTGGCTTTAGAAGCTTCTGATAGGCTAATTGACATCATTTGAGTCAATTGGAGGTGTACCTGTGGATGTATCTCAAGGCCTACCTTCAAACTCAGTGACTCAGTGCCTCTTTGCTTGACATCATGGGAAAATCAAAAGAAATCAGCCAAGACCTCAGAAAAAAAATGTGGACTTCCACAAGTCTGGTTCATCCTTGAGAGCAATTTCCAAACACCTGAAGGTACCCCGTTCATTTGTACAAACAATAGTACGCAAGTATATAAATGCCATGGGACCACGCAGCCATCATATCGCTGAGGAAGGAGACGCCTTCTGTCTCCTAGAGATCAACGCACATATTGAGAAAAGTGCAAATCAATCCCAGAACAACAGCAAAGGACCTTGTGAAGATGCTGGAGGAAACAGGTACAAAATGATCTATATCCACAGTAAAATTAGTCCTATATCGACATAACCTGAAAGGCCGCTCAGCACGGAAGAAGCCACTGCTCCAAAACCACCATAAAAAAAACTGACTGGTTTGCAGCTGCACATGGGGACAAAGATCGTACTTTTTGGAGAATTGTCCTCTAGTGTGATGAAACAAAAATAGAACTCTTTTGGCTATAATGACCATCGTTATGTTTGGAGGAAAAAGGGGGAGGATTGCATGCCCGGGGGTGGCACCATGTTGTGGGGGTGCTTTGCTGCAGGAGGGACAGGTGCCCTTAACAAAATAGATGGCATCATGAGGAATGACAATTATGTGGATATATTGAAGCAACATCTCAAGACATCAGTCAGGAAGTTAAAGCTTGGTCCAAATGAGTCTTCCAAATGTACAATGAGCAAAAGCATACTTCCAAAGTTGTGGCAAAATGACTTAAGGACAACAAAGTCAAGGTATTGGAGTCAAGGTCATCACTAAGCCCTGACCTCATTCCCATAGGAAATTTGTGGGCAGAACTGAAAAAGTGTGTGCGAGCAAGGAGGCCTACAATCCTGACTCAGTTACAACAGCTCTGTCAGGAGGAATGGGCCAAAATGCACACAACTTATTGTGGGAAGCTTGTGGAAGGCTACCTGAAATGTTTGACCCAAGTTAAACAATTTAAAGGCAATGCTACCAAATACTAATTGAGTGTATGTAAACTTCTGACCCACTGGGAATGTGAGGAAAGAAATCAAATCTGAAATAAATCATTCTCTCTACTACATTTCACATTCTTAAAATAAAGTAGTGATCCTAACTGACCTAAGACAGGAAATTTTACTAGGATTAAATGTTTGTTAAAAAAATGAGTTTAAATGTATTTGGCTAAGGTGTATATAAACTTCCGACTTCAACTGTACATCCACAGGTACACCTCCAATTGACTCAAACAATGTCAATTAGCCTATCAGAAGCTTCTAAAGCCATGACATAATTTTCTGGAATTTTTCAAGCTGTTTAAAGACACTATTAACTTGGTGTATGTAAACTTCTGACCCACTGGAATTGTGATACAGTGAATTCTAAGTGAAATAATAAGTCTGTAAACAATTGTTGGGAAAATTACTTGTGTCATGCACTAAGTAGATGTTCTAACCGACTTGCCAAAACTATAGTTTGTTAACAAGAAATTTGTGTAGTGGTTGAAAAACGAGTTTTAATGACTCCAACCTAAGTGTATGTAAACTTCCGACTTCAACCGACTCCAATAGGTAGGGGTAAAGTGACTAGGCAACAGGATAGATAGACTGAGCTGTAGCAGCAGCGTATGTGGGGCAGTAGCAGCAGCGTATGTGGGGCAGCAGCGTATGTGGAGCATTAGCAGCAGCGTATGTGGAGCAGTAGCAGCAGCGTATGTGGAGCAGTAGCAGCAGCGTATGTGGAGCAGTAGCAGCAGCGTATGTGGAGCAGTAGCAGCAGCGTATGTGGAGCAGCAGCGTATGTGGAGCAGTAGCAGCAGCGTATGTGGAGCAGCAGCGTATGTGGAGCAGTAGCAGCAGCGTATGTGGAGCAGTAGCAGCAGCGTATGTGGAGCAGCAGCGTATGTGGAGCAGCAGCGTATGTGGGGCAGTAGCAGCAGCGTATGTGGGGCAGTAGCAGCAGCGTATGTGGGGCAGTAGCAGCAGCGTATGTGGGGCAGTAGCAGCAGCGTATGTGGGGCAGTAGCAGCAGCGTATGTGGAGCAGCAGTGTATGTGGAGCAGCAGTGTATGTGGAGCAGTAGCAGCAGTGTATGTGGAGCATTAGCAGCAGCGTATGTGGAGCAGTAGCGGCAGCGTATGTGGAGCAGTAGCGGCAGCGTATGTGGAGCAGTAGCGGCAGCGTATGTGGGGCAGTAGCGGCAGCGTATGTGGAGCAGCAGCGGCAGCGTATGTGGAGCAGTAGCGGCAGCGTATGTGGAGCAGTAGCGGCAGCGTATGTGGAGCAGTAGCGGCAGCGTATGTGGAGCAGTAGCGGCAGCGTATGTGGAGCAGTAGCGGCAGCGTATGTGGAGCAGTAGCGGCAGCGTATGTGGAGCAGTAGCGGCAGCGTATGTGGGGCAGCAGCATATATGGGGCAGTAGCAGCAGCGTATGTGGGGCAGCAGCGTATGTGGGGCAGTAGCAGCAGCGTATGTGGAGCAGTAGCAGCAGCGTATGTGGAGCAGTAGCAGCAGCGTATGTGGAGCAGTAGCAGCAGCAGATATGTGTGAAAACGCGTGAGTGTGTGTGTGGCTTCAGTATGCGTGTGTGTGCATATTATGTGGGTGTACAGTATGTAGTGTATGTGTGTGTTGGGGTGTCAGTGTAATATATGTGAGTGTGTGGGTAGAGACCAGTGTGTGTGCATAGAGTCAGTGAAAGAGTTAGTTCAAAGAAGGTGCCCCTGTTTGTTTAAACATTATTGAAAATCATACCGTCTGTACTTCGAAATAACCCGTATACGGTATAAACGGTATATCGCCCAAGCCCAGTTAGGGATGTATGCTAATTGGAGTGGGTTCAGGGTGTCTGGGATGATGGTGTTGATGTGAGCCGTGACTAGCTTTTCAAAGCATTTCTCGGCTGTTGATGAGAGTGCCAAGGGGCAATAATAATTTAGGCAGGTTACCTTGGTATTGCTGGGCATGGGGCTATGGTGATCTGCTTGAAACAAGTTGGTATTACAGACCGGGTCAGGGATAGGTTGAAAATGTCAGTGAAGACACTTGCCAGTTGGTCAGCGCATGCTCTGAGTACGTGTCCTGGTATTCAGTCTGGCCCCGCGGCCTTGCGAATGTTAACCTGTTTAAAGGTCTTACTCATATCGGCTATGGAGAGTGACATCACACAGTCGTCTGGAACAGCTGGTGCTCTCATGCATGGTTCATTGTTGCTTGCCTCGACGCGAGCATAGAAGGTATTTATCTCGTCTGGTAGGCTCGCCTCGCTGGGCAGCTCGATGCTGGATTTCCCTTTGTAATCCATGATAGTTTGCAAGCCCTGCCATATCTGTCTAGTGTCAGAGCCGGCGTAGTAGGATTCGATCTTAGTCTTTTCTTGACGCTTTGTTTGTTTGATGGTTTGTCGGAGGTCATAGCGGGATTAGTCCGGATTAGTGTCCTGCTCCTTGAAAGTGGCAGCTCTAGCCCTTTAGAAGTTATATTCTTCAAGATGCAATGGGTGTATATCACTAATTTATAAGTTCAAAATTAAGGATTCTAGCTTTTAATTAAGACAAAAAAGCGATATAGCCAATTTTCACATTGTGGCTGTGATATCTAGTGGAAATCTGCCAAAAGCCTGCCAATACAAACTTAGAAAAAAAAGGTGCTATCTAGAACCTAAAAGGGTTCGTTGGCTTTCCCCATAGGATAACTCTTTGAAGAACCCTTGTTGGTTCCAGGTAGAACCCTTTTGGTTCTAAGTAGAACCGTTTTGGGTTCCATGTAGAACCCTTTCCACAGAGGGGTGAGAAAGCCAGAGGTCCCTCCCCTCTGACCTTCTCCTCTAATGGGTTTTGAGAAGGAGGTGAGGAGAGAGGAGAGAGTTTGTAATGGAGAGGAGTTTGCAATTGAGATTCTCCCCCAGACTAGTGTTGAAGCCAATTGACGTGATGACCTCAGGCGTTGGTTTGTTGAACAGCCAATATGCTCCTACCGCAGACACAGCGGTGGGATCTGGACCATAGATATAGAACACGGTATATCAGGAAAAGGAAGCGAGACACTCCACTTGCTGCTGTTTTTTTCATTTTTTTCTGCCTCAATGAAAGTCAATGAGCTAAGTAGACCAGAGCCAGCTGCTATTGCATTGGTGTCTTATGGAGACACACAGATAAGTAGACCGGAACTTATCTTTTTTTTCTTCCAATGGTAAACGGCCTGAGTGACCTCATTTATCCACCATCTTTGGTTATATCTCTATGGGTGGGACCCTGCCAACCTCTAGTCATCTTTGACCCCTGTTCTGCTGTGGCCAAACGCTTTAGTAAGGGCTACAGAGATTAGTTCCATATGGTGACTTACAGTGGAGGACATAGTGGAGCGCACCGGCAGGATGTTTCATAAGTAAAAGTCTCCACTCTTTTGATCACTGGAGCCAAGGAGCTGAGATCACCAGGAATGAAGAAGTGGTCATAGATGGCTAATGGTTTAACACAAAGTACTTTATTCTGTATATTCGAATGACATTAAATGAAACATGTTGAAGTTTTTATTCAGGGCCTAATGATATGATTGAATTTTTCAAAACAAGTTGTAGAAAAACTAAAACGTTGTAACAACATAATCATTAGCTACAAAGGCACAATTCATAAAGTGTTATTATTGGATTTCCATGCAGTACATACTTACAATTCAAAAGGATCAATCAAATCTGGTATTTCATGTTATGATATATGAAATAATATGTTATGCACATTTCTACAGCTATGTTCGTAATCATGTTGCTTCTCTGAGACTCCATTTGTAGATTAATAGAAGATGTCTGTCTGCAGTCAGGGAGTCTCCCAGCTTACTGTATTGTTGACACAGCTGCAAGCAGGCGGGGTGAGTGTGTAGCCTACCCAGAAACCAGGATGCATCATGTGCTTGCCAGCCCACTTCACAGGGCTCAACACTCACTGTGAAAACAATTGAAAGGTAAAGATATTTTGATTGTTAGCTGTTACACTTGAGAGAACGCTAGAGTAATTTGTAGGCCAGGGCACTGGAAGCAAACAACCCTCTTGGACATGCCACTGTTTTATTTCTGAGCCTGTTCTTACACAAAAACATTTTTGAAATTCCCTTTTGTTATTAGTCTTATCTTATCAGGCACTGATTAATAAATGTTGCCAGCGCCCTTACAAAACTAAACCACCAGCAGCTCCGCTCTACAATAACTGATCATCCATATTAAGAAAATATTGATATAGCTGCAATTTGCAACTTTTTGGGAGACCTTACAAATTTCACATAGAAATGTGTGTTACAGATCTGTCATTCTCATTGAAAGCTAGTTGATGTGGTAGATCTGTTCTATGTCAGCTATTTCTATGCTTCCCGTTTTTAAGTTTGGTTTTTGCGTCTTTTACTTTTCGGTTTTGTACACACACTATACAATACATTTATTAAACATAAGAATGAGTGTGAGTTTGTCACAACCCGGCTCGTGAGAAGTGACAAATAGCTCTTATAAGACCAGGGCAAAAATAATAATATAATAATAATCAATCATTTTGCTCTTTATTTAGCCATCTTACATAAAAAAAAATGTATTTGTTCATCAAAAATTGTGAATAACTCACCACAGGTTAATGAGAAGGGTCTGCTTGAAAGGATGCACATAACTCTGCAATGTTGGGTTGTATTGGAGAGAGTCTCAGTCTTAAATCATTTTCCACACAAGGTCTGTGCCTGTATTTAGTTTTCATGCTAGTGAGGGCCGAGAATCCACACTCACATAGGTACGTGGTTGCAAAGGGCATCAGTGTCTTAACAGCGCGATTTTCTAAGGCAAGAAACTCTGAGCGCAGCCCTATCCAGAAATCTGGCAGTGGCTTCTGATTAAATTAAATTTTCACAGAACCGCTTGTTGCAATTTCAATGAGGCTCTCTTGTTCAGATATCGGTAAGTGGACTGGAGGCAGGGCATGAAAGGGATAACGAATCCAGTTGTTTGTGTTGTTCGTTTCGGGAAAGTACCTGTGTAATTGCGCACCTAGCTCACTCAGATGCTTCACTATATCACATTGTCCGTAAGCTTGAGTTCATTTGCACAGAAAATCATACAATGATGGAAAGACCTGTGTGTTGTCCTTGTTAATGCTGACAGAAAAGAGCTCCAACTTCTTAATCATAGCCTCAATTTTGTTCCACACATTGAATATAGTTGCGGAGAGTCCCTGTAATCCTAGATTCAGATCATTCAGGCAAGAAAAAACACCAGATAGGCAAGTTGTGTGAGAAACGTATCATCATGCAAGAGGTCAGACAAGTGAAAATGATAGTCAGTAAAGAAAACTTTAAGCTCGTCTCTCAATTTAAAAAAAAAAGTGTCAATACTTTGCCCCTTGATAACCAGCGCACTTCTGTATGTTGTAAAAGTGTTACATGGTCGCTGCCCATATTATTGCATAATGCAGAAAATACACAAGTTCAGGGGCCTTGCTTTAACAAAGTTAACCATATTCACTGTAGTGTCCAAAACGTCTTTCAAGCTGTCAGGCATTCCTTTGGCAGCAAGAGCCTCTCGGTGGTTGCCGCAGTGTACCCAAGTGGGGTAGGGAGCAACTGTATTACCACTCCACTGTCATGGCTTTTGCGCCATCAGTACAAATACCAACACATCTTGACCACCTAAGTCCATTTGATGTCAAAAGCTGTCCAATACTTCAAAAATATCCTCTCCTGTTGTTCTGGTTTCTAGTGGTTTGCAGAAAATCTCCCGTAGCTTATTTTTCAAATTGTCATGTTTAGTTTCTAAATGTCTGCGCAAGAGTGAAGGTTTCCCGCGAGAGAGTAACGGTTAATGTGATAGGATGTTAATTATTTGACTAGGTTACCTGTGTTTGACATTGTGTTGTTATTTCGCTAAACACTAGATGGTTTAATTTTATTTTTGGCAGTGAAACGAGGCTACTCAGGCAAGAAAAAAAACTCACCTAAATGTATAGCCTCATTGGAAAATATTTTTATTTTATTTTTTAAAATGTGAATCACACGTACCCCCCGATGGCATTGCAATACCTACTCTACACTATACTTGCTTGTTTTGTCACATAAACTGAAAATAGGCAAACTATGCATAGCGATTTATGCATAGTGCATCCATCTTTAAATTTGTTACTATAGTTGGGATGAAAAATTGACAGTTTGGATGATCAATTCTTGTAATTAAAATGTTGTCACATGAACATTGAACCAATATGAATGCTGTGCTGTGACCTTTTCATTACATTCTGTCACGGACCCCTCCGGAACTTTCATTACCCACACCTGTCGCCTATTCCCACAAATTAGTATTTGTATAAGTGTGCCCTTTTGTTTCCTTTGGGCTGTCGATTATTGTTCCAATGTCCGTTGGTGCGTGTGAGTACCTGTGCTGTGTGTTTTGGGCTTTCGTGCCCTTGTGGATTGCGCAGATGATTCCGGGTCTCGTCCCGTGTGATAATCATTGTTCGTGTGTGTTATTTATTCGAGGTACTCCTCGCTCTTTTGTTTTGGGTTTCTACCCTGTGTTTTGTTTAGTGTTTATTTGGTCTTCGTCCCCATGCCTTTACTTGGCACGCCGTAATTTGGGTTCAATAGAAAACCCTATTACGCATTCCTGCGCCTGTCTCCCGATTCTCTTCATGCCAACATGACAGAATAAACGACCATTAAGGGAGACAGTGGGAACGGCCTGTCCGACGACGCTTCGACTGGTCCGTGCAACGACGCCAACTTCGGCAGTGGCAACTGGCCCGTCCGACTACGAAGCAATTTCTGATCGCCCGCACTGCATCCCTGTGATCGTCCTCGAGGCGAGGGCAGTGCCGTTGGGGGGGGGGGGGGGGGGGGGGTACTACTGTCACGGGCCCTTCCGGAACTTTCATTACGCACACCTGTCCCCTATTCCCACTGATTAGTACTTGTATAAGTGTGCCCTTTGGTTTCCATTGGGCTGTCGATTATTGTTACTATGTCTGTTGGTGCGTGTGAGTACCTGTGCTGTGTGTTTTGGGCTTTCGCCTTGTGGATTGCGCGGATGATTACGGGTCTCGTCCCGTGTGATAATCATTGTGCGCGTGTGTATTTATCCAAGGTGCTCCTCGATCTTTTGTTTGGGTTTCAACCCTGTGTTTTGTTATGTGTTTGTTTGGTCTTCGTCCCCGTCCCTTTACACGGCACACCGTAATTTGAGCTGAATAAAATCCCTTATTATGCATTCCTGCGCCTGTCTCCCAAATCATTCATACCAACATGAAGTTGACCTGCTTGAGTCAGCCCTGATACAGTGCCTTCAGAAAGTATTCATACCCCTTGACTTATTTCATATTTTGTTGTGTTACAGCCTGAATTCAAAATGTTTTAACTTCTTTGGGGTAGGGGGCAGTATTTTCATGTCCGGATGAAAGCGTGCCCAGAGTAAACTGCCTGCTACTCAGGTCCAGATGCTAGGATATGCATATTATTAGTTTGGATAGAAAACAGTCTCAAATTTCTAAAACTGTTTGAATGATGTCTGTGAGTATAACAGAACTCATATGTCAGGCAAAAACCTGAGAAAAAATCCAACCAGGAAGTGGGAAATCTGAGGTTTGTAGTTTTTAAGTCTTTGCCTATCCAAGATACAGTGGAAATGGGGTCATATTGCACTTCCTAAGGCTTCCACTAGATGTCAACAGTCTTAAGAACCTTGTTTGAGGTTTCTACTGTGAAGGAGGGGGGAATGAGAGCATGAGTCAGAGGTCTGCCAGAGTGGCATGAGCTGACCATGCACGTTCACGTGAGAGTTAGCTTGCGTTCCATTGTCTTTAGAAATGCAAAGGAATTCTCCGGTTGGAACATTATTGAAGATTTATGTTAAAAACATCCTAAAGGGGCCTCCCGGGTGGCGCAGTGGTCTAGGGCACTGCATCGCAGTGCTAGCTGCGCCACCAGAGTCTCTGGGTTCGCGCCCAGGCTCTGTTGCAGCCGGCCGCGACCGGGGGGTCCGTGGGGCGACGCACAATTGGCCTAGCGTCGTCCGGGTTAGGGAGGGTTTGGCCGGTAGGGATGTCCTTGTCTCATCGCGCTCCAGCGACTCCTGTGGCGGGCCGGGCGCAGTGCGCGCTAACCAAGGGGGCCAGGTGCACGGTGTTTCCTCCGACACATTGGTGCGGCTGGGTTCCGGGTTGGAGGCGCGCTGTGTTAAGAAGCAGTGCGGCTTGGTTGGGTTGTCCTTCGGAGGATGCATGGCTTTAAACCTTCGTCTCTCTCGAGCCCGTACGGGAGTTGTAGCGATAAGACAAGTTAGTAATTACTAGCGATTGGATACCATGAAAATTGGGGAGAAAAGGGGTTAAAAAAAAAAAAAAAAAACATCCTAAAGATTGATTCTATACATCGTTTGACATGTTTCTACGGACTGTAACGGAACTTTTTGACTTTTCGTCTGGACCTGGTGATCGCACCTCATGAATTTGGATTACTGGGCTAAACGTGCTAACAAAAAGGAGGTATTTGGACATAAATGATGGACTTCATCGAACAAAACAAACATTTATTGTTGAACTTGGTTTCCTGGGAGTGCATTCTGATGAAGATCATCAAAGGTAAGTGACTATTTATAATGCTATTTCTGGCTTCTGTTTACTCCACAACATGGCGAATATCTGTATGGCTTGATTTTGTGTCTGAGCGCTGTACTCAGATTATTGCATGGTGTGCTTTTTCACTAAAGTTTTTCTGAAATCTGACATAGCGGTTGCATTAAGGAGAAGTGGATCTAAAATTCCATGCATAACAGTTGTATCTTTTAACAATGTTTATTATGAGTATTTCTATAAAATGATGTGGCTCTCTGCAAAATCACCGGATGTTTTGGAACTACTGAACATAACGCGCCAATGTAAACTGAGATTTTTGGATATAAATATGAACTTTATCAAACAAAACATACATGTATTGTGTAACATGAAGTCCTATGAGTGTCATCTGATGAAGATGTTAGTGATTAAGGTTAGTGATTAATTTTATCTCTATTTCTGCTTTTTGTGACTCCTCTCTTTGGCTGGAAAAATGGCTGTGTTTTTTTGTGACTAGGTACTGACCTAACATAATCGCATGGTATGCTTTCGTCGTAAAGCCTTTTTGAAATCGGACACTGTGGTGGGATTAACAACAAGTTTATCTTTAAAATGGTGTATAATACATGTATGTTTGAGGAATTTTAATTATGAGATTTCTGTTGTTTGAATTTGGCGCCCTGCACTTTCACTGGATGTTGGTCAGGTGGGACGTTTGCGTGCAGGGCGCCAAATTTAAATATATTATTTTTCACTCATCTACACACAATACCCCATAATGACAAAGTGAAAACATGTTTTTAGAATTTCTGCAAATCTATTGAAAATGAAATACAGAAATAGTATCTAATTTACAATACTTTGTAGAAGCACCTCTGGCGTTGATTACAGCAGTGAGTCTTTTTGGGTAAGCCTCTAAGAGCTTTGCACACCTGGATTGTACAATATTTGCCTATCATTCTTTTTAAAATTCTTCAAGCTCTGTCAAGTTGATCATTGCTAGACAGTCATTTTCCAGTCTTGCCATAAATGTTCAAGCCGATTTAAGTCAAAACTGTAACTCAGCCACTCAGGGACATTCAATGTAGTCTTGGTAAGCAACTCCAGTGTGGATTTGGCCTTGTGTTTTAGGTTGTTGTCCTGCTAAATTTTGCCTGTGCTTATAGCTGTATTTCGTTTCTTTTTATTCTAAAAAACTCCCTAGTCCTTGCCAATGACAAGCATACCAATAACCTGATGCAGCCACCACCATGGCTGAAAATATGAAGAGTGGTACTCAGTGATGTGTTGCGTTAGATTAAGTGCCATGTTGCAAACAGGATGCATGTTTTGGAATATTTTTTATTCTGTGCAGCTTCCTTCTTTTAACTCTGTCATTTAGGTTAGTATTGTGGAGTAATTGAATGTTGTTGATCCATCCTCAGTTTTCTCATCTTACAACCCCCCTCTACAGGATTGCCCCCCCCCCCCCCCCCACACACACACACACACATTATGGGGTATTGTATGTAAATCAGTGACACAAAATCTCAATTTAATGCATGTTTTATTCAGGCTGTAAACATAACAAAATGTGGAAAAAGTAAAGGTGTGTGAATATTTTCTGAGGGCACTGTATGTGCTATTCTCCCCAGTAGGGGGCAGTGGTGCTCTTACTGAGGGTGCCTTTCCTACACTATTGACCAGGAGGCAGCACAATGAGAGGAGGCCAAACAGTGGTGGAAAGCTGCCCTTTGTCTCTCAGTCAGTGCCCTTTCCTCCAGCTATGCCCGGAGATCTCACTTGCATGGCTTCGTGTGGGCGAGGGTGTGGTACCAAACCCAAACTAACAACAATGGTATCAGGTTGGTCGGTCTACTGGGAGATAACAGCTTGCGGTGCAGCTTGTTAATACTTTGACCTGTGTCCCTGTGTTGTGTTTTGTTTCAGAGTTATTTGTGTCTGTATTGTGTTATTATATTATGTGGATGGTGGGGGGGTTGGTTAGTTAGAGGGAGGATGTCTCTCTGTCTCTCTGTCTCTCTGTCTCTCTGTCTCTCTGTCTCTCTGTCTCTGTGGTGTCACAGGTGCTTTAGGTATGTGTTCTCCCCAAAGAACCATAGGGATGGAAGTCCTGCTGAAGGGGGTAGGGTTTAATGTCTTGCCTCTAAATAGCAACAAAGAAAATAAAGCTTTCTGGGAACACAATAGATTAATGATCAACACACACAGAGAATCCTCAGACTTTTGAAATGTCTCCTGACGAATTGGTTTTGTCTCAAGACACTAGTACAAATTATCTTGATGAGCTTACGAATTGGGTTATTTACAGCCAAGTGAGTGAATGTGCTGCTGTAAGTGTCATAGTGTTAACAAAGCAATCCACCTCCTAGTCTCTCATGTACTGCATCTGTCTATTTCACAGCTCATTGAGAAGACCAGTGGTGTGGAAAAAGAAAGACTTAACCAGCCTGATAAATCTACCTCATAGTTAGTCATTCATTCCCAATAGGTTTGTTGACCTCCGTCAGAGATACACATTAACTGAGATCCTAGTAGGCTGAATGAGGAGCAGTCTCCTCTAAGAAGAGGGCCAATAGGTAAAACCTCAATCTTTCCATTTCAGGTGTCAAAACATTATTCAGTTAATAAAGTTCAGAGTCAATTGGGCAAATGGTGAAGTTGTAAAAATACAAATTATATATCAATTTCCAAGGACTCTATGACCTGACCCTAGGGTCCGAAGTTTTGTCTGGTCAGATCACATGATCTGGAAAAACTCTGGCCCTTGTAGATATATCTTGATTTCATCCGATTACATTAACCACGTGAAAAATATATTCTGAAGTGAGTTCAAGTGAATTCTCCAGACATTGGGAGATTCCTTACATCCTCTCTCCTCACCTCCTAAAACCCCATTGGATGAGAAGGTCCAAGATACCTCCCTTCTGCCCTTCTCATCCAATGGGTTTTAAGAAGAGGGTGAGGAGATGGGACGCGAGGAGTCAAGGAAACGCAGTTCAGATTCTCCCATTATTCTCGGCCTCCGAGGTAATTTCCTGTGGTGCTATTCCTGATCCTATTGTCATTGAATAACCCACGGTTGTTTTTCATCCACAGGAAGTCCTTGCTTAATTTGTTATGTTTTCCCCACCTCCTTTTTTGTCATTCCCAAGGGAGAAACCAAGTGATGTACTTATCAGCTCTTTCAGATGTTTATTTACAAATCATCCACGGCTTGAGAAGAAAGGAGGCCTCAAAGACGGTCACCTGCGGATCTTCAAACCCTGTATGATTTCCCTGGCACAGCAGCAGCCCGACCCGGCTGCACCACTTGCCATATTTGATCGGTGTCGACAGCCACTCATGGGGCTTCAAAGGGAGATAATGAGGGCTGCAGATGTGTGACTGCTGGCAGTCCTAATCTATTTAAAGTAGGGATCCGCTCCGGATCTTTTTCATCCACCCTCACAGAGACAAGGCTTTTTCCAAGGACTCTATAATACAGTGCATTAGGAGATAAATGCCTCTCCTCACAGCTGTCTCATGCTGACAGCCTCATGGAAAACTGGCTCTGGGAGGCTCTGGAAGGATCCTTCCTCCCTTGTATCTCTCTCCCTCTCTCTCCCTTCCATCCCTCAGCTCTGACTCCTGGCCTATCCCTTGAGCTGATTTTACTTCATAAGTTATTTTCATGGTAAGACACAAGAGTTTTTGGTCAAGACTGAGATATTTCTCTCTTTTTCTTAAGCTACCCGAAATAGAATGATACATGAACAAACTAGATGACATCTTGACCTGGGATTTGTGGTGACCTAGTAATTTTTTAAAAATCTGAGTCAAGATGCCCAACTGTGATTGGACGAGCCCCGAGTGAGATCTTCTGTTTATGTATTTATCGAGCAAGGTCTTCTGAGGGTGATGGATGACAGTCTCTCTGGTCTCTGCACAGATTGCAGACTGCCATCCCCAGAGCAGGAGGCCTGAGCTGGACCCCAGACGACACATCTGCCATCACTACTCCCCTGGGGCCCCTGGGGCATGGGAACCTTGCTGCCTCCCCCACCCCCTTCCCTGTCCCCATCTCTCTCTCTCTCTCTCTCTCCTTCTCTCTGTGGTCCATCTCACCCTCCTCCTGTCTTCTTACCCATTTCCCATCAACCTGATGACTTCTATGTAATCACTATGTGAGGATGTCATTGGAAAGTGATGTCACGGAGGAGGACCCGAGGCCTGATAGCGGCCTGTGAGAGGCTGAGAGGAGCATATGGGTAAATTCTCCTGATAGTCCCCAGTGGTCGTAGGTGATAATTGTCAAGTTATAGAGCCCTTTCATCTCCCATTGATCTCAGCAGAACACCTGGTGGGACAGATGGCTGCTTCCCACTGACTCATTCATTCCTCTAGGGATCAAGTACTGGGGGAGCTTATAACACAGCCATGCTACTTAACCATTTACACTCGTGGGAATTGGCCTATATGGATAGGGCTAAATTGAAATGTTTCTTACTGAAGACATTTGAAAAGCAGATGCATGATCATGGTAACAATTGAACTGGAACAGTTTGTATAGACCAAAGTTGAGGACACAACAGTTAGACTTTTATCAGTGACCAAATCTGCCATTTTTAACCCATATACACCAGTTTATATTCTCCCCTTCTCTCTAGCTGTAAAAGAGGCAATTCTGTCTGGATATGTTGCAGGAAAACATTCTTACATTTTACATTTACAAACAGTATTAGTCATTTAGCCTAGCACACAATCTTATCCAGAGCAACTTGCAAATTCATCTTAAGATATATATATACCTTTTTTAAACCTTTATTTAACTAGGCAAGTCAGTTAAGAACAAATTCTTATTTGCAAAGACGGCCTTCTCCGGCCAAACCCAGACGACCCTGGGCCAATTGTGCGCCGCCCTATGGTACTCCCAATCACGGCCGGTTGTGATACAGACTGGGCTCAAACCAGGGTGTCTGTAGTGACACCTCAAGTACTGAGATGCAGTGCCTTAGATCGCTGCGCCACTCAGGAGCCCAAGGTAGCTGGGTGAGACAACCACGTATCACAGTCGTAGCAAGTACATTTTCCCATTGCTAGTCAGTGCTGATAGGAAAAGACACAAAAAAACTATATTCTGTGTGACATTGTTACAGCCACACTGATTTGATCCACTCAAGTTTACACACACATACAGTACCAGTCAAAAGTTTGGACACATCTACTCATTCAAGTTATAAAAAAAAAATTGTACTATTTTCTACATTGTAGAATAATACTGCAGACATCACAACTATGAAATAACAAACATGGAATCATGTAGTCACCAAAAATGTGTTAAACAAATCTAAATATATTTTAAATATGAGATTCTTCAAAGTAGGAACCGTTTGCCTTGGCATTCTCTCAACCAGCTTCATGAGGTGGTCACCTGGAATGAATTTCAATTAACAGGTTTGGCTGGCTAAAACACATTAAGGAAAGAAATTCCACAAATGAACTTTTAACAAGGCACACCTGTTAATTGAAATGCATTCCAGGTGACTACCTCATGAAGCTGGTTGAGAAAATGCCAAGAGTGTGCAAAGCTATCATCAAGGCAAAGGGTGGCTACTTTGAAGAATCTAATTTTGTTTAAATTAGAATTTAAATGTTGTGATTCCATATGTGTTATTTCATAGTTTTGATGTCTTCACTATTATTCTACAATATAGAAAATAATAAAAATAAAGAAAAACCCTTGAATGAGTAGGTGTGTCCAAACATTTGACTGGTACTGTACATGCACCATGTATCATTGACTGTCACACATTACTTCAGTACAGCAGTTCAGCGTGTTGCAGCTGTTGGCGATGCTATTTACCACAAAAAGGCAGCAGAGATGTCACTGGCACAGATCTGTACGTGTGAGCTGCAGCTGTCTGCAGCATGTGTGCGTCTGCCAGCCACTGGCCAGAGCCAGCCCGCTGCTCCTAAAGTTCACAACTTCACAGCAGGCCTTCCTTCACACTCTCACAGCCAGGCAGCTACTCCATATTCCACTACTCCCCTTCCTGTCCAGTTTCTGTCTTATTTACTGTGTTGCATTACATGCTGTTGGCTCCAGCACCTATGTGCACCTGTCTTTTCAGAGAGGAATTATACATATACAGCATATTAGAACCAAATGGTCAAATAAAGGCTATTCAAAAAAATACGACAGGAAAAAAAGTCATGTCTATGGGTCAAGATTTAGCTTTGTTTTTTTGTGAAAGGTCACGATCATTTCAATGAAATAAATGTGTAGCCTAAATCAGTTTGATTCTGGTCTGACTGAACTGCTGAAGCCCCAAACCCCATGGTGCTCACTGGGGTCAATTCTGAAAAGCAGTCTTGGTTTTTGAGGGGCATGAACAAGCGAAGGTCACCTCTGAAGTTTATCCATATAATTTGTGTCTCTATAACAAGTTATATGGTACAATTGACACACTATAAGGGTATAAGATAACACAGTTGACACACTATAACAGTATAAGATAACATATCAGCCCAAATCAAATTAACAGACAGACACATGACGAAATACTCCACATAACTCAGATTTCACAAATATAGCATGCGCCCAAACAACAGAGAAGAGAATAATCAAGGAAATAGCTGAGATGCCTCAGTATGGCCTGTCAGTGCTGTGAGGGAGTGAGTGGAGTGTGGAGAGGACAGTAGAGAGTGGAATCGGTGGAATTGCATGACTGGTAACATGTGGTGACTTTTCTCCTGCTTGGTTAACATGCCACTCATTCATGTCATTCTGATGTGTTGGACAGATGACAAGTGAGAGAGATTTGGGGTATGTATTTTGGACAGATCTGGGTCTAAATTTGTTGTTTGCACTGAATAAAGAAAACAATGTAAAGTATAACAAGCACATTAATGTTTACATAATGGGTTGAGCTGGACAAATACAATTTGATCATCTGAGATATCTAATACATTATAATTGACTAGGAAAGCGATCCATTTTTAATGGAACCTAGAATATAACTTTATGCAAATAGTATTGTAGTATTGGAGACGGCAGCCTTGTTGACCTCGTACTGTATGTTTTGTTGCCCCGTTTTCTTATTGTCCAACTACATGTAATGACATCAGCATGCGACTTCCACTTGGCAAGGCAAACTCAATCAGGGGAAAACATGAATATTTCCGTAGATTCTATCGTTCATGGCCAAGAGTCAATTGCACATTTACACTTTATCACACAGAGAACAATGTGTTCATTCAGATGCTACTCAAGGACAAGAATGCTTACGAGATCCACTGCTCAACTGATAGAGACTGATGTGAAAGTGTCCATGATGGGAATATAAAGATATAGTGAGATTCACTTGTGGAGGATGTTACTTAGTATTTGGTATTTTGGTATTTTATTAGGATCCCCATTAGCTGTTGCAAAAGCAGCAGCTACTCTTCCTGGGCTCCACACATGAAAACATGAAAACATGAAACATGACATAATACTGAACATCAATAGACAAGAACAGCTCAAGGACAGAACTACATACACTTTTTTCAAAGGCACACGTACATACAGTATCAATGCATACACACAAACTATCTAGGTCAAATAGTGGAGAGGCGTTGTGCCACGAGGTGTTGCTTTATCTGTTTTTTGAAAACAGGTTTGCTGTTTATTTGATCAATATGAGATGGAAGGAAGTTCCATGAAATAAGGGCCCTATATAATACTGTACGTTTTCTTGAATTTGTTCTGGATTTGGGGACTTTGAAAAGACCCCTGGTGGCATGTCTGGTGGGGTGCGTGTGAGTGTCAGAGCTGTGTGTAAATTGACTATGCAAACTATTCATTGGATGATTGACAGATTAAGTAAGAATGATTTTGTCGCTTTCCCATGAGGTCTTTTTTCATATTGAGCTTTATTGTAGAATTTGATGAATCATCAAGCATTATTGTACAGCTCAATTCTACACACATGGAAACCACTGGAAAGTACTAGAATGTAATAGCAGGCCATTCAATAAGCTCCGTGACAAATGAAGGGTGAGTTACACAGAGTGTGGTGAGCTAAATTACACCACAGATCCCCAGAGTAGAAGCTTTGACAGACACAGGGGGGCATTTGGGAGGGAGAACTGCTGGGGAATCAGTAACCAGTTGTTACCCTCTCATGTATGAGGAACAGGTGAGCAAGGCTGATGCTGATGATGGACTTACTATTGTCACACACACACACACTACCAGGGAGGCTAATTGACACAGATCTTAAACAGGGGGACTTACAGGAAGAGCACCAGAAGAAGGTGGGAGTCAGTCTCTCCTTTGTAATCCTCCAGTTGAGCAAAGGCAGCTGGGAGATTGGCAGCCGTTCAGTCCCAAATGAGGGACCATCTCCCTGGCCTGTCTCTGCCTCTCTCTGCACCCCTGACCCCCTCCATCCATTCAAAACACAAATCACAAATTAGGAGAGGAGCTGAATGTGGTGGCAATGAATGAAAGGACACAACCAAACAGGCCGGCAAGGGTGGAGGTTGGCTTTGGAGGAGCTGGCAGCGTTGTTGCATTGCGATGGGGTAATGAGTAGTCCATGAGTCCAGAAGTACAAACGGGTCTTTGTTTCCCAGGGACTAGATAGGCAGACGCACGGGTGAGTTCTTCCCAGTGTTGCGGCCTCACTGTCGTGAGCGCTTGTCCAGCACATGTCCACACGGATGGCCGGTCCAACACTGGAGCACTGGTGCCTGTCTGGGGACACTGAGAGGGTGCCTGGGGGACAAAGACATGGCGACCCTGACCTACCCTGCCAGCCAGTACTGTATAGCTCAGCGGCTCTGAATGGCAGGCTGGCAAGCCTAGCAGTATGGCTCCCTGAAACTGAACTTATTAGGAGCCGCAATGAAGGAGGTAAGGACAGTGATCATATGGTCAGCAAATAAGTGTCTTCTAAATGGAAAGCAGGTACAGTACATGTATAGGCCTATCTTAACTGTAAAACATAATCAAGTAACTGTTGAGGGAACTTTGAATTTGCAGACTTACTCCACTCCCAACGTGGACTTAATGAGTCAAAGAACAACTGACACTATTTTCTTGAATTTCTCTTATGCAAAATGTGTCCTAGTTCGGTGTTTATAGTTTTCAGTATAAAGGTTTCCATGCAAAATGTTGAGACCTGAGGCAATCACAGCGACAGTTGTGACAAAACTAGCATGACTTATTTCTCTTCTTCACCCCAACTCGAACATATGTTCACTCTCGTCTACAATTATTCCACCCAAATGAAAGTAGCTCAAAACAGTGTGAAGGCTTCAATCTGGTCTACTGCAACATGGCACACCCAGCAATAAAAAACAAACACACATTTTGGCAGAGCCTCATAAAAGAGTGTAACCCAAAACTCTTTGCACGAGGTCACAGCAGACATTTGTGGGGAAATAAAACTGTAAATAGACATGTAAATATTATTCTCTCCACTCTGGACCATTTTTCCCAGGCTTCTGACTGTATGTGGAATGTGGTGATGTTACAGAACCCGCAGAACTGTGCTGATAGAGAAAGAAGAAGAGATATCGGGTTAAATGGTAAACAAAGTCCTAATGCCCTCCAGCTCTTTCCCTTTGTGCTGGGGCTGTAAACCGTTTGCTGAGATGACACAGGATGGCAGATGTCAGTTAAGTGAAAATGGGAGTCCGGCTGAGATTTCTCAGAGATAGGAAGGTAAAGTCAGCAGTTACCTGTCCTGGGTGAGAGGAGAAAATCCAGATCTCAGGGACGGGTATATCTATCAACAGGTACAGTTAACTGCCAAAATAATGGAAACACTTGAGTAAATGAGGGATACATACTGTAGTGATTTGAAAGCAGGTGTGGTTCCTGAGTTAATTAAGCAATGAGCATTCCATCATGCTTGGACAGGCCATAATTTTGGCTACCATGGCTATGCCCCCATTGGATGACAATGCCCCCATCCACAGGGCACGAGTGGTTACTGAATGGTTTGATGAAAATGATGTAAACCATGTAATTCTCTTCACGAGTGAGCGTCGTTCATCTCTTTTCTGCCATGCTTTAAGTACATACAGTATCATCAGAGAGTGTGAGGTATAGTATTAAGTGTTTATTATCCTTTAATTAAGAACCAAATGAACACAGTGCTTTAGGAAAGACTAGTCATCACTCTCCCCGTTATAGCCCATTTCCACCCTCAGAACCAAAGCTTGCAGGGTCTTACTGATATCCCTCTACTGCAAAGTGAAGGGGAAAGCCGCGACGAAAGTAACACAGGGCGAAAGTAACACACATGCCCATTTTCTGAGATATCACAAAAGCTAGAATGACGTAGTGAAGTCAGCATGTTCATAATGCGGAGGACGACCTACCTGCAAAAAAACAGCCCAGTCCGAACATGTTTCGCAGTTGTTGTTTAAGGTTCCAAACATATGTCATTTTTTTATTCCATCTAGTGACTAAATGACAGCACAGGCTTCAAGTGTCATGCTAGCTCTTGGGTGTTAGTCTGGGAAAAGTTGCAGGTGAGACGGGTAGGGGGAAAGTAACACAATGTAAGCTGATGACCTGGAATAAAATGTAAATGAATGTTTCAGCACAGGCCGTTGTCTCCTCTAGTTCACATTGCTTTTATAATGTTAGCAAAATATCAACAAGTGACTGAATGTTTGAAAATGATATATGACATCAATAGAATTATGACTTAATTCACTTGATGGATCAGCTTCTCACATGAGCTTTCATCGAAAGTTAAGTGGTTCAAATACGTATCTTTATAATTCTGGGGGTCCTTATTACCTTATGTCAAGCCATGGAAATTTGAGAAACATGATGAGTTTGTTGTTTGTGAAGTGAATAAAGATGTTTATTCTATCAAGACAAGAGTGCGCATGACAAGGACAGCTGAAGCTCACCTGCTTGGTCGAATTAAGCATGAATAGTCAATGAAAATGGTGAAAAACATCTCCTACTACATTCCCATTAAAGTGAGATGAAAGAATTATGGTTAATACAGCTATCATGTCATCCATTTTAGTCTGACTAATATTCATAAGGCTAAATATTGTGGTTGTGCAACATTGTGCTGTTGACGCATGGTTCATTTGCATACATTTAGAACCAAAAGCATAATTTATTTAACT
The DNA here is from genome assembly GCF_029448725.1 of Salvelinus fontinalis. Lineage (NCBI taxonomy): Eukaryota > Metazoa > Chordata > Actinopteri > Salmoniformes > Salmonidae > Salvelinus > Salvelinus fontinalis. Next base: position 10,295,507 of record NC_074692.1, read on the forward strand.
CGATACAAAAATGAAATTATGGCTGATAGTACATTTGTTGAAAGTAACGAGCATTACAAACAAGAAACATGGAGATAAGACAGATATTGTGCACTTCTCGCCAGCCGTTACTTCTGTCCCAAAGCTGTTACTCCTGTCCTGCTGGCAAGTACAACAGTAAGGTTGTGGTAGTTCTGTTCTCTGTCTATTTAATTTCAACTTATTTCCACTGAAATGAAATCACAACTAATAAAATATGGTGTCTCTATCGCTATTGATCGCTGAGTAATTAGGAAAAAAACAAAGTGTTACGTTCATCCTGGTTCTCCCTTACTACAGTGAGTGTAACATCATCCTGTGGCAACACTGATTCTCCACCCCACGCCCGGCCTGGGAATAGGAGGCTATTTCCTGTTGCACAGAACGCTGGGAGAAGTGATTTCTACCTCTGACCTGATGGGACACTGGTATGAATGGAACACGACAGGAAGGAGACACTGTTTGTGTCTATGAACATGCCATGTTTTGACCAGAAGTATGTCAAGTTAGAATAAGTCAGTTCATTTGGGTCTAACAAACCAACACATTATGAAACAATTATAATTGTTTAAGTTCCATAAACAGTAGGGCTTTAAAATGGTCAATGATGACAGAATAAAACAGCAGTACCAAGTTAGATATTCTGTTGCCCAGAAATGACAAACTATAGAAGACACTGGACACAGATGCCATGATACAGAGCATCAATTGTGCATATGCAAAAGCTCTATTTTCCCCAAATAACATTTGTACAAATAGATATTTCCAATGTTATTCTAATAAACCTCTTGAGGATGCATAAACCACAGTATTACTGTGACGATAATGTACAGTCAAAGATCATCTCCACCCCAGGGAGGCTGCTACATAGTGCATAAGTTAAATACTCACAGTACAGTACCATTGAACACAGCAAAAGATCAGAAAGGGGGGAGCATCCTCAGAGCACTGCTGAAGTTAGCTCAAGAAAGCCATATGTCCTTAGATTCTCACTGCCTTTTGGGTCGGGGTGCATCATGGAAGTTTTGGCCTTCCATGGTGGCATCACGATGGGGTAAATTAGTTAAAGACCAATAAGAGAGTTCCAAACCTCTCTGCCAATAACAACTAGTTTTCAGTTTCCCTCTCCCCAATCAGACCACTCCCAGACAGTTATAGCAAAATTCTTGCTTGAGAAATTGCTCTTTGCTAAGAAGCTATTTTTGTTTATTTTTGACTATTTTTAACGGAAAACAATTACAGTAAAGTACTTAATTGTTCCCCAGAAATTATTTGACATTGAGGCAAAACAGCTGCATTGGACCTTTAAAATGGCAATGTGCCAGGTTTGAGTTTTAAGGCAGAGATGAAAGAACCCCCAAACACCAGGGAGACATATTTGAGATCTTAGTCAGATATCGTAAAAAGTTCTTAATTGCACATCAATCAAAATCCTTAGAACAATGCTTTTATTATGCATTCATATGGAACTAGTAAACTCATACAAGGCTTGACATGTGAGCTGCAGAATAGGACCTCATGATAACAGGGACTTTTTATCATCCAAATTAAGTTGAAATAAAGTACTGAAGAACTGCACTGCACTTAAAGGGGAAATATGCAGTAGCTACTATGTATTTTTGGACTTTAAATTCATAAATTAATGATATGCAACCATTGATTCTTGAATACAATATAACATATAAATGCCTCATGAGCTGAGTACAACTGTCATAAAAACCCAAAATATCAACTTTTTTTAATCCAAACAAGTAAACAAAGTAAAAATAAACAAATATTACATAGCCTCAAAACAGTGTTGAAACTTTAATGTTGATATCATGCATGGTCAGTCCTTAGCTCTGTCTATGATTTGAGAGTGGTTACATTTCTCCAGCACCATCCCTCAGCTTCTTTGCGAAACCATGGCGGAGAGAAGCTTTGTTATCGTTTCGACTGCTGATTGCCTCCTTAGACTTCACATGTCCGATGTGCACTTATCAGGCTGCTGATTATATTTTACAATAGTCCCATTTGTGTGGGATCGTGGTATAATGCCCAAGGTGTAATCAACCTTTTGTTTCTCCTTCTTTCTCACAGATGTCGTTGCAGAATTATTTCCGCCCAGTTACTCTGTGTGTTTCCCACTATGTAGAAGTAGTCATATCATGAATAGGACAATACTCTGTACCAGACACAAACAAAATAGGTCTGAAATGTGTTGACTCTTAAATGTGGCATTGTTTGGAGAGAGTAACATCTGAAAACCCAGTGAAAAGCATGAGGGCTTGAGCTGAAACTTGCCTTACATAACGGTTTTGGTTTTCACATTTTAGGCATTCAGGACACATTAGTGAGGAGGAAGTTGAAGGTGATTTAGTGTTGATGGTACCATATTATATGGAACATCTTGCTTAACGGAGGTTTAGAGAGAGAGGGAAAGGAGAGAGAGATAGAGGACAGTAAGAAAAAACATTTGTACAGCCAAATATGGATATTGTTGATCTGGGCGGGCTCTCTATGTGAGCTGCAGAATAGGACCACATGCTATGGAAGAAAGGAAGATATGTACATGCTGTCTTCAATGTGTAGCAAAAACCCTCTGGTGGTTCATTGTCCAGCTAGCACAACACTGATCTACAAGTCTCTTTCTAAACCAGTGTCACGATCTACTACCATAGTACTCAGCGCTCACATACCGACATTACACAGCGCTCATAGGAGAGTACTAATCTTCCTCACCCTTCCTTCCCTCTCCCCAAACAATCATTAGATCACACACACACAATTGAGGCATACACAACTATTCAGTCTTGTAAAAAAAACTTAAAGTAACACTATATTTTGCTAAAACTTCCAGAGTCCATCAGTCTTAAGTAGATTGTTTTGCTGCAAATATTGAGAGAGAAGGAAAAGGAAGAATGAAAGAAAGAGGGAAAGAAGGAAAGTCCCTCACTCACACACAGAGGCACAGTTGTGGCCTTGCTGTGTTGGAGCCAGTGTTACTAACCCGGCTCTGAGACTTGACATGTATTTCATTCCCATGACTGGTCCGCAGATATTTACCCAGAATTCCATGGGGCATGGAGCCAGTCTGTCCTGCTGATCAATGATCCTTAGCCTCTCACAACACTCTAATCGTGACTACATCAGCCTACCCTATGAAGGAATATCAAATTCAGGATCTCTCATCTTCGAGTATCAAAATTGCAGAAGTTGATGTTGATAATATATGCAGGATTTTATCCTGAAGTAATGATAAGATACATTTTTATTTATTTATTTTTTATTTCACCTTTATTTAACCAGGAAGGCAAGTTGAGAACACGTTCTCATTTACAATTGCGACCTGGCAAAATGTTTGATTGAGCTATGCACGACCATATACCCATAAAGGGAGGATATTAGTAAGCCACTAAAATAAAAATAATGAATAGAGGAGTGTTTCTAGGAAAAGGTGACTCTCCTAACTGGAATTCAGATTGGCCTGGAGGAGGTGATGCAATAAGTCAGAATATTGTCAATTTGGTGAATTACCTCATCATGACAATACTGAGCTGCATGGGCAGACAGATACTCCCATACCGCTGGAAGCCTTTTGTTGAGCCATTTCCTGGACCACCAGTTCTCTTGGCTCATTGGCTGGTAAACAACACCTCAGGGACCATAATGTGAAAATGGTGCACTCATTTTCCAATTTAGGTATTCTTTTGGGAGATCTTTGGATAATCTGTTTGAGAGAAAGTTCCTCCAGTGTCACCAGTGCAAAGCATCATGTCGTGTTGAGAAAGTACATATTTTGAGATGGATGTGTGCTCAATCTATTTTTACATTTAATGGGAAGTAAAAGTAGTAAAAAAAAAAATCTGGGAGGACCTCTTGACTCATGGCCCAAGAAATGGGTGTGGGACATAACATTTCTGCCTGATACTGTAGACCCACAGCAGAGGAGGACAGGAGATAATATATAGTGCCTTTTGAAAGTATTCAGACCACTTGACTTTTTCCACATTTTGTTACGTTACAGCCTTATTCTAAAATAGATTAAATACAAAAACACCCTCAGCAATTTACACCCAATACCCCATAATGACAAAGCGAAAATAGGTTTTTTAGAACTACCTTATTTACATAAGTATTCAGACTCAGATTTAACTCAGGTGCATTCTGTCTCCATTTATCATCCTTGAGATGTTTCTACAACTGGATTGGAGTCCACCTGTGGTAATTTCAAATGATTGGACATGATTTGGAAAGGCACACACCTGTCTAAATAAGGTCCCACAGTTGACAGTGCATGTCAGAGCAAAAACCAAGCCATGAGGTCGAAGGAATAATCCGTAGAGCTCCGAGACAGGATTGTGTCGAGTCACAGATCTGGGGAAGGGTACCAAAGCATTTCTGCAGCGTTGAAGATCCCCAAGAACACAGTGGCCTCCATCCTTCTAAAACGGAAGAAGTTTGGAACCACCAAGACTCTTCCTAGAGCTGGCCGCCCAACCAAACTGAGCAATCGGGGAAGAAGGGCATTGGTCAGGGAGGTGACCAAGAACCCAATGGTCACTCTGACAGAGCTCCAGAGCTCCTCTGTGGAGATGGGAGAACCTTTCAGAAGGACAACCATCTCTGCAGCACTCAACCAATCAGGCCTTTATGGTAGAGTGGCCAGACAGAAGCCACTCCTCAGTAAAAGGGAGGACAGCACTTGGAGTTTGCCAAAAGGCACCTAAAGAACTCTCAGACCATGAAAAAATAAGATGCTCTCTTCTGATGAAACCAATATTGAACTCTTTGGCCTGAATACCAAGGGTCACGTCTGGAGGAAACCTGGCACCATCCCTACTGTGAGGCATGGTGGTGGCAGCATCATGCTGTGGGGATGTTTTTCAGCGGCAGGGACTGGGAGACTAGTCAGAATCGAGGGAAAGATGAATGAAGCAAAGTACAGAGAGATCCTTGATGAACACCTGCTTCAGAGCGCTCAGGACCTCAGACTGGGGCGGAGGTTCCCCTTCCAACAGTAAAACGACCCTAAGCAAACAGCCAAGACAACGCTTTCGGTGCATTCGGCCAAACATGACATCATGTTCCACTCCCTAGCATACTACTCGCCAATGTCCAGTCTCTTGACAACAAGGTTGATGAAATCCGAGCAAGGGTAACATTCCAGAGAGACATCAGAGACTGTAACGTTCTTTGCTTCACGGAAACATGGCTCACTCGAGAGACGCTAACGGAGTCGGTGCAGCCAGCTGGTTTCTTCACGCATCGCGCCGACAGAAACAAACATCTTTCTGGTAAGAAGAGGGGTGGGGGTGTATGCCTTATGATTAACAAGACGTGGTGTGATCATAACAACATACAGGAACTCAAGTTAGAATTCCTCACAATCAAATGTCAACCGCATTATCTACCAAGGGAATTCTCTTCGATTATGATCACAGCCCCATATATTCTCCCCCAAGCAGACACATCGATGGCCCTGAACAAACTTTATCTGACTCTTTGTAAACTGGAAACCACACACCCTGAGGCTGCATTCATCGTAGCTGGGGATTTTAACAAGGCTAATCTGAAAACAAAACTCCCTAAATTCTATCAGCATATCGATTGTGCTACCAGGGCTGGTAAAACATTGGATCATTGTTATACTAACTTCCGCGACGCATATAAGGCCCTCCCCCGCCCTCCTTTCGGAAAAGCTGACCACGACTCCATTTTGTTGCTTCCAGCCTATAAACAGAAGCTAAAACAGCAAGCTCCCGCGCTCAGGTCTGTTCAACGCTGGTCGGACCAATCTGATTCCACTCTTCAAGACTGCTTCGATCACGTGGATTAGGATATGTTCCGCATTGCGTCCAACAACAACATTGACGAATACGCTGATTCGGTGAGTGAGTTCATTAGAAAGTGCATTGATGAAAGTGTATGTTTATTCTCTGTTTAAGGTTATCAACCTATTCCTATTCCTATTCCGTATTCCTTATTCCTCTGTCATTCAACTACTCTATTCAACAAATCAACTGTTTCAACATATTCAACAAATGGCATCAAAACCATAATAAAACACTGGAAAGGAATTGAGTTGTCCCTTTGCATCCTTCACGTGTTGAGCAAGCCGTTTTCAAGTTTGGGCAGAGATGAAATAATTATAACACCTAGACAACTTGACAATGATGTTGTACCCACAGCAACGATTAAAACATTCCCAAACTAGAAACCGTGGATTGATGGCAGCATTCGCGTGAAACTGAAAGCGCGAACCACTGCTTTTAACCAGGGCAAGGTGACCGGAAACATGACCGAATACAAACAGTGTAGCTATTCCCTCCGCAAGGCAATCAAACAAGCTAAGTGCCAGTATAGAGACAAAGTAGTCGCAATTCAACAGCTCAGACACAAGAGGTATGTGGCAGGGTCTACAGTCAATCACGGATTACAAAAAGAAAACCAGCCCCGTCTTGCTCCCAGACAGACTAAATAACTTTTTTGCTCGCTTTGAGGACAATACAGTGCCACTGACACGGACCGCTACCAAAACCTGCGGGCTCTCCTTCACTGCAGCCGAGGTGAGTAAAACATTTAAACGTGTTAACCCTCGCAAGGCTGCAGGCCCAGACGGCATTCCCAGCCGCGTCCTCAGAGCATGCGCAGACCAGCTGGCTGGTGTGTTTAAGGACATATTCAATCAATCCTTATCCCAGTCTGCTGTTCCCACATGCTTCAAGAGGGCCACCATTGTTCCTGTTCCCAAGAAAGCTAAGGTAACTGAGCTAAACGACTACCGCCCCGTAGCACTCACTTCCGTCATCATGAAGTGCTTTGAGAGACTAGTTGAGGACCATATCACCTCCACCCTACCTGACACCCTAGACCCACTCCAATTTGCTTACCGACCCAATAGGTCCACAGACGACGCAATCGCAACCACACTGCACACTGCCCTAACCCATCTGGACAAGAGGAAGACCTATGTGAGAATGCTGTTCATCGACTACAGCTCAGCAGTTAACACCATAGTACACTCCAAACTCGTCATCAAGCTCGAGACCCTGGGTCTCGACCCCGCCCTGTGCAACTGGGTCCTGGACTTCCTGACGGGCCGCATCCAGGTGGTGAGGGTAGGTAACAACATCTCCACCCCGCTGATCCTCAACACTGGGGCCCCACAAGGGTGCGTTCTGAGCCCTCTCCTGTATTCCCTGTTCACCCACGACTGCGTGGCCATGCACGCCTCCAACTCAATCATCAAGTTTGCGGACGACACTACAGTGGTAGGCTTGATTACCAACAACGACGAGACGGCCTACAGGGAGGAGGTGAGGGCCCTCAGAGTGTGGTGTCAGGAAAATAACCTCACACTCAATGTCAACAAAACAAAGGAGATTATTGTGGACTTCAGGAAACAGCAGAGGGAGCACCCACCTATCCACATCGACGGGACAGTAGTGGAGAAGGTGGAACGTTTTAAGTTCCTCGGTGTACACATCACGGACAAACTGAATTGGTCCACCCACACAGACAGCATTGTGAAGAAGGCGCAGCAGCGCCTCTTCAACCTCAGGAGGCTCTCCAGAGGATAGTGAGGTCTGCACAACGCATCACCGGGGGCAAACTACCTGCCCTGCAGGACACCTACACCACCCAATGTCACAGGAAGGCCATAAAGATCATCAAGGACAACAACCACCCGAGCCACTGCCTGTTCACCCCGCTATCATCCAGAAGGCGAGGTCAGTACAGGTGCATCAAAGCAGGGACCGAGAGACTGAAAAACAGCTTCTATCTCAAGGCCATCAGACTGTTAAACAGCCACCACTAACATTTAGTGGCCGCTGCCAACATACTGACTCAACTCCAGCCACTTTAATTATGGGAATTGATGGAAATTATGTAAAAATGTATCACTAGCCACTTTAAACAATGCCACTTAATATAATGTCCCCTACATTACTCATCTCATATGTATATGTATATACTGTACTCTATACCATCTACTGCATATTGCCTATGCCGTTCTGTACCATCACTCATTCATATATCTTTATGTACATATTCTTTATCCCTTTACACTTGTGTGTATAAGGTAGTAGTTGTGGAATTGTTAGGTTAGATTACTTGTTGGTTATTACTGCATTGTCGGAACTAGAAGCACAAGCATTTCACTACACTCGCATTAACATCTGCTAACCATGTGTATGTGACAAATAAAATTTGATTTGATATCCACAGTAAAATGAGTCCTATATCGACATATATTGACAGGAATTCTGAAAAACTGAGTATAAATGTATTTGGCCAAGGTGTAATGTACAAAAAATTTACAAAAAAAAAAAAAAAGTATGAATGTATGTACTTGTAAGTCGCTCTGGATAAGAGCGTCTGCTAAATGACTTAAATGTAAATGTAAATGTAATGTAAACTTCTGACTTCAACTACTGTATATATATATATATGATAGATAGAGACTTGGGGAGCAAGGCTCAGCAAGCAGGGAAGTAAAAGATGAGTGAGAGAAAGAGAGATGGTGAGAGAGGGAGAGAAAGAGAGAACTAGATAGAAAAGGAAAGATGGATAAAGTACTGGGGAGAAACAGTGTCCTAGGGGATATCCTTGTCAGGAAAAGGCCACATATTTCCCAAACTCACTAAATTCACCAATTTTTCCTGGCTGCACCTCACACAGTGGCTTTAATGGGATTTGGGGAAGCTAACATTTACTCTATGAAATGTATCTGTTATCTAGGGCTCAAGGGAGGGGGTTTAGAGTCTCGGAAAGAGCGCATCCGACCAACACAGGGAAAGTCAAAACCTTGAGAACACTTCTTCAGCAAATACAGAATCCTTCCTCAGCAGATTTATTTTATACAGTACGTACAATGAAAATAAAATAAACCTGAATCTGAAAAACATTTTATATAATCTGATTTCATAGAGACAGTAAACAAAACGGCTTTAACACATTTTGGGGGTTTTAACTTGCCATATTTTGCTATGGTTTGATGCTGTAATTTACAGTTGGAAGAACACAGGTAAAACGGTGGTATCATGAGGTCAGAACTGTGAGAATAAAATCCCAGTAGTTATTGACTGTTATACAATGGATGGTTCTAATCCTGAATGCTGATTGGTTAAAACTGCATTCCAGCCCGTATCTATTTCACAAGTTACAACCGGCTAAATATATGACTTTAAAATGCCTATTTACTCTGTTCCATCTGACTGCGCAATCCACTGTCTCATCAGCCCAGCCAGGCAATTTATGAACTTGATCTCCACAATAAAAAGTATCTGGACATTATATCAGATTTCTTTTCGACTAACATTTAGTTTTCAACAGTGGAGATTTGTATAAACTTTGCTGTCTGTCTCTCCGACATTTGCAACATTGTTTCAATATTCAACGATCTCCAGCTGTCCCATAGTAATGAACATGTCGGGAGTCGGGATGAAACAGACAGGCAGGCAGTGTTTATCAACTGGCATAATTTTTATGGATATATACAAAGAAAATAAAAAAGGTCAAACTAAACGAATTGCAGCTTGAATGCAGTCTTTCCTGCTTCAGTTTGAAGTGATTGTGTTAGTTGTGTTGTTGGGTAGCTTCTCTGAACAACAGTGTCCTGATGAGAGAGCACATTTTCTATGCCAGGCGAAATCGCGCCTCATTAGTTCATTGCTACGGATGTAACCAGATTTATGTCACTAAAAAACAGCTTAAACAAATGCAAATGCAACTACTGTTGTTATTCTGGCTGCACTGTTTGATGTGACTGTAAATTAGCCGTAGTTGGCTAACTAGCAACCAAGGGATAAAAACATTGCCAGCCAATACGGAAATGGAACATTTAGAACGAACAACTGGGTCGCGTCCACAGATTCAGAATAAAAAGACTGAACGTCTGGGTCTGGCAACCGAACGGATAGAACGACCAGCCGGCTTGGGAAGCAACCCTAGATTTGTGTCGGGACTATATCTTGTGGAAGGATGAAATAGTGTGAATAAATTAATCAAAATAACATTTTTAATGACAATTATTTGAATATGTTAGTAACCCATTGTATTTTATTGCTAACCCATTGTATAAAAGTGATAATATCCTCGAAGCCGGTGTTTGGATGATACATTGGCACGGTTTGCCGGCCCTCGACGAAAAACACCCGTGCCAATATATCCTCCAAAGACCCGGCTTCTCGAGCATTATTACTTAATTGAGGTAACGAAGGGAATGGTGTTCTCACTTCCTGGGAACCATGGTCAGTGGGAGAGGCACTCTTCTGCTTATTAGTGCTATAAAGGTTTACTCTATGACACATTCCTCTGATGAAAGAGAAATCAGGTTTCTCACTTAGCAGTGACTCCCTTTGTTACCACACTCTACATGTTCATATTGTTCATGATGAAACAACCATATAGCAACTTTAACCTCAACTAGCTTGTATTTCAGACATGAGCAACTGAAAATATAAATATATTAGCATTGACATGAAGAAGTGCTGGGCCCAAGAATGCAGTGTGAAGGGAGAGGAGTCTTATGCGAGCTTAGGGAGAGGGACAGAGGGTGACGATGGATAGAAAAATGCAGGGGCACAATATGGGGCAGCAGGCATGGTGTGACAGGACAGCATCCAGGAGCCACAAAGGTTGATACAATCTTCCAGTAAACAAAAGAAGGAAGCTGTCCCATGTGACTGGCTCCCACTAACTTCCTTTATGTGATTGCGCAGCCCAAAACAGAACCAGAGCAGCTATAGGAGTCTGAACTCCCACGGTTCCACAGCACTGAGGTAGGTACTACTATTAACCCTTGGTTTGCCTGTCCTTACATTGTGTCCCCCTACAGTAGCTGGAGCGCCAAGGACACAATACTGGGAAGTGGCTGCAGTGGCCAACATAAAAGTGATAAATGTGTGTTTACGCATCTCATGACATTTTAACCCAATATTAACCTAATTAGTTGTGATTAGGTTTTAGAGATTTTAGCCACCACTTGAACCATTTTAAGTGTCTTGTTCAGTCCCTTACAGTAATGTGAGTGTTGGTGGGTGGCAGTCGTTCCGGACTGGGTTGGCTAAAAAATAAATTGTTTAGAAATACTGGCTAGTCACCAGACAACTCAAAAGGCTTTAGATGGATCATGGTGCCAAACACCATTGCCTAATATCAGCAGTTGGAATACTCACCCCGTATCACACTTCTTATTGTCACCCCCTCCCAACACAATCTCCTCAGGAGAGCAGCAGCCAGGGACCCAGGCCAGCATTTCCTCCCATTTGACAGTACAACCTGTAATCCAACAATACTGTTTGTAAACCATATCCTGCAGCCATTCATAAGAACAATACTAGAGGGGTAGGATACATTAATCTGTGGTTGATACACACATAATGAGACTGCAATACAATGGTGTATTTTTCCTATTTTCAGGTAGTTGTAGACTGCTTGTAGTATTGTCTCGGTGTGGGAGGTATTAGATGGGATGGACACTTTTTTTATTTCACCTCTATTTAGCGAGGTAAGCTAGTTGAGAACAAGTTCTCATTTACAAATGCAACCTGGCCAAGATAAAGCAAATCGGTGCGACACAAACAACAACATCGAGTTACACATGGAATAAACAAGCGTATAGTCAATAATACAATAGAAAAAAAAGAAAGTCTATATACAGTGTATGTCACGATCGTCGTATGGAATGGACCAAGGCGCAGCGTCGTATGCGTACATTCTCTTTTAATGAATGAACACAAATAGTGCTGGCAGGCAACTAAACATAGACAAGATCCCACAAACACAACTGAGTACAATTGGCTACCTAAAAATTATCCCCAATCAAGGAGAAAATGATAAACAGCTACCTCTGAATGGTAACCATATCAGGCCACCATATAAATAAAAAACACCTAGATGACCCACCCAAGTCACTATCACGCCCCAACCAACACAGAGAATAAATAGCTTACTATGGTCAGGGCGTGACATGGTCGGGGCGTACCCCCCCCAAAGGTGCTGACTCCGACCGCAAAACCCGACTCAATAGGGGAGGGTCGGGGTGGGCATCTATGACGGATGACACAGGGCATCGGGGGCGGCTCCGGTGCGGGACGCATCGCCGGAAGCTCCGGACTGTGGGTCGTCGCTGGAGGCACCGGACCGTGGATCTATGCCGGAGGAACCGGACCGTAGATCGTCGCAGGAGGCTCTGGATTGAGAACCCCTGCTGAAGGCTCTGGACCGCCGACCGTCCCTGGAGGCACTGGACCGCCGACCGTCACTGGAGGCTCTGGACCGCCGACCGTCACTGGAGGCTCTGGACCGCCGACCGTCGCTGGAGGCTTTGGACCACCGACCGTCGTTGGAGACTCCGTACCGTGAATCGTTGCCGGAGGCACCGGACTGTGGATCATCGCCGGAGGCTCTGAACTGGGAACCACCACTGGAGGCTCCGGCCTGCAGCTCGACGCCGGGGGCTCTGGACTGGGAACCCCCGCTGGAGGCTCCGGACTGCAGCTCGTCGCTGAAGACTCCGGACTGCTGATCGTCGCTGGATGCTCCGGACTGGGGACTGTCGCTGGAGGCTCCGGGCTTGGGACCATCGCTGGAGGCTCCGGACTGGGGACGTCGCTGGAGGCTCCAGACTGGAGACCGTCGCTGGAGGCTCCGGACTGTGGCCCGTCGCTGGAGGCTCCGGACTGTGGCCCGTCTCAGGAGATTCCGGACTGTGGACCGTCTCTGGAGGTTCCGGACTGTGGACCGTCTCTGGAGGTTCCGGACTGTGGACCGTCTCTGGAGGTTCCGGACTGTGGACCGTCGTTGAAGGTTCCGGCCTGTGGACCGTCGTTGGAGTTTCCGGACTGTGGCACGTCGTTGGAGGTTCCGGACTGTGAAACGTTGCCGGAGGTTCCGGTGTTTGGGGATGACCAGTGAGATATACCTGCTGGAGCGCATGCTACAGGTGGGTGTTGTTATCGTGACCAGTGAGCTGAGATAAGGAGGACTGTGAAACGTTGCCGGAAGCTCTGGACTGGGAACTGTCGCCGGAAGCTCTGGACTGGGAACTGTCGCCGGCAGCTCTGGACTGGGAACTGTCGCCGGCAGCTCTGGACTGTGGAGGCACACTGGAGGCCTGATGCATGGGACCGGTACAGGGGGCACCGGGCTGATGACACGCACCTCCGAGCCAGTGCGGAGAAGAGGGACAGGACGTACTGGACTGTGGAGAGGCACTGGAGACCTGATGCGTGGGACCGATACAGGTGGCACCGGGCTGATGACACGCACCTCAGGGCGAGTGCGGAGAAGAAGCACAGGACGTACTGGACTGTGGAGGCGCACTTGAGGTCAAGAGCGCAGAGCTGGCACAGCCCTTCCTGACTGGATGCTCACTCCAGCCCGGCAAGTGCGGGAAGCTAGCACAGGACGCACTGGGCTGTGAAGGCGCACTGGAGACCTGATGCGTGGGACCGGTACAGGTGGCACCGGGCTGATGACACGCACCTCAGCACGCCCGCTCTGCAGCGCTCTCAACGCCAGCACCTCTCTCCGGAATCTTGCGTCGAGCTCCTCACTCGACTCCCTGACTGGCTCTGGTTCAATCCTCGGCCCTGCCGACTGCTCCATGTGCAACCCCTAAACATTTTCTTGGGGTTTCTGTGGCCTTCCTCCCCGACGTCGTTGCTGTCCTCTCATGCTCCTAGGCGACTCCCGCCAAGGAAGGCGATCCTGTCCTGCCAGGATTTCCTCCCAAGTCCAGGATACCTTCCCATCCAGGATCTCTTCCCAAGTCCAGGATACTTCCTCCTCCTGGGCACGCTGCTTGGTCCTTTGTTGTTGGGATCTTCTGTCACGATCGTCGTATGGAATGGACCAAGGCGCAGCGTGGAATGCGTACATTCTCTTTTAATGAATGAACACTGAACAAAAAAACAACAAAATCAACGAACAAAACGTGAAGCTATACAAATAGTGCTGACAGGCAACTAAACATAGACAAGATCCCACAAACACAAATGAGGACAATTGGCTACCTAAAAATTATCCCCAATCAGAGACAACGGTAAACAGCTGCCTCTGATTGGGAACCATATCAGGCCACTATATAAATACAAAACACCTAGATGACCCACCCAAGTTACTATCACGCCCCAACCAACACAGAAAATAAACAGCTTACTATGGTCAGGGCGTGACAGTGTGTGCAAAATGACGTGAGGAGGTAGGCAATAAATAGGCCATAGTAGCGAAGTAATTACAATTTAGCAGATTAACACTGGAGTGATAAATGAGCAGATGAGGATGTGCAAGTAGAGATGCTGGTGTGCAAAAGAGCAGAAAAGTAAATAAAAACAATATGGGGATGAGGTGGGTAGATTGGGTGGGCTATTTACAGATGGACTATGTACAGCTGCAGCGATCAGTTAGCTGCTCAGATAGCTGATGTTTAAAGTTAGTGAGGGAAAGTCTCCAGCTTCAGCGATTTTTGCAATTCATTCCAGTCACTGGCAGCAGAGAACTGGAAGGAAAGGCGGCCAAATGAGGTGTTGGCTTTGGGGATGGCCAGTGAGATATACCTGCTGGAGCGCATGCTATAGGTGGGTGTTGTTATTGTGACCAGTGAGCTGAGATAAGGTGGAGCTTTACCTAGCATAGACTTATAGATGCCCTGGAGCCAGTGGGTCTGGCGACGAAAATGTAGCGAGGGCCAGCAGACTAGAGCATACAGGTCGCAGTGGTGGGTGGTATAAGGGGCTTTGGTAACAAAATGGATGGCACTGTGATAGACTGCATCCAGTTTTCTGAGTAGAGTATTAGAACCTATTTTGTAGATTACATCGCCGAAGTCGAGGATCGGTAGGATAGTCAGTTTTACTAGGGTAAGTTTGGCGGCGTGAGTGAAGGAGGCTTTGTTGCGAAATAGGAAGCCGATTCTAGAATTGATTTTGGATTGGAGATGTTTAATATGAAGGAGAGTTTACAGGCTAGCCAGACACCTAGGTATTTGTAGTTGTCCACATATTCTAGGTCAGAACCATCCAGGGTAGTGATGCTAGTCAAGCGGGAGGGTGCGGGCAGCGAACGGTTGAAAAACATGCATTTGGTTTTACATGCATTTAAGAGCAGTTGGAGGCCACGGAAGGAGTGTTGTATGGCATTGAAGCTTGTTTGGAGGTGAGTTAACACAGTGTCCAAAGAAGGGCAAGATGTATACAGAATGGTGTCGTCTGCGTAGAGGTGGATCAGGGAATCACCCGCAGCAAGAGTGACAGCATTGATTTATACAGAGAAAAGAGTTGGCCCGAGATTTGAACCCTGTGGTACCCCATAGAGACTGCCAGAGGTCCGGACAACAGGCCCTCCGATTTGACACACTGAACTCTGTCTGCGAAGTAGTTGGTGTACCAGGCGAGGCAATCATTTGAAAAACCAAGGCTATTGAGTCTGCCGATAAGAATATGGTGATTGACAGAGTCGAAAGCCTTGGCCAGGTCGATGAAGACGGCTGCACAGTACTGTCTTTCATCGATGGCGGTTATGATATCATTTAGTACCTTGAGCGTGGCTGAGGTGCACCCGTGACCAGCTCGGATTGCACAGCGTAGAAGGTACGGTAGGATTCGAAATGGTCAGTGATCTGTTTATTAACTTGGCTTTCGAAGACTTTAGCACCTCAAAAAACAAATAAGGGGTTTATATGTTTAATCTTTTGTATTGTAAATAAATATTTTCTCTCTTTTACTATGTTTTCTACAAACCTTCCAGAGAGGCCATGCGTAATGGCAAACTTTGTTAAAGGCCCATTGCAGTCAAAATTCAGTATCATATAAAATGAAAAAATGAAAAATGTTTACTAAATAAACTAAAGTAAAAAATAAAAGAGCAACAATAAAATATATACAGGAGGTACCGGTACCGAGTGAATGTGCGGAGGCACAGGATAGTCGAGATAATTGAGGTAATATGTACAGTACCAGTCAAAAGTTTGGACACACCTACTCATTCGAGGGTTTTTCTTAATTTTTTTTACTATTTTCTACATTGTAGAATAATAGTGAAGACATCAAAACTAAGGGCCTTGGTCAGGGAGGTGACCAAGAACCCCATGGTCACTCTGACAGAGCTACCTAGTTCCTCTGTGGAGATGGGAGAGCCTTCCAGAAGGACAACCATCACTGCAAAACTCCAGCAATCAGGCCTTTATGGTAGAGTGGCCAGACGGAAGCCACTCCTCAGTAAAAGGCACATGACAGCCCTCTTGGAGTTTGCCAAAAGGCACCTAAAGGACTCTCAGACCATAAGAAACAAGATTATCTGGTCTGATGAAACCAAGATTTGGCCTGAATGCCAAGTGTCATGTATGGAGGAAACCTGGCACCATCCCTATGGTGAAGCATGGCGGTGGCAGCATCTGCGGGGATGTTTTTCAGAGACAGGGACTGGGAGAATAGTCAGGATCGAGGGAAAGATGAACGGAGCAAAGTACAGAGAAATCCTTGATGAAAACCTGCTACAGAGCGCTCAGACTGGGACAAAGGTTCACCTTCCAACAGGGCAACGGACCTTTTTTTTAATTTAATTTTATTTCACCTTTATTTAACCAGGTAGGCTACACATTAACCAGGTAGGCTTACACATGGAGTAAACAATAAACAAGTCAATAACATGGTAGAAAAAAAAGAGAATCTATATACAATGTGTGCAAAAGGCATGAGGTAGGCAATTAATCGAATAATTACAATTTAGCAGATTAACACTGGAGTGATAAATCATCAGATGATCATGTGCAAGAAGAGATACTGGTGTGCAAAAGAGCAGAAAAGTAAATAAATAAAAGCAGTATGGGGGTGAGGTAGGTAAATTGGGTGGGTAGTTTACAGATGGACTATGTACAGCTGCAGCGATCGGTTAGCTGCTCGGATAGCAGATTTTTAAAGTTGTTGAGGGAGATAAAAGTCTCCAACTTCAGAGATTTTTGCAATTCGTTCCAGTCGCAGGCAGCAGAGAACTGGAAGGAAAGGCGTCCAAATGAGGTTTTGGCTTTAGGGATGATCAGTGAGATACACCTGCTGGAGCGCGTGCTACGGGTGGGTGTAGCCATCGTGACCAGTGAACTGAGATAAGGCGGCACTTTACCTAGCATAGCCTTGTAGATGACCTGGAGCCAGTGGGTCTGACGACGAAAATGTAGCGAGGGCCAGCCGACTAGGGCATACAGGTCGCAGTGGTGGGTCGTATAAGGTGCTTTAGTAACAAAACGGATGGCACTGTGATAAACTGCATCCAGTTTGCTGAGTAGAGTATTGGAAGCTATTTTGTAGATGACATCGCCGAAGTCGAGGATCGGTAGGATAGTCAGTTTTACTAGGGTAAGTTTGGCGGCGTGAGTGAAGGAGGCTTTGTTCCGGAATAGAAAGCCGACTCTAGATTTGATTTTGGATTGGAGATGTTTGATATGAGTCTGGAAGGAGAGTTTGCAGTCTAGCCAGACACCTAGGTACTTATAGATGTCCACATATTCTAGGTCGGAACCGTCCAGGGTGGTGATGCTAGTCGGGCGTGCGGGTGCAGGCAGCGAACGGTTGAAAAGCATGCATTTGGTTTTACTGGCGTTTAAGAGCAGTTGGAGGCCACGGAAGGAGTGTTGTATGGCATTGAAGCTCGTTTGGAGGTTAGATAGCACAGTGTCCAGGGAAGGGCCGGAAGTATACAGAATGGTGTCGTCTGCGTAGAGGTGGATCAGGGAATCGCCCGCAGCAAGAGCAACATCATTGATGTATACAGAGAAAAGAGTCGGCCCGAGAATTGAACCCTGTGGTACCCCCATAGAGACTGCCAGAGGACCGGACAACATGCCCTCCGATTTGACACACTGAACTCTGTCTGCAAAGTAGTTGGTGAACCAGGCAAGGCAGTCATTAGAAAAACCGAGGCTATTGAGTCTGCCGATAAGAATATGGTGATTGACAGAGTCGAAAGCCTTGGCCAGGTCGATGAAGACGGCTGCACAGTAATGTCTTTTATCGATGGCGGTTATGATATCGTTTAGTACCTTGAGCGTGGCTGAGGTGCACCCGTGACCGGCTCGGAAACCGGATTGCACAGCGGAGAAGGTACGGTGGGATTCGAGATGGTCAGTGATCTGTTTGTTGACTTGGCTTTCGAAGACCTTAGCTAGGCAGGGCAGGATGGATATAGGTCTGTAACAGTTTGGGTCCAGGGTGTCTCCCCCTTTGAAGAGGGGGATGACAGCGGCAGCTTTCCAATCCTTGGGGATCTCAGGTGATACGAAGGAGAGGTTGAACAGGCTGGTAATAGGGGGTGCGACAATGGCGGCGGACAGTTTCAGAAATAGGGGGTCCAGATTGTCAAGCCCAGCTGATTTGTATGGGTCCAGGTTTTCCAGCTCTTTCAGAACATCTGCTATCTGGATATGGGTAAAGGAGAAGCTGGGGAGGCTTGGGCGAGTAGCAGCGGGGGGGGCGGGGCTATTGGCCAAGGTTGGAGTCGCCAGGTGGAAGGCATGGCCAGCCATTGAGAAATGTTTGTTGAAGTTTTCGATTATCACGGACTTATCAGTGGTGACCGTGTTATCTAGCCTCAGTGCAGTGGGCAGCTGGGAGGAGGTGCTCTTGTTTTCCATGGACTTTACAGTATCCCAGAACTTTTTGGAGTTAGAGCTACAGGATGCAAATTTCTGCTTGAAAAAGCTGGCCTTTGCTTTCCTGACTGACTGCGTGTATTGGTTCCTGACTTCACTGAACAGTTGCATATCGTGGGGGCTCTTCGATGCTATTGCAGTTCGCCACAGGATGTTTTTGTGCTGGTCGAGGGCAGTCAGGTCTGGAGTGAACCAAGGGCTATATCTGTTCTTGGTTCTGCATTTTTTGAACGGAGCATGCTTGTCTAATATGGTGAGGAAGTAACTTTTAAAGAATGACCAGGCATCCTCAACTGACGGGATGAGGTCAATATCCTTCCAGGGTACCCGGGCCAGGTCGATTAGAAAGGCCTGCTCGCAGAAGTGTTTTAGGGAGCGTTTGACAGTGATGAGGGGTGGTCGTTTGACCGTGGACCCGTGGCGGATACAGGCAATGAGGCAGTGATCGCTGAGATCTTGATTGAAGACAGCAGAGGTGTATTTGGAGGGCAAGTTGGTCAGGATAATGTCTATTAGGATGCCCATGTTTACGGATTTAGGGTTGTACCTGGTGGGTTCCTTGATGATTTGTGTGAGATTGAGGGCATCAAGCTTAGATTGTAGGACTGCCGGGGTGTTAAGCATATCCCAGTTTAGGTCACCTAACAGAACAAACTCTGAAGCTAGATGGGGAGCGATCAATTCACAGATGGTGTCCAGGGCACAGCTGGGAGCTGAGGGGGGTCAGTAGCAGGCGGCAACAGTGAGAGACTTATTTCTGGAGAGATTAATTTTTAAAATTAGAAGTTCGAACTGTTTGGGCATAGACTTGGAAAGTATGACAGAACTTTGCAGGCTATCTCTGCAGTAGATTGCAACTCCTCCCCCTTTGGCAGTTCTATCTTGACGGAAAGTGTTATAGTTGGGTATGGAAATCTCAGAGTTTTTGGTGGCCTTCCTAAGCCAGGATTCAGACACGGCAAGGACATCAGGGTTGGCAGAGTGTGCTAAAGCTGTGAGTAAGGCAAACTTAGGGAGGAGGCTTCTGATGTTGACATGCATGAGGCCAAGGCTTTTTCGATCACAGAAGTCAACAAATGAGGGTGACTGGGGACATGCAGGGCCTGGGTTTACCTCCACATCACCCGAGGAACAGAGGAGTAGTAGGATGAGGGTGCGGCTAAAGGCTATCAAAACTGGTCGCCTAGAGCGTTGGGGACAAGGAATAAAAGGAGCAGATTTATGGGCGTGGTAGAATAGATTCTGGGCATAATGTGCAGACCAGGGTATGGTGGGGCACGGGTACAGCGGAGGCAAGCCCAGGCACTGGGTGATGATAAGAGAGGTTGTATCTCTGGACATGCTGGTCTCAATGGGTGAGGTCACCGCATGTGTGGGGGGTGGGACAAAGGAGGTATCAGAGGTACGGAGAGTGGAACTACGGGGTCCATTGCAAACCAAAACAATGATAACTAGCCTGAACAACAGTATGTAAGGCATATTGATATTTGAGAGAGACATACAATAAGGCATAAAGTGATTGCAGGTCATGATTGGGAGAGCTAGCTAAAACAACAGGTGAGATAACAGCAGCTAGTCAGCTAACACAGCAACAGAAGGTAAAAATGGCGACGACTGGGCAGAGAGGGTCGAATTAACTACACACAGATCCTGAGTTAAGGCACAGAGCCGACAGATAAAACACAAATAAACAGAATGGAGTACCATGAATTAATGGACAGTCAAGCAGACATCAGCTATGTAGCCAAGTGATCATAGTGTCCAGGGGGCAGCCGTAGATGGAGCAGTGAGGCCTCCGCTAAGCTAGCACGCGTTTAAAGTTAGTAGCCCGGCGGGTGGTCTGCTCAGACGGAGGGGGTCTGCTCAGACGGAGGCCGGTTGAGGGCACGTCTGCAGACCAGACGTGGTCGTGTCGACAGAGAATCCAAGCCGGATAGCGATGGCGAAAGAGAGGTTGTGAATTGTCGAATTGTGTTTGCTAACTGGTGCTAGCTTCCTGGCTGCGCTAGCTGCAAGATAAGCTAGCAGTTAGCAGACCGGGGCAGGCAAGTTAGCCTTTGGGGGACGTCGCGATGGGGGGGGAAGTCTGTTTTTGCCTCTTCGTGCAGTGACGTCGATAGACCAGTCGTGGAATTAGCAGGGTTCCAGGTAGCTCTAGGTAGCTAACAGGCCTAGTAGGTTAGCAGGATGGGCCTTCAGCGGGCGTCACGCCTGAGGGGCCTGTTGGAGTCCTCGGGCAGATTATGTCGGTATTCCAGTCGTAGAGGATCGGCGGGGTACCGTGCTCCGTACCGGCAGTAAAGGGGTCCGGATATTGTAGCCCAGGAGTGGGCTTCAGTGGTAGCACAGGAGCCCTAGCCGGGCTAGCTTCAGGCTAATTGGTGCTTGCTCCGGGATGTAAACGCTAGCCAGGAGTGGTCACCCGGGATTGTGGTTAGCTAGTTGCGAAGATCCAGATGAAAATGTTCAGAGTTTGCGGTAGGAATCCGGGGATATGGAGAGAAATAGGTCCGTTATGCTCTGGTTTTAGTCACGTTGTTCGAACTAGCGAGAGCTTTCCGAGCTAAAGGTTAGCTGATGACCGCTAGCAATGGTTTGCTAACTGATAGCTGGTAGGCAGTTAGCTGGCTATCTTCAGTAGATGGATTCCAGATCAGAAGTAAATAGAAATACTTTAGAAAAAAGCAGATCCACGCCACATTGGGTGAGGCGGGTTGCAGGAGAGTATTTAGAAGTTGAGGTTTAAGAAAGTATTTTTAAAAGATATGCGAAGAAAAAGATGTAAAAAGATATATACAAGGGACACGGGACACGACAGGACAAAGACGTCTACACTGCTACGCCATCTTGGAAACAGATCTAAGCACACAGCCAAGACAAAGCCCGGACTTGAACCCGATCTAACATCTCTGACCTGAAAATAGCTGTGCAGCGACGCTCCCCATCCAACCTGACAGAGCTTGAGAGGATCTGTAGAGAGTAATGTGAGAAAATCCCCAAATACAGGTGTACCAAGCTTGTAGCATCATACCCAAGAAGACTCTATGCTGTAATCGCTGCCAAAGGGGCTGAGTAAAGGGTCTGAATACTTATGTAAATGTGATATTTCAGTTTTTTTATTTAATAAATGTAATAATTTAATAAAAGTTTTGCTTTGTCATTATGGGGTATTGTGTGTAGATTGATGAGGGAAAAACGATTTAATCCATTTTAGAATAAGGCTGTAACGTAACAAAATGTGGAAAAGGTCAAGGCCTCTGAACACTTTCCGAATTATCTGTATGCCTTTTTGATTTATATATTTTTTTATTTAACCTTTATTTAACCAGGTAGGCTAGTTGAGAACAAATTCTCATTTACAACTGCGACCTGGACAAGATAAAGCAAAGCAGTGCGACACAAACAACAACACAGAGTTACACATGGAATAAACAAACATACAGTCAATAACACAATAAAAAAAATATATAATAATACAAAATTATAAAAAGAATGTCTCTGCCCTAACAATGGGATTTGTTGTACACAGTTTGGATAATGTATACTGTGCTAATGGAGGTAACGAAGAGCAATGTACAATACATTGAACTTAGCAAACAAGGCCTTTGTTTTATGCGCATGGAGGACGCCCTTTTTATGTACCTTCGCTAATTCAAAAAACCTCTAGGGGACCATGACAAATCTTCCTATGTTTTAAACATCATTCGATACATTAATGTTCTTGCAACGCCACATGAAACGTGTCTAGAACAATCATTTGGGATATTTTGAGAACCTGGAAACCCCGTTGTGGGTTCGTTCTGTTTGACATTTAAGGAATGTTCTCCTAACTCGAACGCCAAAACATGCTAAATAGGTTCTCAGGAGGTTTTTGCTAACATACATATCATGTTCCTATAACTAAAGGAAAACTGGACACTCAAACATCAGGGGAACATTACGGGTAAAATTACAAAAACGTTTTCTCTCTCAAGAATTGTTAACTGGGAAGGTGCATTTTGGATTATCCCAGTGTTAGTGGTTGGGCATTTAACCTGTTCAGGTTGTTCATTTCAGGAGAGCTTAGGCAGGAGTGACATATTGTCCAAGGGCTCTCTTAACCTCAGCTGTGTGAGGAATTATTGACACTGTCAAAGTTATTGGTACTCTGCCTAGTTTGAAGGCAATCTGCCTTAGAAGCAGCTAGGTTCAGTGAATTGGCCACTTAGATTATTGTTTATTATTTTGAAAGTTCATGTCAGTGTTCGTCCACTTCTTATATTCAATACTTCCATATTCCAAAGTTTCAGCTTACCTTCTGCACCTCTAAGTAAATACCACAATTTATCACCTGATTCCATATGACTTTTGATTCTTCACACTCTTTGACAAGACCACGTAGGGTCCACTATCCTATATGTGCTGATGTAACTCCCAAATCAATGTAATAGTAATCATGTTGATTATCTCCCTTATTCTGATTTCACTGTCCATGGCATGTAACTCCCTGTTTTATTATATGCAAGATGATCAATTAGATGTTCAGATTTTCTCAGGTTGGATGATTCAGAAGCTCGGTGGCCTGGAGGTGGTATAACAGTCATGTCATATGTTACATTGATTAGGATCCACAGATGACGCAATCTCAATCGCAATCCACACTGCCCTTTCTCACCTGGACAAAAGGATCACCTATGTGAGAATGCTGTTCATTGACTACAGCTCAGCATTCAACACCATAGTGCCCACGAAGCTCTTCACTAAGCTAAGGACCCTGGGACTAAACACCTCCCTCTGCAACTGGATCCTGGACTTCCTGATGGGCCGCGCCCAGGTGGTAAGAGTAGGCAACAACACATCTGCTACGCTGCTCCTTAACACTGGGGCCCCTCAGGGGTGTGTACTTAGTCCCCTCCTGTATTCGCTGTTCACTCACGACTGCGTGGCCAAACACGACTCCAACGCCATCATTAAGTTTGCTGACGACACGACAGTGGTAGGCCTGATCACCGACAAAGATGAGATGGTCTATAGGGAGGTCAGAGAACTGGCAGTATGGTGCCAGGACAACAACCTCTCCCTCAATGTGAGCAAGACAAAGGAGCTGATCGTGGACTACAGGAAAAGGCGGGCCGAACAGGCCCCCATTAACATTGACGGGGCTGTAGAGGAGTGGGTTGAGAGTTTCAAGTCCCTTGGTGTCCACATCACCAACAAACTATCATGGTCCAAACATATCAAGACAGTCGTGAAGAGGGCACGACAAAACCTTTTCCCCCTCAGGAGACTGAAAAGATTTGGCATGGGTCCCCAGATCCTCAAATGGTTCTACAGCTGCACCATCGAGAGCATCCTGACCAGTTGCATCACCGCCTGGTATGGCAACTGCTCGGCATCTGACCATAAGGCACTACAGAGGGTAGTGCGAACGGCCCAGTACATCACTTGGGTCAAGCTATACAATAGGCGGTGTCAGAGCAAAGCCCATAAAATTGTCAAAGACTCCGGTCACCGAAGTTATAGACTGTTTTCTCTGCTACCGCACAGCAAGCGGTACCGGAGCGCCAAGTCTAGGATTAAAAGGCTCCTCAACAGCTTCTACCTCCAAGCCTTCAGACTGCTGAACAATTAATACAATTGCCACCGGACAATTTACATTCGCTGTTTATTATCTATGCATAGTCATTTCACCCCCACCCACATATACAAATTACCTGTACACCAGCACACTGACTCGGTACTGGTGCCTCCTGTATATAGCCTCGTTATTGTTATTCTTGTTGTGTTACTTTTTATTACTACTTTTTATTTGAGTCTACTTGGTAAATATTTTCTTAACTCTTCTTGAACTGCACTGTTGGTTAAGGACTTGTAAGTAAGCATTTCACAGGTAAAGTCTACACTTGTTGTATTCGGAGCATGTAACAAATAAAGTTTGATTTGATTTGATTAGATCCTATAGCCTCTTACAGGAGGTTGGTGCGCACTCAACATGATAATTGCCAGGCTAACCTAACCAGTGTCCCCAAGACAAGAAGCAGGACAAAAGGTTGGTAGGGCTGTCATTAGGTGGGAACCGCCAAACCAAACAACCCCTGAAACAGCCTCATTGGATCCCTTGGAGCCCTTTGAGGTGTTCTGTGGGGAGTTGGGTGTTTGGGTTGGAAGGTTTTGCACTTTGTGTGGTGTAACCGAGGCGACAGAGTCTCCTGGCCCTCCTTGCCCCCACAGCCTAAATGTTTCCTCTTGGTGTAACAGGGCAGCTCAGAGACAAACAGGTGAGAGAAGTTGACACAACACGACTGGTGTGGATATCAGCGCCCATGGTCACAAGAGGAAACTGACCAGTTGATCGTTCAAAGGATTAGATAGATCAATTGCCTTTTAGAGTCATTTTACTGTCAATGGGAAATGTGACACATCAAATCAAACTGTATTGGTTGTATAAACATATTTAGAAGATGTTATTGCAGGTGTAGCAAAATGCTTGTGTTCCTTGCACAAGCATTTTGCTACACAGAAGGTGTTTCAACAAATAGTGTAAAATTAATACTCACACCTGTGTGTGTGTGTGTGTGTGTGTGTGTGATGGACGGAGATGAGGAGAGTAGCAGGAGAGAAAGTTGTTCTTTTTTCACACTTCAACAAACTTTGCTAGTTGTGTTACGCTCGTTGTTGGAATGAGTGGACCAATGTGCAGCGTGGTAGGCGTACATCTTACTTTATTCAATGAACACCGGAAAAAAATGTATAATTCAAACAAAACGTAAAGTTTAGTAGGGCTAAACAGCACAGTACCAAAATAATACAGAAGAAAACGAAACGTGACGTTTTCGGCTGCTCACAGGCAGCTACACAAAAACAAGATCCCACAAACAGGTGGGAAAAGGCTGCCTAAATATGATCCCCAATCAGAGACAACGATAGACAGCTGCCTCTGATTGGGAACCATACCAGGCCAACAAAGAAATAGAAAACATAGATTGCCCACCCTAGTCACACCCTGACCTAACCAAATAGAGAATTAAAAGGATCTCTAAGGTCAGGGCGTGACAAGTTCCTCTTTTGTTCACACTTCACCACATTGCTATATAATCCAGTGGAGTGCCATGAGTCAACATTGGAACCAATTACATGTACAGTAAATCATACAGGTAAATGCATTGAATTTCAATCACTTTTTGACAGCAACTCTTTTGATTTGAACAAAACCTTTGTTAATTGTAGAAATTCTCAGAAAGTTACTTTTTGGACCTGCATGCCAAAACATTCAAGAGATACAGGTGCTCAAAGTTGACCCATATTGCATACCCCACTATACAATAATATATGTTTTGTTTTGTTTATTGGTCATGTACACAGTTAAATAGATGTTATCACAGGTGCAGTGAAATGCTTCTGTTTCTAGCTCCAACGGTGCAGCAATATCTAGCAATACAACACCAATACACACATTAACCAAAATGTTAAGAATAACAAGAAATGAAGACATGAGACATCCATGTCTTCATCACTGGAAAAGATAAAGGGTTGAGGTTGATATCATTTAAAAGCTTACAAACAGGGTTGTCAAACTATTTGATAATTTATGGGGATACATTTGTTTTTTAACCTTTGATCGTCAATTATGGCATTCAGGCCCAAAAACTCACTTTTGATCACTTCTTCCATGGGTATGTGGAGGGGTGATGAGGGATGGTTTTGGTTTTCATAAGGCAGAAACAATCACTGTATGTTTCTCTGCAGCTCAAAGTGCTGCATGGTCTGGGTGGGTTGGACTAACTGCACACTTCATCTCAACAACAATAGATCTAGAGATATGGATCATATTGGACTAGTTTAGGATTGTTGAACTGGGATGGATGGCACTCTGGTTTTAGGAAAAAACACATTCATCTAAGTAACAAGTAATGAGAGAGAGAGAAAGACTTGAAGCTTTTATAATGGAGGAATTCAAATAATAAAAAAGACATTTACTTTATCTTTTATAAAAAGAAAGCATGGATTATTGAGTCATTATTCGTTTTACACTTAAGACAAGACTGCAATTGTGCTGTAGACTTTGTGAATTTTGTCTCTTGTATAATACATTCTATACATTAGTTTACAGTATACTGGATTAAGCGTACATTTGAGTTCTTTTAAGTCTTGGTTCCAACAGTTAATTTTTTCTAAGAGATTGTCAGTTGGATAGGCACTCGGCAAGGTTTTGAATATCTTCGCAATCATATGAACATCTTTTTCTAAAATAATGGCTCCTGTCTGGATTTGAGCTAATAAAGCTTGAAGTCAATCTAAAAACAATCCTGGTGGGATATACAATGAAATGAATGTGTATTTTTCACCATGTACAGTACAATTCAACATTCGAAAATGGCCTTCTTGGTCCATGTGCTGAGATAAATGGGAAAATGGTGTATTCTTATTTATCAGGATCTGTTGTTACTACAGTAGATGGCAACATAGGTTTCTCCAAACCAGCTCCTCTTTAAACGTTCAATTTAAAAAAATAAATGAATGAATGTGTTATTTCATAGTTTTGATGTCTTCACTATTATTCTACAATGTAGAATATAGTAAAAATATAGAAAAACCCTTGAAGGAGTAGGTGTGTCCAAACTTTTGACTGGTATTGTACATTGAACATACACTACATATCTAAAAGTATGTGGACACCTGCTCGTCTAACATCTCATTCCAATGGCAGTGAGCTTTACACCACTCCAGTCGTCACTTGGCACTGTGTATGGTGATATTTGGCTTGTGTGCGGCTGCTCGGCCATGGAAACCCATTCCATGAAGCTTCCGACGAAGAGTTCTTGTGCTGATGTTGCTTCAAGTGGCAGTTTGGAACTCGATAGTGTTGCAACCTCAGACAGAGAATTTTTACACGTTAAGTGCTTCAGCACTCGGCGGTCCCATTCTGTGAGACAAACATTGGCAATAGAATGGCCTTACTGAAGCTCAGTGACATTCAACGTGGCACCGGCATAGGATGCCACCTTTCCAACATGTAAGTTTCCCAAATTTCTGCCCTGCTAGAGCTGCCCAGGTCAACTGTAAGTGCTGTTAATGAGAAGTGGAAACGTCTAGGAGCAACAACAGCTCAACCACGAAGTTGTAGGCCACACAAGCTCACAGAACTGGATCGCTGAGTGCTGAAGCGCGTGAAAATCATCTGTCCTTGGTTGCAACCCTCACTACCGCGTTCCAAACTGCCTCTTGAAGCAATGTCAGCACAAGAACTGTTCGTTCGGAGGTTTATGAAATAGATTTCCATGGCCGAGCAGCCGCACCCATGCCTAAGACCACCATGTGTCAAGCTTCGGCTGGAGTGGTGTAAAGCTTGCTGCCATTGGACTCTGGAGCAGTGGAAACACGTTCTCTGGAGTGATGAATCTTGCTTCACCATCTGGCAGTCCGACGGTCAAATCTGGGTTTGGTGGATACCAGGAGAATGCTACCTGCCCGAATGTGCAGTGTCAAATGTGAAGTTTGTTGGAGGAAGAATAATGGTCTGTGCTGTTTTTCATGGTTTGGGCTAGGCCCCTTAATTCCATTGAAGGGAAATTTTAACGCTACAGCATGCAATGACATTCTAAACAATTCTGTGCTTTGTGGCAACAGTTTGAGGAATGACAATGCCCCTTTTCACATTTATTTTTTATTTAACCAGGTAAGTCAGTATTGACGGCCTACCCCGGCCAAACCGTCCCCTAACGACGCTAGGCCAATTGTGCGTTGCCCTATGGGACTACCGACCCTGTTGGTTGTGATACTGCCCAGGATCGAACCCGGGTCTCTAGTGTCGCCTCTAGCCGCTGCGCCACTCAGGATCCCAAAGCACAAAGCGAGGTCCATACAGAAATGGTAAGTTGAGATCGGAGGCTGTTATAGCAGCAAAGGGGGGACCAACTCCATATTAATGCCCATGATTTTGGAATGAGATGTTCGACAAGAAGGTGTTCACCTTTGGTCATGTAGTGTATTTCTCAGCACCTCCAAGATGTATGATACCTACTAATGATCTAGTTACTTTTGACAGAAACAAAAGTAAGGAAGTTGGTCGGTGAGGATGGGTGGGCATAATACAGATGGGGGGTGTAATCCGTGATTGTCTGGCAATCCAAAGTTTGCATGTTCGAGTCAGGTCTGGTGACAACTGTAGCATTTTAGCTAACCCTTCCCCTTATTCTAAACGTAACCCAATTGACCTGCTACGTAAATTCACCTGCCCTTTGTCGTTTTACTTCTCCTAACTTTCTATGTAAATTATCCGCCAACGTAAATTCTCCCCATAATTCTCCTTTGTTGTTATGGTGCAACCTGGTCTCAGAGAAACATGCAGAATAATATACGTCCTCCAAGATGTTACCCAGCAGATCCGACACCTTAGGCTTGCTTACAGCTGTACTACTGGGTCGGAGAGGATGTTTGCTTAAAGTAAGACACCACAGAGCCGCCGCGAGATAAGGCTCTGAAAACATACCTCAATCCAGGGATGAGAAGTGCTTTGTACTCCGAATTGTCCCGTTATCTCAACTGTTACACTGAGAAGATTGAGTGACTGCTAAGCAAGCCTAAAGTGTCGGTTCTGCTGGCTACCAAGACGTATGATACATTTCGTCATGCGATTCATATGCTATTGTACGACCGGGTAAAACGTATGATACTATACATTCTATAGTTTGGATAATATTGTATGTATGACCACTTCCATTCACAATGTAACCTAATGAGTGCCACAGATTTAATTACAGAATAAACGAATTGCCCTGAGACCACGTTGTTTAGATAAACCATGTCAATGTTTAGTCAACCAGTGATTGCTCTGAGATTAACTCAGAAATAGTCAATCTCAACCTAAAACAAACTGAAACTAGTGCCTCTCCCAACGGTGATAAACTCAATTTGGAGTGCTAACAAAGCCAACTTTTACATGTATATATTTTTTTATTTAACCTTTATTTAACTAGGCAAGTCAAGACAGGACAGGCACAAACAGGTAGAAAAACACAATTCATTTCCAGGGAGTGATCAAAATAGTGAGATTCTACACTGTGTTTTCAGTGGGGTTGATAGTTGGTAAGAGCGTGGCTCTAGGTAAGAGCGTGGCTCTAGGAAGCTCAAGGTAGTGCTTTCAATCCCCATAGGGATCACATATACTTAAAGATGGAATCCATACTTGGTGAAACCGCCACGTCCGTTTGGGATATTATAACAACAAAGATGTCACTTCAAACAACAAACACAGCTTTTTCCCCCTCAGACATCATTACACACGCGATAGAAAAGCAGAATATGTACTGCGATTTGTTTGTTTTTTATGCTGCCGGTCACTCCTCTCCTCCGTTTCATCAACAAAACAATCCGTGGCACTGTTTCCCCATTTACGTATTTAAACTTGAAATAAAAATATGTGTACTCACTGAACTGTAAATTGCTTTGGATAAAACCATTTTCTAAGTGGAATATTATGGTCCTGGATCTGTAATAGCTACTGGAATGGAGGCCATTGAAATGGCAACACAAATGCTGTTTACACTCAGCCTTGGAATGTGACACAATACAAATGTAAATTTGTATCACATTGGAGATAAAGCCATAACCGATTATATAATTTGCGTTGCTTTTATCTGTTTTTCTGTAAAAGTTAGAAAAACAGGTTGTTCTTTTTGTTTTTTGTCACCATCGCCACCTCATCAACCACTTTCCCTTCTCTCCATTATATTCTCCCACAACCCTTCACTCCTTTACCATTCTCTCCATGATCTCCTCTTCCAACCCTTCTCCCCATTCTCAGGCTCCAGGGCCACAACGTTTGCTTCAGTCTTCCTCATGCCACACTCCGGGTTGATGTTCTACCTGGAGGTCCTGTTGCATATGCAGCTCCTTTAAATGTCATACAGAAATATGGATTCACCACTGAACAAATTAAGCCCTGCAGGCATAAAAAACACCAGTTGCAAATATTTCCCTTCTTTTTGGTTATGATTAGTTCCAAATTAATTATTGCTAAATTTAGAAATGAATGAATGTTGTTTGGGAATGGAAGTTGACATTTGTACTGACGATCTGATTGTGATCTGACCCCTTTAGGATACACATACCAGCCTAAGAAACCAAAGTCACCATAAAACTACTAAAACATTCTCATTAAGGGCCTTCTTGATTTTTACCCATGATATTTAGACATTGCAAAGCCCATATCCGTAACAAAGGATTTAAAAAAAGATACAAAGGATTATATGTCAACGTGTTATTGGATGGAATAAATGTGAAATCTGACCTGCTCTGTGTTTGCTGATTAAGCACACCCAGAATGTATTTATCTGTTTCAGGCCTACTGTCAGCTTTTACTTGCCAGCTATGGAGGATTAGATCTGTTATCATGGTTCACATGCTAGATAACATATGTTAATCATGAATAGCTCTATGAAAAACAAACACATTTTCCAAAAGTATGAGAGCAAAACAGAATGATTTTGTCTGTATGTTGAGTATGTGGAAATGATAGTAACCAGAGAACACCTTCACTTGGGCTACTTAAAGATAAGACTGGCTTCTACATCTGTATTTTAGTGATGTGAAAGCCATACTGTAAAATGAGCATACAATAAAAGTGTGGGCCACCAACAAAAATATAAACAATGTCGGAATATGTCCTTAATTTGGTTATAAATTGGTTATGACATAAGACATACATAACACAAACTACATATTCTTCCAAACTAAGGGTTAACTGTTTTAACCTGGTTTAATTGAAGATTCATTCTGTTATATTTATGTTTTTATTAATAGAAATTAGCCTAGATTTACTGGAAATTCTATATACTCTCGCTTTAAAGTGTCTGTTTTGTCAGTGATTGCTAAATCTACCAACAGGAAACGCATGGGATATATATATATATATATATATATATATATATATATATATATATATATATATATATATATATATATTTTAAATGTGATACTTTTATAGTTTTACAGGGTGGGCGTATTTTCCCACTCCTCCTCAGAACATTTCTAGATTAAATAAAATAATGAATAGCTGTCGTGGGCGAAGTAGACCTAGTGGCGCGGAACCATGACGCCCCTATATGTGGTTACGGGAATTGAGTCATTTACAACTCCGAAGCTGGAGTGAAAACATCGCATGTACGAAGTTTAGAGACACGCCGCAAACGTTTACTTTTTTGGATCTATGAAATGATGAATTGGAAGTTTTTTTAACTGTCGAAGAGGAAAATTAACAGGATCTATGATAACTCCAATTGGAATTATACATCAATTTTAAATCCGAAAAGAAGGAATGCATCATTTCTTTGTGAAACTAACTTGCCTGTTGCCGCTTATTGCTCTAACACGAGGTAAGCGCAATAACAATATTCAACCGTGTTTTGTTCGATACACAGTGGATACAATTTCATAAAATAAGTGAAATTGTACATTTATTACGTAGATGTTTTCCATGAATTCACTCATATAAAATCGTATTAGTGCACAGTAACTGCTGATGTGCAGGGAAGAACAAATGGGAAGAAGTGACATTGATTGTAGAACGATCTCAGAATGTTGCACTTGTTGCATTCGAACTTCAAAGGCATCTTATTTTTGAGGGTATTACTTAAAATTGCGTCTTAAAATGTGACAGTTAAGAATATATTCCAGCATCAGTTTTCATTCTTTGCAATATGCTCATGAGACCCGATTATTTATATATATATATCACAGTTGAAGTCGGAAGTTTACATACACCTTAGCCAAATACATTTAAACTCAGTTTTTCACAATTCTTGACATTTAATCCAAGTAAAAAGTTCCTGTTTTAGGCCAGTTAGGATCACCACTTTATTTTAAGAATGTGAAATGTCAGAATAATAGTTGAGAGAATTATTAATTTCAGCTTTTATTTCTTTCATCACATTCCCAGTGGGTCAGAAGTTTACATACACTAACTTAGTATTTGCTAGCATTGCCTTTAATAAATTGTTTAACTTGGGTCAAACGTTTCAGGTAGCCTTCCACAAGCTTCCCACAATAAGTTGGGTGAATTTTGTCCCATTCCTCCTGACGGAGCTGGTGTAACTGAGTCAGGTTTGTAGGCCTCCTTGCTTGCACATGCTTTTTCAGTTCTGCCCACACATTTTCTATAGGATTGAGGTCAGGGCTTTGTGATGGCCACTCCAATACCTTGACTTTGTTGTC
Source organism: Salvelinus fontinalis (assembly GCF_029448725.1). Classification (NCBI taxonomy): domain Eukaryota; kingdom Metazoa; phylum Chordata; class Actinopteri; order Salmoniformes; family Salmonidae; genus Salvelinus; species Salvelinus fontinalis. The sequence continues at coordinate 10,328,346 of NC_074692.1, forward strand.
CTTAAGCCATTTTGCCACAACTTTGGAAGTATGCTTGGGGTCATTGTCCATTTGAAAGACCCATTGTCGACCAAGCTTTAACTTCCTGACTGATGTCTTGAGATGTTGCTTCAATATATCCACATAATGTGGATGATGATGATGCCATGTATTTTGTGAAGTGCACCAGTCCCTCCTGCAGCAAAGCACCCCCACAACATGATTCTGCCACCCTCGTGCTTTACGGTTGGGATGGTGTTCTTCGGCTTGCAAACTTACCCCTTTTTCCTCCAAACATAACAATGATCATTATGGCCAAACAGTTCTATTTTTGTTTAATCGGACCAGAGGACATTTCTCCCAAAGTACGATCTTTGTCCCCATGTGCAGTTGCAAACCGTAGTCTGGCTTTTTTATGGTGGTTTTGGAGCAGTGGCTTCTTCCTTGCTGAGCGGCCTTTCAGGTTATGTCGATATTGAACTCGTTTTATTGTGGATATAGATACTTTTGTATCTGTTTCCTCCAGCATCTTCACAAGGTCCTTTGCTGTTGTTCTGGGATTGATTTGCTCGTTTCGCACCAAAGTACATTCATCTCTGTTTAAAGGCACAGTCAACTTAGTGTATGTAAACTTCTGACCCACTGGAATTGTGATACAGTGAATTATAAGTGAAATAATCTGTCTGTAAACAATTGTTGGGAAAATTACTTGTGTCATGCACAAAGTAGATGTCCTAACCGACTTGCAAAATCTATAGTTTGTTAACAAGAAATGTGTGGATTTGTTGAAAAACAAGTTTTAATGACTCCAACCTAAGTGTATGTAAACTTCCGACTTCAACTGTATATATATCAGTACCAGTCAAAAGTTTGGACACAACTACTCATTCAAGGGTTATTCTTCATATTTACTATTTTCTACATTGCCTTACTGGGAATTCCTCGTTGATGGGAAATAATTGAAGACATCAACACTAAACTATGAAATAACACATAAGGAATCAAGTAGTAACCAAAAAAGTGTTAAACAAATCAAAATATATTTTATATTTGAGAATATTAGTAGCCACCCTTTGCCTTGATGACAGCTTTGCACACTCTTGGCATTCTCTCAACCAGCTTCATGAGGTAGTCACCTGGAATGCATTTCAATTGACAATTGTGCCTTGTTAAAAGTTAATTTGTGGAATTTCTTTCCTTAATGCGTTTGAGCCAATCAGTTGTGGTTTGACAAGGTGGGGGTGGTATACAGATGATATCCCTATTTGGTAAAAGACCAAGGCCATATTATGGCAAGAACAGCTCAAATAAGCAAAGAGAAATGACAGTCCGTCATTACTTTAAGACATGAAGGTCAGTCAATCCTGAAAATTTCGAGAACTTTGAAAGTTTCTTCAAGTGCATTCGCAAGAACCATCAAGTGCTATGATGAAACTGGCTCTCATGAGGGCCGCCACAGGAAAGGAAGACCCAGAGTTACCTTTGCCGCAGGGAATACGTTCATTAGAGTTAAATGCACCTCAGATTGCAGCCCAAATAAATGCCTCAGAGTGCAAGTAACAGACACATCTCAACATCAGCTGTTCATAGGAGACTGCGTGAGTCAGGCCTTCATGGTCGAATTGCTGTAAAGAAACCACTACTAAAGGACACCAATAATAGGAAGAGACTTGCTTGGGCCAAGAAACACGACCAATTGACATTAGACCGGTGGAAATCTGTCCTTTGGTCTGATGAGTCCAAATTTGAGATTTTTGGTTCCAACCGCCGTGTCTTTGTGAACGCAGAGTAGGTGAACGGATGATCTCCGCATGTGTGGTTCCCACCGTGAAGCATGGAGGAGGAGGTGTGATGGTGTGGGGTGCTTTTGCTGGTGACACTGTCTGTGATTTATGTATTTCAAGGCACACTTAACCAGCATGGCTACCACAGCATTATGCCTTGATTCGCCATCCCATCTGGTTTGTGCTTAGTGGGACTATAATTTGTTTTTCAACAGGACAATGACCCAAAACACCTCCAGGCTGTGTAACCGCTATTTGACCAAGAAGGAGAATGATGGAGTGCCACATCAGATGACCTGCCATCCACAATCCCCCGACCTCAACCCAATTGAGATTATTTGGGAGGAGTTTGACCGCAGAGTGAAGGAAAAGCAGCCAACAAGTGCTCAGCATATGTGGGAACTCATTCAAGGCAGTTGGAAAAGCATTCCTCATGAAGCTGGTTGAGAGAATATCAAGAGTGTGCAAAGCTGTCATCAAGGAAATGGGTGGCAACTTTGAAGAATCTAAAATCTAAAATATAATTTGAATTTGAATCTAATTTTGTTTAACTCATTTTTGGTTACAACATGACTCCATATGTGTTATTTCATGGTTTTGATGTCTTAATAAAGAAAAACCCATGAATGAGTAGGTGTGTCCAAACTTTTGACTGGTACTGTGTATATATATATATATAAACATTTTTTACATCAAATAAGTGTTTGAGCTGAAGAAAGAAAACATGTTACCAACATTATTATTATTATTTTTAAATGTTTTTTATCAGTTATTTTAAGTGTAAAATTGCCCTCTTTAGTGGTCATTAGGACGTAAATATGATAACATTTACATTAGTCAGTGGGTACAGTAGGTGAAAAACATAGTTGCGGAATCCGGGTGTCCACTACAGAGGACATTTCCTGATAAGCTCTTATTGAACTATTATTTAATGTGACACAGTCCTGACTACTCACGTAACTATTCCTGAGATGTTCACTTACTAGAAACAATTTAAATATCAAACTCACAAAAATGATAAATTATAATTACACACACTTTTTTAAATTTCCATAAAATGTGAAGCAGACATTATTTTAAGAACCAGGAAGATAAAGTTGGCAAGGATGTCCTCTCAAGGGGACAGCAGGACTCAATACAGTGGCTTGTATGGCCTCAGGTACGGACCAAGATCTGATGTCCACTAGAGGACAGAAATGATGGATCTCAGGAGGATATGTAACTTTGTGGGTGACCCCACCAAATTGACATAGCAATGTGAGTTATAGATCTGTCATTCTCAATGAAAGCAAGTCTAAGACGCGATAGATCTCTTCTATGTGCGCTATTTCTATAATTACAGTTCTTAAGTTTAGTTTTTGCATTTTACTTTCGGTTTTGTACACCAGCTTCAAACAGCTGAAAATACAACATTTTTGGTTATTGAAAATATATTTCGCAGTGCTTTAGGTGGTACAATGATTTTGTACACTATACATTCTTGTTTTGTCACATAAACTGAAATTAGGCAAACAATTAGAATTTTTGCAACCAGGAAATGGTGGAGCAATTTCTGCATATTGCACCTTCACATTTATCTTGTATTTACAGATAGCCAGGCAGGATATTGTATTGTCATCATAGGATCCTGGATAGCACTAACCGTTGTGCTCTCGGCTCACAGATGCGGCTTGCGCCATTCGCTCTGCGTTTGCAAGAAAGTTCACTGTTCAGCCCATAACTTCACAGGAATATGAAAACTCGAGCATTAACCATTGAGGCAGGTTTGAGTCGAGTTACACAGAACCATTTTGCAGCGCTATGTTACTCCCCAAATATTGTACATTCTTTGGGACAGCTGCAAAGGGAAGAATGCGCCTACCGGTGTGTCAAGTCTCATTCACCACAAACTGCACTTCAAGGTGGCAGTAGTCACACCTAGTCCATACAATCATCATCATGAAGGATATTTCTGTTGTTTAACACTCAAGCATTTGGATGTTATTTTGTTCACGTCTTGTTGCTTTTCCAAAACCATCCATTGATGACTGTATATCAAAATCCTCTCCTCAATTGTGAAAAGAATTGAGGTTGTGTGTGTGGTGTATTGACTCATTCTGTTTGCAGGCCTAAGATGCTCTATGTCCACCGAGTCGTGTTTGAACCTGGGGAGGTGTGAGGCCACGGCTGATGGAAATGGAGAGTGCAAGTAAGTTTCAAATCCCTTTATTTTACATGAGATACATATGCACAGCAAACACCTGCATGAAACACATATTATACATTCCAGAGAGCGTTTAGTAAATGACATATCCAAGAACATGAAGTTGTTTAATTTTATCATGTTGAGTTGAGGCTTAGCTTGGGCCTCTGAAGGCATTTTCAGTTGTCTAAGAGAGTAGCACATGCCTATTCTTGGAAGACAATTACAACCTAGGCCTGGGCCAGCGCATGAATGAGATGTGTGGGTTTTGAAGAGGACTGCACCGGGGGGGTCGCTGTGTCTGTGTGTCTCGAAGCCTGCTCAGCCCAGCCCACTGCTACTGAATGAAGGCTCCCTCTCCCCTCTCTCCGGCAGAAGTCTCTGTTGGAGACACTCACTCTTAGTCCTAAATCTTGTTTCTCTTTTCTTTCACGGAGCGACAGCTGGGCTTTGCCAGAAGCTCGGCGGCCATTGTTCTCCAGTCAGATTAATTCTGTGTGACTAATCTGGGTGATGCTTCCCAGTGAGTTCTGGCTGCAGCCCCTGTCCTTCCCCCCGCCCCCTGCTCAAGGGGTTTTGTCCCCCTGTTGATTGTTGAATGGGCTTTCTCTCTCTGAGAGATTTTCATCTGAAGGACAGATGGAAGTAGAGGGTAATTAGACTGGATGGTTTCATAATTGTGAACAGATACATAAAGAGACTGTAAATTAGTAAACAAGTTGTAATGCATATCTGAGGTTGTTGTTGCTGTTTTCCATTTTTAAAGTGAAATGAGCAGGTCAATACAAAGCGTTCAGTAGCTCTTCCACATCAATGACATGTAGAACTTCGATTGTTCCCTGACCCCTCTTACCCCCTGTTGCACAAAGGCTACTTGAACATTGGCTCTGTTTCCAGCCTGTTATTTGAGTGCCAGTGTTGCCTTACTGAGCTGCAGTGGAGTGGGATGAAACTGGGCTGGTGCAGAGGCTCAATCAGGGCAGGTCAGCTCTTGGCTCCTGCAGGCCCAGGCAGCCATTTTGGCTCTGGGCCACATCTTAATTGTGTCTGGCAGTGTTTCGCCCCCCTTGTTGGGCCACAAAGCCATCATTGTGCCTGTCACTGTCCTCAGACTCTCCTAATTAAACATGGAGATTGTGATTAGTGGCCTGCTAGACTATTTTTTGGAGAGGGCTGATATTTTCTCTCTACTACGCCTTCCTTTTGTGTATCTTTTACTATGCCTTCATTTTTTGTATTATCCCACGGTAACAAGAGTTGACAATCCCACAATGTGTCTGGAATGTACAGGCAGAGGTCAGAGGTTGTGTTGTGTCTTCTCTAGTGTTCAATGTTGGAAATGTTTGTTTATGGGTATACAGTATGTTTGGGCAAACTTTAAACAGGGCTGTGATGTGAGAAATGATGACTAAAATGGGAACATTCAACAGAGCAAGCTAAGTGCACCCTATCAGATTAATCCAATTCTAAAACCGTGGCCTAATGTCAACAATGCTGCTAGTTTCTTTCCACAATCTTCCACTGAATGTTCAAGCGTTTCTCACCATGTAGGCTAAACTGGCTTGCTTTGTCTTTTCAAAATCAAAGAATTGTGTGGCAGGTCCTACTGAATTGTTGACAACATAAGTTAATGACTGGAGGACTCACCACATCCAGGTGGGTTAATTGGCATGATCCCTTCAGTCTTTTCAGGTTATAAATTAGGCCTAATGAAGACCCATGAACCCATAAGATACAGTAGACCCAAGGCCTCATATTGGGGGTTTGATGAGAGAGAGAGAGAGAGAGAGAGAGAGAGAGAGAGAGAGAGAGAGATACAGACTCAGTGAGCATTGCTACTGAGAGAGGCCGCCGTAGGCAGATCTAACTCTCAAGAGAAGACTATGAGCACACCGCCACAAAATGAGGTGGAAACTGAGCTGCACTTCCTAACCTCCTACCAAATGTATGACCATATTAGAGACACATATTTCCTTTACATTACACAGACCCACAAAATATTCTCGGACACATCCAATTTTGATAAACTCCCGTATCTATTGGGTGAAATACCACAGTGTGCATCACAGCAGCAAGATGTGACCTGTTGCAACAAGAAAAGGGCAACGAGTGAAGAACAAACAACACTGTCAATACAACCCATATTTATGTTGATTTTCCCTTTTGTACTTTAAGTATTTGCACATTGTTACAACACTGTATATAGCCATATTAAGACATTTGAAATGTCTCTATTCCTTTGGAACTTTTGTGAGTGTAATGTTTACTGTTCATTTTTGATTGTTTATTTCACTTGCTTTGGCAATGTAAAAATAAGTTTCCCTTGCCAATAAATCCCTTTGAATTGAGAGAGAGCGGAAGAGAGCAGGTTGGTGAGGTCTGGTGGCGTCTGTCTGTGTTGCAACCTGTCTGAATAATATAGGCTACGTTATATGTTTTGATGGTCTCCATGAAATTCCTTCCCTGAGCATACAGAAAGTGTATTTCCACGGCCATGTTCCCATTCCTGACAGGATCACGAACTTCCTTCACCTCAATTAAAACAATACTGCTCTGAAGTCGAGACAAGTAGTATTCCCAGGTAAAGTGCCATCCAATGCTTCAGTTTTATAGACACTGAACAAAAATATAAACACAACATGTAAAGTGTTGGTCCCATGTTTCATGATCTGAAATAAAAGATCCCAGAAATGTTCCATACGCACAACAAGCTTATTTCTCTGGAACTTTTGTGCACATATTTGTTTACAACCCTGTTAGTGAGCATTTCTCATTTGCCAAGATCATCTACCTGACAGGTGTGGCATATCAAGAAGCTGATCAAACAGCATGATCATTACACAGGTGTGGGACAACATTCCACAGGGCACAATCAACAGCCTGATCAACTCTATGTGAAGGACATGTGTCGCGCTGCATGAGGCAAAGGGCTGGTTTTCTGATCTATGCCCCTATTTTTTTTTGAAGGTATCTGTGACCAACAGATGCATATCTGTATTCCCAGTCATGTGAAATCCATAGATTAGGGCCTAATTCATTTATTTCAATTGACTGATTTTCTTATATGAACTGTAACTCAGTAAAATCGTTGAAATGGTTGCATGTTGCGGTTATATTTTTGTTCAGTGTAGTACTGTAGGATGCCTACTTTACATTCCATGCCATGAATACTGAGGTCCTCCCTCATATCTGGACTGGTGAATGAGAGCTACTGGGATCAGGGCAGGCCAGGGTAGTTTATCTGAAGGAGGCCTCTCATCTAGTAAGCTGACATGACAGTAACAGAAAGCAGTGCAGTGTAGGGCCAATAAGAACCCAAGAGAGAGATATGATCCACACTCTAGGATGGCTAGAATCAAGGGGCTTAGCTTCAGAGCCTCAGCCAGGGAGATGAGAGATGCACTGTCTGGAGAGGGCTGCCGTGCCCAGGGTTCACATACTGTGCCTCAGTCGGCAGGAAAACAGAAGAGACTCCTCAAAATATCTGTCTTTTTTTGGGACCGGCAATTGATACAGTGAGTCACGTGACCTCTTGTGCTTCAGAGGAGGGCTTAGTCCCCCACTGGAGAAGGGAGATTTGGAGGTGATGTGGTATGAATGAGACTGAGCCAGGGTATTTTGAGCAATATTGCTGTCTGTCTGTCACTCATCAACCTGTCCTGTACTCAGATTGTGTCCAAAATGGGGCCCTATTCCCTATGTAGTGCATACATTTTGCCTGATGAGAAGTCTTTGATGTGATGATGCATGCTGAGGCCTCAGTATTTGGAGAGTCAAACCTTAGCATAGATGTCCCCTGTGCTGCCTGTCTGTGAGCCTGCTTGCCTGGAGAAATAAGTCTTCTGCAGTAACAGCCAGTCTCCCCTCCTTCAGAAAGACATAAATAGCCCAGTTAGCGCCTGAGGCGAAGGTTTCCATGACAGGTTCTAATCTGCAGGCACTGTATTCAAAGAGCTGGAACTGATATAACCTCGGATAATCATTCTCTCAAGTGTTTGTCCAGGCTTTAATGAATTCCCCTTTGGATAACTAGCTAGATGGCCTAGCTACGTGTGTGTTAAAACTCTCTGACTGAAGTGAAATAAGAAGCAGGCCCATTCATTCCCTGGCATGTGTGGTGTGGTAAGGAGCCTTTTGGTCCTAGACTTGGCGCTACGATACCGCTTGCCGTACGGTAGCAGAGAGAACAGTCTGGAGTCTTTAACAGTTTTTTGGGCCTTCCGTTGACACCGCTTATTATATAGGTCCTGGATGGGGCGAAGCTTGGCCCCAGTGATGTACTGGGCCGCACACACTACTCTCTGTAGAGCCTTACGGTAAAATGCCGAGCAGTTGCCATACCAGGCAGTGATGCAACCGGTTAGAATGCGCTCGATGGTGCATCTGTAGAACCTTTTGAGGATCTGGGGATCCATGCAAAATCTTTTCAGTCTCCTGAGGGGGGAAAAGGTGTTGTTGTGCCCTCTTCACAACTGTCTTGGTGTGTTTGGACCATGATAGTTCATTGGTGATGTAGACACCAAGGAACTTGAAACTCATGAATGAAAGCCAGCCCTTGTCCTGGCCAATGATGCTTCAATGCAACCTCTGTTTGCTACGAGGCAGATGAATCCCAGCATTTTAGTCCACCACTCCACCCCCCACTCCCATCCTTTCATTCAGACGCAGGAAACCGCCTCGAAGGACCGGGGGAAGAAAAGGTGCTGTATTGTATGTGATCATATCATCACACAGGGCCCTGGGCTTTCATGGGCCGCCGGGCCCGGGTCGGCTTCCCTTTGGCACAAACCTCAGTGGAGAGAAGGAGGGGCTGAACTGAGCCGCTGACTGTTCTGTTCTGACTTCTGACTGATTGAAGCGACTTGACGTTGGGGAACTTCAACGCTGGATTAGAGATATTTGAGTCTGAGGGGCGACACATAACAAAGAAAAATCACATACATTTTGATCACCTGCTAATATGACTGACAGCGAGGCCATCTGTGTGTGCATGTGTGCGTGCGCGTGTGCAGCGAGGCAGGAGAGAAAACAACAATAGAGGAGCATTTCCTCATTTGATGAATTTGAGCCCGACCACCTGTCTGTCTGTGGATCATAACTGAACAACTAAAAGGGACTTGCATTACCCACAAGGCAGCACACTCCATAATACCCATGATTACTTGTGGTTTTCCCATTCAACTCCAAACAGAAGACTGCCTCACAGCGGCAGGTGTTCTATGAACTTTCACACACATAAATTCACACAAAACATAAGTTAATGGCTTTCTTCTGGATGGAGTGATAAGGAGGTCCTTTAAAAATGCAAAAGAATGGGGTAAAACGATGTCTTAACTAAAGCCAATAGCATCTGTTTGAATCACCTAAACTTCATAAAATGTTCTCATAGGTAGACCTCAACCAAACACAACACTGAGCTCTGTACAGTAACTACTTCGCCAGGGTCTGCTTCCGTGTCACACACCTTCAGCCACATTTAATCACTTACGAGGTTCCCAGTCTCGTAAAGCAGCAGGCTAGGCAGTAGCAACACCACCACCAGTCATTAGGAGAAGACAGCATGAGTCAGAAATCCCCCAGGCAGCCTCCTCCCCTGTTCCTGTTCCTGCCTCGCCACAACTCCCCTGCACCTCCTATCTCCTTTCTGCCTCTCCCTGCATCCCCTGCCTCTCCTCCTGACCCTCTGTGTTGTGTCCCTGGGGGAGCGGTTCCTTTCCCATGGGCTCTGTCAGTAATGGGGCCAAATAAACAGGCCTCTAATGAACACTACCAGATGTGGGCTGGGAAGCTACGATTAGAGAGAGAGAGGGGCTGAGGCACAGCACCACAGCAAGCCCTGAGGGAGTGCTTTCAAACTGATCAGACAAGACTAAAGGATACTTAGCAGAGGCACAGACACCAAACAGCCAGGAAATGAGAGTGGAGAAAAACAAGGCAGGGGAAAAAAGTGTTCCTAGAACAGTTTGACTCCAGGCTGGAGGCAGTTTAGAGAGAGGTGGAGGAGGCATGTAAAAGAGAGACGGACTGTGAAAAACCAAAAACTTAATTAGCTCTAGGCCCAAAATGGTTTGTCACTTTCTCGATATTCGATACTGTGTTGAAGAGGTTCAATTCTCAAAATGATTCATGGTGTCGTGGTGAACATTTAATTGGAACAGTCGAGTGTTCTTTTTGTCTTATAGCGCAGACAGACCAACCTAAACACCCCTCGTCTGCAGTTAATCATCTGCTGAGTTTTGCGATTCAACATTCCCCGAATCGTCAGGAATTGAATAGAAAATGACAGCTGATGTTCAGTGGTCAGATGCGATAGGACGGCCACCGGGTGCTAATTACAGTTAGTCAGCGCTGTGTGTTTGACCCTTTTAGAGAAACTACACTACAATACTGTAGGTGAATGGGGAACATAGGTAGGCTGTATTGAAGAGTGGAGCCTGTACGTCTCTGTGTGTGTGTGTCTATATATGCGTGTGTGTGTTCATGTGTACGCCTGCGTGCCTGTGTGTCTTCAAAGCACAGTGCCTTTCTGTGCATGGTGACCTCCGAGAGTGACAGATGGCAGATTGGCCCAACAGTGGAGAAACCCCCAGAGTGGTGTCTGCTCCCGAGGTCAGGTGTCATGACAACATCTGCTCTCCGCCTGGGCTGATCCTCAGCCGCCCGCTGCACACTGCAGCACAGACGCACACAAACACACACATGAGCACACACACAGACCCTTTGCCACGGGCTACTTGTGGCCAGGAAGAAAAGCAATCTCAGCAGGACAATGGAGGCTACTGGGGCAGGCAGGGAGGGACGAGAGTCACAGGATAACAACAACAGTATCAGCCTGATTACAGAGGTTCCCCTGTTATACAACATCACTCCGGCCTGCCGCACACCTGATATTTGAACAGCTTCTGATTCTTCTCCTCTTTTCAACTGTTCTTTATTTAACTTTCTAGCAGATAGTTTACCTGCTGCCAAGATTAGGGTACTCTGGATGACGTGGCCAGGAGTCTGTTGTAGCAGCTGCCTTTCACTGTTTGTTTTGAACGGTTCAAATTAGAAGAGTAGTTGTGTGTCTTTTGTTTTTCCCTTTTATAGTCTGTGTGAGCCATTTAAGACGGTTAGCCGTGGGTGTCCTGTGAAACGTATTTTGTGCTGACGGCCTATTCGTCGACTTCTCGCCAAGTTAAAGAGCAAACGGTTAGCATTCTTGGCTAGCGCGTGCTGAGGTTGACTCTGTTCAAACGCCAGGGCCAGAGTGTGTTTGAGCAGCGGGGCCACGTGGACCGAGGCAGAGGAGTGGGTGCTTTATGTATTTGTCTTTGAGGCCCCAGTGTGAGACATTGGGCTGTTTGTGATGAACAGGCAGGTCTGGGCCTGGTTTAAAAAGCTGGTGTGAGTTTTTGCAGAGCCCTGTAAAGTGAGGCTGCCAAGAGCCTCAATTGAGGACTGTGGTTCAGGGATAGGGACAGGAGACTAGGGGGGGGGGCTTTTTTAGAGTAAACACCAACATTCCTTCCAAACCAGCAACCTCTTCTGTTCACTGGCTTCCCACTAACTCTCCATCCCACCCCCTCCTCCAAAACCAGTTCAATTTCCTTTCTTTCAGACAGCTTTGTTTGTGTCTCTCTCTGCATCGTTTAAGTATGTTTGGGTTGACCAGTGAAAAGTAACACCCAGGCCCAGACTTTGAGGTTTTTGGAGCCAAGGCCCAGTCGAGAGAGAGTCATAAATCCTTATATGGTGGCTTACAAAAGCAGACAACCCTATGGACGCCATGAAAAGAGAGAGTGGGGGGAAACAGTTGGTGGGAACGAGAGCAAAAGAAGGTATATTGAGGAGGGGGGAGTAAAGGACGGTCAGCCGTAAGAAGGCTCCATAAAGAGCTCCATAAAGAAGACCGAATTAAGGACCAAAAAGAGAGAGAGAGGCCAGATGGAGAGAGAGAGAGAGAGACCAGGGATGAGCCCAATGGAGAGAGGAGAGGAGAGGAGAGGAGAGGAGAGGAGAGGAGAGGAGAGGAGAGGAGAGGAGAGGAGAGGAAAAACTTGTTTGTGGACAGAGGGAAGAAGGAACCGAGAGGAGAAGGTTTACCAGCTGAATGCACACTCTCAGCTTGGAGGCTCCCGGCCTGGCCTGCCTGTGGTTAGATCTGAATGGGGAGGAGAAACAATGGAGCCACTCATCCTACCCCCTCCACTGCTGATGTGTGTGGGGGGGGGGGGGGGGGCATTCAGACGCCTGAAGCCCAGGCCCCAGCCATTCTCCTGGGGATAAAGGGATGAAGAGGGACATGGAGGGCACATAAATGGGGGGATGGAGGGAGCGCTGGCCAGGCAGCAGCTGCCGTCCCCTCATTTACATGCGCACCTGCTCAGTCGCTGCAGCCTTTTGGGAACGATGGCTCAGAGTGTGACGCATGCCCCGCCTCACGACCCCAGCACCAGGCTCCCACTATGTCTGCGCTGTGCCCCTCTCCGGGAGACCTGGGTTGGCTTATAGACCCCCACTATTTCAGAACTGCATTGCTATGAATGCTAGCAGGCAGAATGCTTCTACATCTCTGTCATAATTAAAAAAGATAGCGAATTATCTGAACAATTAAAGGGCTTGTAGTGAAACTCTGGAGAACAAGGATGAACCGAGCATGTGTTCTTCTCACCACAGGAAAATACATTTGATCATGTTTAGATTTAGAATAGTCCTCACATAGCATATGGCAATGTTGGGACTTTGGTAGATGGCCTTTTCTCCTCCTTCGCACTCTATATCTCTCTAGAACAAACCATCCTGACAAGCATGCTCCCTGTAACCCAAGACGGATGATTCTCTAGTATTTCCCAGTGATTGGAAACCAGAGGTAGCCTAGCCTAGCATTAAAGCAGTGTGACATGCCATCAGGCCCTTCATGTTTGTGTAGCTAGTGCCCAGCCTAGCATGTGATGTTTTCTTTCCCTGGCCACCCTAATCCTGTGAGAGAGAGACCCTGTCTAAACACACGTCTGTCCCCACAGGGGGCCTCTGCTTGGCCCCGGGCCCCCAGCCCTGCTCACACAACCAACGGCCCCCTGGGAATGTTTGGGGAGGTGATTTAGTTAGCCCCCTTAGGGCTAATAGTAATAGACTTATAGACAACTATGTGATAGTTGGAGTGACAGAACTTTTAACGGTATTTAAAGGTTGTTGAAACATTGTTACATTATGGAATCCCCCAGAATGAGACACAGTAGCTATAATCAACAACTATTAACGATGTAAATGAATACAATACTAGTTGCAACTGGAGAACAAAAAAAACAACAGCCTCCAATGGAAAGGAATCAGCTTTTTGGGGATTCACTTTCATGTGAATTTCCTTCATTTTTCCGCTTCAGACCAATCCCTACTTCTCACTTAAAACATTGTTTTTGTGTTACATTTTGTTTTATGTTTTGCCTTGGGGGAATTGACAATGAATTAGCAAAAGTTTCATTAGGGGGATAACTGATACCAAAAGTGTCTGTGTGGCTCTAGAGTTCGCTATCTCTCTATATCCCTTGTCTCTGGCTGTCAGAGAGCGAGAGAGAGAAAGACTCTATACAGTAGAAGAATACAGGGCAATGAGGTGAAGGAACACTGCTTTGAACTCTCCATAATGTTAGCTCTGAGTTCAAAGACGGGCATAGACACGGCCTTGTCCTTTGAATGAATGAGCGCTGAAAAAGGAGTGGAGTGGAGCATATTTCTTGCTGAGAGCTGTTGTTGGGGGCCATGGGGCTACCTTTGTCAAAAATGAGACCGGATTATGTACAAGAATTCCGTCAGCTCGTCAGAGTCCAGCTCAATGTTGTTGTGTAGTGTTGATGAATGGAGTCAGTCCACAATGACCAACCCTCACCATCCAACCATTTGGGAAAACAGTACACAAACCCCCCTGGATGACAAATGGGAGCATTTGGTAGCAGTGAGGTCCTAGACAGAGTGGTGGGTTATCTCTTTCCACTGACCCTGACCACCTCACTGATCGCACAAACCTCTCTGACCACCTCTCTCTCTCTCTCTGTGTGGCCCTTTGTTGGGAGTTGACCTTGTGTTGCCTCGGGGGACTCTCCAAGCCCTGTCATTGTAATAGTAAATGTGCGAATCCATCCCCGCCGACCTCCGCTCTCTTCCTCTCCTTCTCTCGTTCCCTCTCAATTCAATTTCGATTCGAATGGCTTCATTGGCGTAGGAAACATATGTTTACATTCCCCAAGCAAGTTAAATAGATAAGAAACAAAAGTGAAATAAACAATCAGAAAGGAACAGTAAACATTACACTCACAAAAATTTGAAAAGAATAGACATTTCAAATTTGATATTATGGCTATGAACAGTGTTGTAACAGAGTGCAAATAGTACAAAAGGGGAAATAAATAAACATAAATATGGGTTGTATTTACAATGGTGTTTGTTCTTCACTGGTTGCCCGTTTTCTTGTGGCAACAGGTCACAAATCTTGCTGCTGTGATGGCACTGGAATTTCACTTCCCTCATTCTCTCTGGGAACCGTTTGCTGGGGGCCACTTTATGACTCTAAGAGGACCTGTGAGAAACATCACAGGGGTGGATGATGCCCCCTGTCCCACCCCCTTGCCCCCCCATATCCTGCAGTCAGGGTTTTATGGCCTAAAACACGTTGTCTAAAAGGACGACAGTGACAAGGCAAATGTGCTGTTTAGCTGCATAGTTTCTCATGGCTGCGTTGCCGTGTAGTAAAAACAGTGGGCAGGACAGAGAGAGAACATCCTAACTGAGCCCTCAGAGCATCTTTCACAGAGAGCACGGACTAGTTAGTTACTTAGGTTAGTGTCAGGCTGAGCCTGTTTCCCAGGCTGCTGAAGGTCTATATTGATGAGCACACAATAGGAACATCGCAGTGGCTTCCTCTCCTTGTTTGCACTGACCTCTGAAAGCATCAGAGGTGAAAGTAAGAAAGTGGATGCCTACTAGTAGGTATTTGCTTTCACTCTTGCTGTGTTTCCATATCTTCCATCTATTAAAACAAGACTAAGTCATGTTGCATTGTACAGGCCACACATGCTTGACTCGTGTTAACTTGCACCTGTTGAATACAACTTTTCTTTATCCCTTAGTGCTATTATTATTTTTCTGACTCAACCTGCCTCTCTCTCTCTTTCCAGATGTCGGGATGGATACGTGGGGAACCGGTGTCAGCACCAGGACCCCTGCACTTACTCTTCATGTAAAAATGGCGGCTCGTGTCGCATGGTGCCCCGGGGGAATTCAGTGGAATTCACATGTTTCTGCCGGCCAGGCTTCACAGACCGCCTATGTCTGACGCCCATCGACAACGCCTGTCTCAGTTTACCCTGCCGTAACGGTGGCACTTGCGACCTGGTCAACCTCAAAGAGTACAAGTGTAGATGTCCTCCTGGCTGGTCTGGTAAACACTGTCATATTTACTACTCACGCTGTAGTCAGAATACTGGAGGGAAAGCTGCATTGTCTAGTAGTAATAAATAACATTACTAACCGGTCTTATGTTCTTTAAAATATTAAAGCTGACCATGGTTACAGCTAATTGTAGCGCATGAAAAGAAACAAGGTGCTATGTATGTAAATAAAGATCAAAATCCTGATTTAATTTACAAGATGTGTGTCTCTTTCAGGTAAGCAGTGCCAGCAGGCAGACCCCTGTGCTTCTAATCCCTGTGCCAACGGCGGGCAGTGCACCCCCTTCGAGTCCCACTACATCTGCTCCTGCACCCCCTTCTTCTATGGCCAGACCTGCAAGCAGGACGTCAATGAGTGTGCCCAAAACCCCTCACCCTGCAAGAATGGAGGCGTGTGTGTGAACGAGGTGGGCACCTACCGCTGCCAGTGTCCCCAGGAGTATACGGGCAAGCACTGCGATACCCGCTACCTACCGTGCAACCCCTCCCCCTGCCACAACGGGGCCACCTGCGTCCAGAAGGGAGACACCACCTACGAATGCTCCTGTGTGCCAGGTACTGCTCTGTTAATGTTGTCCCATCTGATCCCCTATGGGCCCAAGCCTACATTTACAGAGCCTTCAGAAAGTATTTATACCCCTTTTCAAAATGTTATTTTACAGCCTGAATTTAAAATGGATTAAATTGCGATTTTTGGTCACTGGCCTAAACACAATACCCCATAATGTCAAAGTGGATTTACGTTTAATTAAAAATTAAAAGCTGACATTTTTTGAGTCAATAAGTATTCAATTTCTTTGTTATGGCAAGCCTAAATACGTTCAAGTCACATAATAATTTGCATGGACTCACTCTGTGTGCAATAATAGTGTTTAACATGATTTTTGAATGGCTACCTCATCTCTGTACTACACACATACACAAATTGAACCACAAAGACCAGGAAGGTTTTCCAATGCCTCACAAAGAAGGGCACTTATTGGTAGATGGGTACAAATAAAAAAACTGACATTGAATATTACTTTGAGCATGGTGAAGTTATTAATTACACTTTGGATGGTGTATCAATATACCCAGTCACTACAAAGATGCAGGCGTCCCTCCTAACACAGTTGCCGGAGAGGAAGGAAACCGCCTATGGATTTCACCAATGGTGACTTTAAAACAGTTACAGAGTTGAATGGCTGTGATAGTAGAAAACTAAGGATGGATTGACAACATTGTAGTTACTCCACAGTACTAACCTAAATGACAGAGTTAAAAGAAGGACGCCTGTACAGAATCAAAAATATTCCAAAACAAGCACTCTGTTTGCAACAAGGCACTAAAGTAATGCTAAAAAATGTGGCAAAACAATTTACTTTTTGTCCTGAATACAGTGTTATGTTTGGGGCAAATCCAATACAACACATTACTGAGTAGCACTCTCCATATTTTCAAGCACAGTGGTGGCTGCATCATGTTATGTGTATGCTTGTAATCATTAAGGACTGGGGAGTTTATCAGAATAAAAAAGAAACGGAATGGAGCTAAGCACAGGCAAAGTCTTAGAGGAAAATCTGGTTCAGTCTGCTTTCCACCAGACCCTGGGAGATGAATTCACCTTTCAGCAGGACAATAACCTAAAACACAAGGCTACACTGAAGTTGCTTACCAAGAAGACAGTGAACGTTCCTGAGTGGCTGAGTTACAGTTTTGACTTAAATTTACTTCAAAATTCAAAAGGCACTCGCACATCTGAGCTATCTTTGTTGCAGGTGCATGGTAACAGTTAAATAAGATGAGAAAAAAGAAGGAACCCACACGCTGCTCTTGCTAGTATCACTGTTCTTTAATTAGCTTTACGTATCGACCTCGAGGCCTTCGTCAGAGCTTGAGGAAGTCCTTGAGGCCGATACGTAAAGATAATTAAAGAACAGTCATAGTAGCAAGAGCAGCGTGTGGGTTTCTTCTTTTTTCTCGACTTAAATCTACTTGAAAATCTATGGCAAGACCTGAAACTAGTTGTCCAGCGATGATCAACAACCAATTTGACAGAGCTTGAAGAATATTGAAAAGAATAATGGGCAAATGTTGCACAATCCAGATGTGGAAATACTTACCCAGAAAGACTCACAGCTGTAATTGCTGCCTAAGGTGCTTCTACAAAGTATTGACTCATGGGTGTGAATACTTGTGCAAATGAGATATTTCTGTATTTAATTTTCAACATGTTTTCACATAGTCATTATGGGGTATTGTGTGTAGATGGGTGAGAAAACACATATATTGAATCCATTTTGAGTTCAGGTTGTAACACAACAACATGTGGAATAAGTCGAGGATACTTTCTGAAGGCACTGTACATTACGTTTTGGTCATTAAGCAGATGATTGTATCCAGAATTATTAACAATCAGGCCATTCAACTATGAGGAATGTTGAGTTCTGTGTGATATTTTATATATTAAGTTAGGATTTGACCCTATATGAACTTTCAGGTTGTGCAATCCATTTCCACTTAGGGGCTGCTTAAGTGTTTTGTCCACCAGTCTATCCATCATAGGTCAAACATCTAAAACAGCTGTGTGTGTGTGTGTGTGTGTGTGTGTGTGTGTGTGTGTGTGTGTGTGTGTGTGTGTGTGTGTGTGTGTGTGTGTGTGTGTGTGTGTGTGTGTGTGTGTGTGTGTGTGTGTGTGTGTGTGTGTGTGTGTGTGTGTGTGTGTGAGCTGTAGGGCGATATGGCCTAAAAATCATATCTTTATTATTATTCTTTTTTACTTTCCATCGATTCACGATATGTTTTCTCTAAATAAGCTTTGTTGTACAATTAAAGGTCAAGTATTATTTTATTAAAATAGTTTAACATGCTTTTTTTGCAATAATCCCCGATCTGGCTTTCAAGTCTGTCAATGAAAATGCCCTTTTTGTTACAAATTTAACCAGAACCATGCTTAATGCACGTTCACTAATAATGACCAACTTCTTATAATGGGTATTATAGAAGATGAACACAGGTCTCATAAACTCTCTCTCAAGTACAAGCCCACATGCTAGTGACTAGCCAGCTAATCTTTATATCTCAAGTTTAGCCAACTTGGATCTATTGGCAAAGGTAGAACAGTTGAATTGTTAGGAACACAACCTTAAGTCCGTCTCCAACTGTTTGAACAGCATGTTAGCATGTCCACTTTGTTATGATGTTGAAATCAAGTGGCCTACCTTATTTCTCAGAATAAGAATGGGTTGCAAATTCCGTATGTAATTGTGTTTTAGGCTTATTGCACATTTATAAAACACAGACTAGACAGCTAGTGTAACAGTCCTTGGCTAAAATGCTTCTAGCGGTACGTGGTGCCGCAATGCCGCACTCAACAAACTGAGGATCCATTTTCCAGAATCAATGTTCATTGATTATCCTGTTTTAGTAGTGTCTGCTCTGCGCGCAATTTGAAGAGTTGAAACACAAAAAGGTGTCGTTAGAAGGGTTAACGTCTCCTTTATTACAGTAAAATAATGTCTCAATGTGTTTCGGTGTCCATAGGACCCATTCTGTTGAACCAAACCTCAAATGCAAATAGCGAGTTGAATCCACTTGCCAGAGGGGAAGAAGTTGTCATGTTTGTTGTTTTGAGTGGCAGGCGTAGGGGCTTGGTGTGCATGTGTAAATAGGAAGGTGCACACAGCCTACAGTCATTGCACATGCTACAGAAGGAGCGAAGGAGACAAGACCAAAAAGACAACATGAGAACAAGTGGACATAAATGCTCATAAAACATATTTTTTTGCAATACGGGCATTTGGAATATTGCGCAAAAAAAATATTCAAAATTGATTTGTTATATCGCCCAGCCCTAGTGAGCAGTGTGTAGTGTCTCCACAGTGCATTATGTGTGTGTTGTGTGAACAGAGGGGAGCAGGACAGCATTGGGCCTTATCGTGAGGAAATGGCTGAATTATAACATCCTCGGAACAGAGCCTGCTAGACCTGTAGACAGGGTTACCGCGACTGGTTGTCCTCTCCCTACTCCCCACAGGTCACCACTTCCACCCTGCCCTGCTCCAAAGCCAGGTTGAGCTAGACTTCCACTGAGCTCCCAGTAAGCACCACGCCACTTTCTCTGTGCCTCTCACACTGTTTTGGCCGTGAAACATGGCTCTCACCGAAACGCAACTGTCAAAGAGAAATAATTGTGAATCAAGAGAAGTACTAGAATTGTCAACAATCCAATGGTGCTCAGATTCTAGCTACGTGAAATTGGCAGTATAACCTCCTGAATGTCCCTCTTCTTTTCTTATGCAGCCACGGTGCCAGACAATACTGTGGTGGTGTGTTGTGTAATGCCAGAGCAGGATGGTTTCTGTTATATGAAGGGAAGCTGTGGTCTGGCTGGCTGTTTGTTCTGACTGACACAGACCAAAGGAGGGATGCCACCGCTGCCATTCATTCCCCTCTGAAAAATGAGGCCGTTGACTGCTTCAACTGTAAAATAGTTTCCCCTTGTTTTGAAAGGAACCAACCTGGCAATTTTGAAACTAGGAAAAACAAAGCAATTTTGGCGGGGCTGTGTGAGAGAGGGATGCAAAGAGACAAATATACTCAGATATACAATACGCTTCCTTGATATCAAATCAAATGGCATTTGTCACATGCGCCGAATACAATAGGTATTCAACAGGCCTTACCATGAAATACTTACTAACGAGCCGTTAACTAACAAAGCAGTGTTTTTTTTTTAAGTACAAAAAATTTGCTTTATGAACTAAAGGAAAAATAATAACACAATATAATAAAAATAACGAGGCTATATACAAGGGGTAACGGTACCGAGTCAATGTGCAGGGGTATGGGTTAGTCGAGGTAATTGAGATACAGTGGCAAGAAAAAGTATGTGAACCCTTTGGAATGACCTGGATTTCTGATTAAATAGGTCATAACATTAGATCTGATCTTCATCTAGGTCACAACAATAGACAAACACAGTCTGCTTAAACTAATAACATACGGACAATTCTACATTTTCATGTCTTTATTGAACACACCGTGTAAACATTCACAGTGCAGGTTGGAAAAAGTATGTGAACCCTTGGATTTAATAACAGGTTAACCCTCCTTTGGCAGCAATAACCTCAATCAAATGTTTTCTGTAGATGCGGATCAGACCTGCACAATGGTCAGGAGGAATTTTGGACCATTCCTCTTTACAAAACTGTTTCAGTTCAGCAATATTCTTGGGATGTCTGGTGTGAACTGCTCTCTTGAGGTCATGCCACAGCATCTCAATCGGGTTGAGGTCAGGCCACTCCAGAAGGCGTATTTTCTTCTGTTGAAGCCATTTTGTTGTTGATTTACTTCTGTGTTTTGGGTCATTGTCCTGTTGCATCACCCAACTTCTGTTGAGCTTCAATTGGCGGACAGATAGCCTTACATTCTCCTGCAAAATGTTTTGATAAACTTGGGAATTTATTTTTCTGTTGATGATAGCAAGCTGTCCAGGCCCTGAGGCAGCAACGCAGCCCCAAACCATGATGCTCCCTCCCTCCACCATAGTTTACAGTTGGGATGAGGTTTTGATGTTGGTGTGCTGTGCTTTTTTTTCTCCACACATAGTGTTGTGTGTTCCTTCCAAACAACTCAACTGTAGTTTCATCTGTCCACAGAATATTTTGCCAGTAGCGCTGTGGAACATCCAGGTGCACTTTTGCAAACTTCAGATGTGCAGCAATGTTTTTTTGGACAGCAGTGGCTTCTTCCGTGGTGTCCTTCCATGAACAACATTCTTGTTTAGTGTTTTACGTTTTGTAGACTCGTCAACAGAGATGTTAGCATGTTTCAGAGATTTCTGTAAGTCTTTAGCTGACACTCTAGGATTCTTCTTAACCTCATTGAGCATTCTGTGCTGTGCTCTTGCAGTCATCTTTGCAGGACGGCCACTCCTAGGGAGAGTAGCAACAGTGCTGAACTTTCTCCATTTATAGACAATTTGTCTTACCAAGGCTTTTAGAGATACTTTTGTAACCCTTTCCAGCTTTATGCAAGTCAACAATTCTTAATCTTAAGTCTTCTGAGATCTCTTTTGTTCGAGGCATGGTTCACAGCAGGCAATGCTTCTTGTGAATAGCACACTCAAATTGTGTGAGTGTTCTTTATAGGGCGGGGCAGCTCTAACCAACATCTCCAATCTCGTCTCATTGATTGGACTCCAGGTTAACTGATTCCTGACTCCAATTAGGTTTTGGAGAAGCCATTAGGCTAGGGGTTCACATACTTTCCCCAACCTACACTGTGAATGTTTAAATTATGTATTCAATATACACAATAAAAATACAATAATTTGTGTGTCATTAGTTTAAGCACATTATGTCTGTTTATTGTTGTGACTTAGATGAAGATCAAATCAAATTTGCTGACCAATTTATGAGGAAATCCAGGTAATTCCAAAGGAATGTGTGTGTGTGTGTGTGTGTGTGTGTGTGTGTGTGTGTGTGTGTGTGTGTGTGTGTGTGTGTGTGTGTGTGTGTGTGTGTGTGTGTGTGTGTGTGTGTGTGTGTGGTTAGAATTCGGTGAGTGTACATCGAGCCTGTGCAAAAGAGTTCGAGCAAAAAATAAGAATAAAATAAGGGGGTAAATTTAAATAGTCCAGGTGGCCATTTGATTAACTGTTCAGCACTCTTATGGCTTGGGGGTAGAAGCTGTTAAAGAGCCTTTTGGTCCCAGACTTGGTTCCCCCGGTACCACTTGCCGTGCGGTAGCAGAGAGAACAGTCTATGACTTGGGTAGCTGGAGTCTTTGACCACTTTTAGGGCTTTCCTGGCCCCAGTGATGTTCTGGGTTGTATGTACTACCCTCTGTAGTGCCTTGCGGTCGGATGCTGAGCAGGTGCCGTACCAAGCGGTGATGCAACCAGTCAAGATGCTCTCAATGGTGCAGCTGTAGAACTTTTTGAGGATCTGAGGGCCCATGCCAAATCGTTTCACCCTCATGAGATGAGTTGTGTCCTTTTCATGACTGTGTTGGTATGTTTGGACCAGGATAGGTCCTTAGTGATGAGGACACCAAGGTACTTGAAGCCAAGGAAATGTAACATGACCCCTTCTGTTGAGATGGGACTTATTTAAAAACTACACTGTCTAATATGTGTGTACTTAACATTATGTCCTGTGCTCTCTAGGCTTCTCAGGTCAGAACTGTGACGCCAACATTGATGACTGTCCAAGACACGAGTGTCAGAATGGAGGAACCTGTGTGGACGGAGTTAACACCTATAACTGCCAATGCAAACCTGAATTCACAGGTAACTATACATACCCCCCCGCTCACTAATTTCTACACTCACAGTAGAAGTTTGTCATAAATACAGATCTAGGATCAGATTACTAACCCTCAATCCTAGCCAAGACTATTGGGCTAATAAAAACATATCTGTCCTTGCGTCAGTGATTATGGTGTAACTTTTACCCTACTCCGATCTCTATAATGGAAGCCTCCTTTCTTTTGACTCTTATGATTAGTACTCATCTCTGTCTCTCTTTGACTCTTTTGACTTGTGTGTGTGCACTGTGGCTTGTTGATAAGGGCATTTACCCCATGTTCTCCCCTATAGGCCAGTTCTGTACAGAGGACGTTGACGAGTGCCAACTGATGCCCAACGCATGCCAGAATGGTGGAACGTGCCACAACATCTACGGTGCCTACCAGTGTGTGTGTGTCAACGGGTGGACGGGGGATGACTGCGGAGAGAATATTGACGACTGCGCAAATGCGGCCTGCTATCAGGGGGCCGTCTGCCACGACCGTGTGGCGTCCTTCTTTTGCGAGTGTCCCCATGGTCGCACAGGTGAGCCGATGGACTTTGGTCTTCTTCATTTCTCATAGATTTTCCATTTATCTGACCCTGAGCTTTGCACACTTGTATATCTACTACTTAATGCTTAATCTCTTGTGGTCACTAGGGATACTAAATAGGTAGTGTTTCCTCGTCCAGTGTTTGACAGCACAGATAGTTACTACATGGTTGAAAAGCAACAGCTACATAAATAACTTTAACGAAGTAAATAACTGCAACAACTAAACCAATCAACGTCTCCTGTTGTTCTTGTGCTGTGCCAGGTCTGCTGTGTCACCTGGATGACGCCTGTATCAGTAACCCCTGTCAGAAAGGCTCCAACTGTGATACCAACCCCGTCAACGGCAAGGCCATCTGCACCTGTCCCCTGGGCTACTTTGGCGCCGCCTGTGACCAGGATGTTGACGAGTGCTCGCTGGGTAAGTAGACTCAGACCAGTGACGGATGCTTTTCATAAACAGCTTCTATCTCAAGGCCATCAGACTGTTAAACAGCAATCACTAACACAGAGGCTGCTGCCTACATACAGACTCAAATCATTGGTCACGTTAATACATGGATCTATAGTCACTTTAAAAAATGCCACTTTAATCATGTTTACATATCTTACATCACTCATCTCATATGCATATACTGTATCTTATACCATTTATTTACATTTGTGTATATTAGGTAGTTCTTGTGGAACTGTTAGATTACTTGTTAGATATTACTGCACGGTCGGAACTAGAAGCACAAGCATTTCGCTACACTCGCATTAACATCTGCTAACCATGTGTATGTGACCAATAAAATGTGATTTGATATGAACACACATTAGATCACTACAGGAATAGGTTTGGTTAGTTTGAACTAGAAATGTGAATCGCTCAACACCAGAGAGGGCAGAGACACAGACAGGTAGCAACCAGCACAGAGCAGCACGAAGGAGCACGCCCTGCAATGTGTTCGTTAAGGTACACTCCATGTCTCTCTCTCTCTCGCTCTGTGTCTAGGTGGCAACCCCTGTGAGCACGGAGGGAAGTGCCTGAACACCAAGGGATCGTTCCAGTGTAAGTGTCAGCCCGGCTTCTCTGGGGCTCGCTGTGAACACGACATCAACGAGTGCCTCTCCAACCCCTGCCAGAACGAAGCCACCTGCCTCGACCAGATAGGAGGCTTCCACTGCATCTGTATGCCAGGTAACACACATACACACACACAGTTAATTACCAACATCGGTATAAGTTCTTCTTGCTCGCAAGTTTAAAGACACCTTTTTAATCAAAGGGTGACCACACTTTAAACCTAATAAAGTCAGGAAATTTGGCAAAGTTACTGTACACAGACTAACTAACCATGCCTTGTTTCCCTTGCTAATTGGTTAAAGGCTACGAGGGACTGTTCTGCCAGATCAATACGGACGAGTGCGCCAACAACCCCTGCCTGAACAATGGGAAGTGTATCGACAAGATCAACACCTTCCACTGCCAGTGCCCCACAGGTGAGCCCCGGTGCGTCGCAGCGGGAGGAGGGGGGTCGATCACTCCCCCCCCCCCGGACAGGACGGGCGCGGGAGGCGGACTCTAATCCTTGCCTCAGGCAGGCTTTACCAGGCCAGCTCCCGACGAGGAGGAAAATCCATGAGGAAGTTGACACTTTGAACAAGTTTTTACTCTCAACTCTGATGAGTGTGCAGTTCAACTTGGTTTGGATGTAGCTAGCCACAATAACGTTAATTGAGAACTAAGGAAAGAAGGACTAAGAATAGCAGCTGAAATAGTGTTGTGTTTCCACGTATTGAATTTCTGTATAGTTGGAGAAGCTGTTGTGAGCTTTCAGTTTTGTGTGTAGTAAAGTTTTGAATTTCGATGATTTTATGAGGTATTTCTCCAGGGGTTCCAGTGGGGTCAGACTATGTGACGAGAGAAATTGAGGGTTTTGTGGGCAGAGGAATGCTCTGATGGATAAACGCGAGGCCGACCGACACAGAGGAAGGTTTCTCACCCTCTAAAATGTGTTTTTGTTTTCATTCTTCCGCCAGAGCTACTGGGCTGGAAGAATTTCTGGAGGAAAATAGTGCAGTTCTCAGTCGGTTCGGATCAAAGACCGTTCAGAGAGAAAGGCAGGAGACTCCTTGTGTTGAGAAAGTGCAGTTAGGAAGCTGAGGAATTAATTGTAGGGAGGTACAGCAGAGAACACAAGAGCTTAGCTTCTGAAAAGCCACCCCATGTATATGGGACAGGGCAGGAGAGAGGCCTGAATGAGACAGTGGTGAAAGTGGAAGGGGTAGGAGGCGGTGTTGGGGTACTGGGGGGGACTGAGACACATAGACGGTTATGCTCTAAGGGGGGGCGAGAGGGGAATTGCCTTCTTGAGATGTAAATTTGTTCCTGTGTAAGCCCAGGCTGGGGTAGGGTAGGGTCCTCTCCTTTCATTTCTGTACACACCATCTCCATGGAAACCCCACTGGGGCGGTTTGAAATGTCTGATTCCAGGAGCCTGGGCTAAATCTCCTCTCTGTGTTGTGTGTGAGGTTAGCATGGGCAGTCTAAAGCAAAAGGGACTCTGTGTTGTGAATGTGAAAATCCACTGGGAGCGGAGCAAACAGCTAGACATGTAGCTACTTCCTATCTGGGATAGTGACCACTGGGATGTCTGGCTGGCTGCTTGGCTTAGACCCCTGTGTTCCAATAGGGGGGGGGGGGGGATCTCTTAATCTCTTTATCAAACAGAATCCATCTTCTTACCGCTTAGAATGTTAATGTGCTCCAGCAACAGAAGTTGTAAGAAGAAACAAACTAAAACAGATTAGAATAACTAGAGAAAAAATGGGAGCCTGCTGGTTGATTTTGAATGACGAGGGATTTGAATAGCTGAGTTCAGAGGTCAAGCTGGCCCTTTTGGGCGCGGCGGGTGGGGAGAGGTGCAAGACGGGAGAATGCACATTGTGATGGAAAAGTTTTGGTGGACAAAAGAGGCAACCGGCTCGGCTTCGCGTTGCATTGAGCGGACAGTCCTCCCTTTGTCTCTCACCCCTGGTCATGAGGCCTTGGAAGTTTTTCTCCCCTTCTTTTTATCCCCCCCTTTCTCAGATGCAGTTTTTTTGGGGAGAAGTGGTGAAAAGGAGTAGAAATAAAGGAAAACAGAAAGCTTGTAGTATGGCGGAGATGTTGATTAATATGCAGTCACCTCTGTCGTTGCGGGCTCTCATAATGTATGTTCCGGGGCAAGAGTGGGAATAGTTTGGGCTTGGTGAGATCACCCCCCCCCCCCCCCCCCCCCCCCCCACACACACACACACACATACGTGCACACAAACTCACCCCCACCCCTTCTTGTATTTCTAGGCTTTGCTGGGAATCTCTGCCAGATAGATATTGACGAGTGCGCCAGCACGCCTTGCAAGAATGGCGCCAAGTGCACGGACGGCCCCAACAAGTACACCTGTGATTGCACTGAAGGTATACAAAGCAGCAACAAAGCACCAACAAGGATTTAAAAAAATCCACCAACACTGATTGAATATGTTATGCATCCTGAATAGAATGTGGAGAAATGAGACAGCGACCAACTTCTTCTCTTTCCACCAGGTTACACGGGGCAACACTGTGAGACTGACATCAATGAGTGTTTCTCAGCCCCCTGTCACTATGGTACCTGTAAAGACGGCCTGGCCTCTTTCACCTGTTACTGTCACCCTGGTTACATGGGCCGGTTGTGTGAGACCAACATTAATGAGTGTCTGAGTCAGCCCTGTCGGAACGGAGGCATCTGCCAGGACCGCGAGAACTCCTATATCTGCACCTGTCCCAAGGGCACCACAGGTCAGACACACACACACACACACACACACACACACACACACACACACACACACACACACACACACACACACACACACACACACACACACACACACACAAATACTTCTCCTCTTAACTCTAAATTGTCCTTCACAATAAAATCATCCAGATGTACTTTCACCTGTGAAAATGTTAATGATAGAAGCTTTGATGCTAATTTCTTTGCCCCTAGGTATAAACTGTGAAGTCAACCTGGACGACTGCAAGAGCAAGCCATGTGACTACGGGACATGCCTCGACAAGATCAACGGCTACGAGTGTGCCTGTGAGCCCGGCTACAGCGGTAAGTAGATACTGTAGGGGACCAGTTTGTCCGACTGTGGCAACCCAGGTGGAGACTTGAAGTGGGTACTCCTACCGCTGTGCGTGTGCGTCTCCTATTCAGACCTCAGGCGAGGGGAGGACAACAAGGGCGTAGAGGGCAGCATGAAGGGATGGAAGAGAGGGAGGGGTAACAGATGGTGAGCAAACGCACTCCTTTTGAGGCCTTCCGTGGCGGTGTCACTTTCCAGCCCCTCCCTGTCCCCAACCTGCTGCCTAGACACACAAGCTGGCCTCTCTCGCCAGGCCCTGAAAGGACCAACACCCACCGGGGATTTCACAGGAGAAAAGATCCCCTGAAAGATTCCTGAAAGTTGATCTTTTAAAAGGGGAGAAGTTGGTCTATGCTGAATGGCTGCGGTGCTTCAATTGGCTGACAAAAGCAGACTTAAAAACCCCATGTTTCTCGAGATGGATGCATTTACTTTGGGGACATAGAGCCCATTGTGTGGTCCATTGTCTGGTGTAGTATGGGTTGTGCTTTGTGTTTTACTTCAAAATGATATCTTCATAGAAATCTAACCAAAGTCCAAACTCCAAAGACTACAAAATAATATTATGTTAGGTCTAACCATAAAGCATTATTCATTTGTATCATTTTTGTTAAACCAATTTCATGCGTTTGTAAACCACAAACGTTCCTAGTGGTGTAAAGTTGAGACGCTACTATACGAGTGGTCAGAGAAGTAAACATGTTCATGGGTTCTGCTTCACAGGGACCATGTGCAACATCAACATTGATGAGTGTGATCTCAACCCGTGTCACAATGGTGGCACCTGCATCGATGGCATCAACAGCTTCACCTGTTTGTGCCCAGAGGGTTACCATGACACCACCTGCCTCTTCCAGGTCAACGAGTGCCTTAGCAACCCCTGTATCCATGGCCACTGTCAAGACAAAGTCAACGGGTGAGTCTGCCTCTTTCATCTGTCTCCATGGCTCCTCCTCCGAAGGAAACTACATAATTGTGTTTAATTTACATCTAGAAATCTTCCCTACATGTATGGTATGGAACTATGAATATACAGTATCAAAGTGAAAGATAATGTATGTTTCTCTAATACTGAGCTTTTCCATCTTGTCCTTAGTTACAACTGTCTGTGTGACAATGGCTGGAGTGGCAAGAACTGTGACATCAACAACAACGAGTGCGAGTCCAACCCCTGCATGAACGGAGGCACCTGCAAGGATATGACCAGCGGATACGTCTGCTCATGTAGAGTGGGCTTCACTGGTGAGTTAGTGTGTGTGTGTCTTTGTGTGTGTGGTCCTCTAGATCGCACTCCCACCCTCAATACATTGTACTGTTTTTATCTATTTGACCCGGACTCAAACTCCAACTCATGTGCTTCATATCTTCTTGACCTTTTGATTCCAGGTCCAAGTTGTCAGACGAACATCAACGAATGTGCCTCCAATCCATGTCTGAACCAAGGGACCTGCATCGATGATGTCGCTGGCTACAAGTGCAACTGCCTACTCCCATATACCGGTATTGTCTGAGTGTCTGTCTGTCTAAGTGTGCTGTTTTGTATTCCCTTGCTGTGGGGCTCTACGTTGTTGCTTCTCTACGGCATTGGACATACAGGAAAAACACGCTCAGGAAGACCAAGCTGTCGATGAAAGTTCAGCAGCAATCCTTCCTCTTGGCTAAAAGACTCCAGCGTCTGGTGTGTTGACGTTGGCCCTCCATGACAACTTTGCAAGTGTCCCTGATAACAACACAATATTTTATCACGTCCTTTCCTTTCCTCCCTTGTTGTATTATTTGAAAAAACAGATAATGATGGACTGCCTTTGGGCAAGCACATTTGTTATTTATTCCCAGCCTTTTTGGAAAAATTCACACAGCGTTGGGACCTGAAATAATAGGGGTTGGGAACGAACGACCCGGCTGCTTGACACATTTCCTGTTTGCAGACTTCCTGTCTCACAGAACAGCAAATGCCTTGACAATAGCAGGAAACGTCAGCCTGCTTCCTGTCCGCGCTGGGTGTCGTGAAAACAGAAAGGGAATTGTCTCTGCAGGCCCAAACAGCTCTGCTCTTGAACACTCACAGAGCTTTGTGGGCAAGAAGCCTCCTGATATCCTCCTGAATGAAGTGTTTAAATGTCCAATGAAAGCATTATCTACATAGGGCGGTCTATCCAGACACCCACTACTTCCTGTCATGATACTCTGGTTCCGACAAACAATAGTATTAGACATGATAATAATATGAGCATTTTAATATTGAGCATAGTTAATGTCCATTATCTAAAAGTTTGTGTGTGTGTGTGTGATAGGTGAGAACTGTGAGACCCTGCTGGCACCCTGCAGCACCAAACCCTGCAAGAACGCAGGTGTGTGTCAGGAGTCTGAGGACTACGAGAACTTCTCCTGTGTGTGTCCAGAGGGCTGGCAAGGTGATGGAGCAATATCTTAATAGTAGATTGTGTCATTCTTATGCATTTATATACACATATGAAAATAGACAAAATATCTATTAAAAAAAATGGGCAACGATCTCAGTGATGTATGTGTAGTAAGCCTCGCCCCTCCCTCCTCTCCCCTACTGTCTATAGGCCAGACCTGTGAGGTGGACATTAACGAGTGTGTGAAGAACCCCTGTCTCAATGGGGCCACCTGCGAGAACACCAAAGGCAACTACCGCTGTGGCTGCAAGGCCGGCTACGCTGGTCGCAACTGCGAGACCAACATTGACGACTGCAAGCCCAGTAAGTCTCCTTTCCTCTCATCTTCATGACTTCCTCATGAAAACAGGTGGATATGAGACAGTGGCCATGTCTCAATTCTGTAAAGTTGCTCCCTCTCCTGGGCTCTTTTTTTATGACTGATAGGTTAAAAACTCGATAGGCCTCTAAAATATCTCTATAACATCTGCCTTGTGATCAGTGGGAGGAGAGAAAAAAATAAAAGAAAGGAAGCTAATCGAGACTATTGAGCCGCAGCCAGTGTGCTAAGCTATCAGCTAACTTTTCTCCCTCCTCGCTCTCGTCCTTAGACCCCTGCAGCAATGGAGGTTTCTGCCGGGACGAAGTGGACAACTTTGTGTGCACCTGCCTGCCTGGTTTCCGTGGCACTAAGTGTGAGGAAGACATCAATGAGTGTGACAGTAACCCATGTAAGAATGGAGCCAACTGTACAGACTGTGTCAACAGCTACACCTGCACCTGTCCCTCTGGCTTCAGTGGGATACACTGTGAGAACAACACACCTGACTGCACTGAGAGGTGAAGAGAGCTCGGACTCCTATTTCTTTCTGTTTTATCTCCCTCACATGGCCTGTTGCGTCTCTGTCACAAACGATGAATATAGCTTTGACCAAACTCTTTTTTTCTCCTGTCCACTTCTGCCCCCTGTGGCAGAAAGTTTAATAACACTAAATGACTATCCTGTTATAGCCTAAGATGTTCACACTTATTAAGTCACTTTACTAATTGGACTAATAAAAACATTGAATCCGGCTTTAACATGATACGTCTGGTATTGTTTTATTGATGTTTTGATGGTCTTTTATCCCCAGCTCTTGTTTCAACGGTGGGACTTGTCTGGACGGCATCAACACCTACACCTGCCTGTGCCCACCTGGCTTCACTGGCAGCTACTGCCAACACGACATCAACGAGTGTGACTCCAGGCCCTGCCTGAACGGAGGCACCTGCCAGGACAGCTATGGAACGTACAAGTGTACTTGTCCCCAGGGCTACATTGGACTCAACTGCCAGGTACAGTGTAGGCCCAGTAAAATGTGACTTTATACTGGCTGTAGGCAATATACCATGTTGCTATTGTCAAATAAAATGTGCTTTTAGGAATCAAATACTTGGCTAAACGAAGGTGGTATGAATACATTTAAGTTAACGCGCACTACAAACGTTCGCTATAATGATGTTTGTAGCTGCGAAACAACCGTGTACATTTCCAGTCACTTTCACCTGTCTACTCACCTAGTGACTAACTATGTCTATGGTGTGTCTGTTTCTCCTCAGAATCTGGTACGCTGGTGTGACTCGTCTCCCTGTAAGAACGGGGGCACCTGTTGGCAGACTGGCACCACTTACAGCTGTGAGTGCCAGACCGGCTGGACAGGGCTCTACTGCGATGTGCCAAGCGTCTCCTGCGAGGTGGCAGCCAAACAAAGAGGTAACACTGTGTGTGTGTGTGTGTGTGTGTGTGTGTGTGTGTGTGTGTGTGTGTGTGTGTGTGTGTGTGTGTGTGTGTGTGAACGCCTGCATGTATGAGGTTGGATGTGTTTTTTTGTTGTGTTAGTATCAATCTCACACCTGTAACATAAACACCTGACTACATGTTCTTCCTCTCTCTGCCCTCCCGCCTCCAGGTGTGGAGGTAGTCGCTCTGTGTCGAAACTCAGGCCAGTGTCTGGACGCTGGGAACACCCACTACTGCCACTGCCAGGCGGGCTACACTGGCAGCTACTGTGAGGAGCAGGTGGATGAGTGCACCCCCAACCCCTGTCAGAATGGAGCCACCTGCACTGACTTCCTAGGAGGGTACTCCTGCAAGGTAGGCTGCTCACTGGCAACACAGCACTATCCACTTATTTCTCAGGCCCTGGGTGAAACGCATAACAAATGTGACCTGATGGTGAAACGATACCTAGGCTGAACAGTGATTCTACGCCCCCAGAAATGTTTATTTTGAAGTGTTTCCTGGTCTTGGTCTAGTAGAAACATTGTCAGACATTCTCACTTTGAAATGATCGTCACGTTTTTGGGTCGTGTAAATAAGTGTAATGGTGTCCTTTCTAAGTGATTCTCCCTATTAAACCCCCACTGTCTAGACTGGTGAAGGATGTTTATAAACAGACCCACACACTGCTCATTTGTGGAGATCTCTGATGAAGGAGAATTTCCTGACCTGTGTGGAAAACTGGCAAAAACAGCCAGGTAAACAGAAACGGCCTTGTTTCATGTCAGTCGTTGATTTGGCTTTTTCTCCTCTCTCAGTGCGTGGCAGGATACGTCGGTACAAATTGCTCCAACGAGATCAATGAGTGTTTCTCCCAGCCGTGCCAGAATGGGGGCACCTGCATTGACCTGATCAATACCTACAAATGCTCCTGTCCCAGGGGAACCCAAGGTCAGAGCCCCACCACCCACCTCCACACACACCATCTCCCACTTCTATCCGTCCATCCTCTCCTCTGGTGCCTGATCCCTCTTTCTCTATCCCTCTCTCCTCTCCTCTGCTCTTGTCCACCCTCCCACTCTCTCTTACTCTCTATCCCTCACTCCTCTGTTCCTCTCCGTACTCCCACTCTTTGTCTCTCTCTCTCTCTCTCTCTCTCTCTACCTACCTCTCTCAATCCACCACACTTCATTAATTAGGGCTTAACAGCGTCCAGCACATGTCTGAAACTCTCCTCCCCGTCAAATGCAGGATTGATTTATCTCCTGGACACAAAGGGTGTGTTTCTTGTAGGTCAGCTGAAGTACTGTTGAAATGAATGTTGCCCCCTAAAAAGTGTGGTTATATAGGGAGCAAACAAGAGCAAACATCACAAAACGGTAAATTACAAATGTGTATTGAACCATTGCAGGTCGTAGGATCCTCCTATGATGCCTTGATGGTGTCCCGTCTGAGTGTTTAGGCTGACTGTGCCTCCCCTCTTCCTCCCTCCCTCCTGACCTTTACCTCTCAGGCGTTCACTGTGAGATCAACATAGACGACTGCAACCCCTTCACAGACCCCGTCACCAATGAGCCCAAGTGCTTCAACAAGGGGAAGTGTGTGGACAGGGTGGGAGGTTACCACTGTATCTGTCCCGCCGGCTACGTAGGGGAGCGCTGTGAGGGTGACGTCAACGAGTGTCTGTCCAACCCATGTGACCCCCGCGGGACACACAACTGCGTCCAGCTCACCAACAACTACCGCTGCGATTGCCGTACTGGATACACAGGTAATATTTAACGTGCAGGAGGGTGATGTGATGGATCTGGCTGGAGTGACTGCAGCGCAGGGTTGGGTTTAGTTTCATGTTAATAACAGTTATTTCATGGGGTTGAGTATGGGAAAGCAAAGACTAGGGGACAATAATGTAGACTTTTTTTTATATAGTCTTTTTCGAGACGAATCACCTTGGACTTGCAGGAGAAATGTCCCCCCCCAAAAATACCTTTTAATTTTTTCTATAGTCCCAAATTATAAGTATTTACCCTATATGACAGGACTCTCTAATGCTGTTCCTGGAGAGCTACCTTCCTGTAGGTTTTCGCTCCAACCCTACTCTAGTGGACCCGATTCCAATAATGAACTGGTTGATAAGCTGAATCGGCTTAGTTACACCTGGGGTTGGAGTGAAACCCTACAGGAGGGTAACTCACCAGGAACAGGGTTGGAGACTCCTGCTCCATGGCATTAAACGTTAACCTGTGATTGTCTTATTGATAAGGGAACGTTTCATATCCTTGATGTAACCATCTCTCTCTGTGACCCTACAGGAGAGCGTTGTGACACGGTGTTTGACGGCTGTAAGGGCAAACCCTGTCGTAACGGAGGGACATGTGCCGTAGCCAGCAACACTCCTCACGGCTTCATCTGCAAGTGTCCACCTGTAAGTTCACACAAGCATGGCTGCTGCCGTGGTTCTGCCAAAGACACCGTATAAGAGACATTCAGCAGATGTGTTTTCATTCATTCAACATCCTGTAATACATTTAATAGTATTACTACATTGACACGTTTCCTCTCCTTCCCCTCTACAGGGCTACACTGGCTCCACCTGTGAGTACGATGCCCACTCCTGTGGCAATCTTCACTGTCGTAACGGTGGCACCTGCGTCTCCGGACACAAGAACCCGAAGTGTCTCTGTACCTCCTCGTTCACGGGGCCAGAGTGTGAATACCCCACAGACAACCCTTGTAACACCAACCCTTGCTACAACGGGGGAACCTGTGAGTACAGCTCAGAGGCTCCGTACTACCACTGCGTCTGCCCCACCAACTTCAACGGCCTGCTATGTCACATCCTGGACTACAGCTTCCTGGGTGGGTTCGGCCGTGACATCACCCCCCCGCCGGAGGTGGAGGTGAGCTGTGAGATCCCCCAGTGTGAGGAAACGAAGGGGAACAAGTTCTGTGATATGTTGTGTAACAACCACGCGTGTGGCTGGGACGGGGGCGACTGCTCGCTCAACTTCAACGACCCGTGGAAGAACTGCACGTCGTCCCTGCAGTGCTGGCGCTACTTCAACGACGGGAAGTGTGACGAGCAGTGCAACAACGCCGGGTGTCTCTACGATGGCTTTGACTGTCAGAACCTGGAGGGCCAGTGCAAGTGAGTGAGACGCTTGCCATCAGGGGCTGAATACAATACCCGATAAGGGGAGGCCAATCCACCTTGAGACCTACTGGCTATGCAGGGTTCTGCTCCAGACCTACTATAACTCACTTGATTCAGCTAATGCTGTAGATAATACATCAAGTCTGAGTAGCAGTTCAAGGCCTGAACAACAGTCTGAGCTTTCTATTTAAACAATATACATCCCATTAAAAGCCATAGTGAATAATACTATTTCCTCTTGTCCCTCCAGTCCTCTGTACGACCAGTACTGTAAAGATCACTATGCGGACGGCCACTGTGACCAGGGCTGCAACAACGCAGAGTGTGAGTGGGACGGTCTGGACTGTGCTAACAACATGCCAGAGAAGCTGGCGGTGGGCCGCCTGGTCATCGTGGTCCACATCATGCCCGACCAGCTCCGGAACAACTCGCTTGGCTTCCTGCGCGAGCTGAGCCGCGTGATCCACACCAATGTGGTGTTCCAGCAGGACGCTAAGGGACAGACGATGATCTACCCGTATTACGGCAGTGAGCAGGAGCTGAAGAAACACAACATGAAGCGCTCGGTGGGCTGGACAGAGATCCCTGACACCGTTCTCAGCTCCATGAAGAACAGCATGTATACTATAGCCAATGGAAGCAGACGCAGACGCAGGGAGCTGGACCCCATGCAGATCAAAGGGTGAGATAAATGTTCGGGAACAATCGTCATTTGGAATCTGGATTTCAATGGAATTTTCATGCAAACCTCCCATTTACGTGGAAGTCGAGCTAGTTTCTGTGTGAACTGCCCTTTCACGTATTTGGTAGCGATGTGTTGTATAATCATCCATTGTGATGGAAAACTGGTGTCTATCTTTTGAAGAACTGCTGCTAGTTCCCTGAACAGGAACCACTGAGCTATCCTTTCGTCTCTCTGAGGTTTTTAGATCAGGTCTAACGTGTGTCACATGACTCTGTCCTCCACAGCTCCATAGTGTACCTGGAGATTGACAACCGCCAGTGCGTCCAGCAGTCCACAGAGTGCTTCCAGAGTGCCACTGACGTAGCAGCCTTCCTAGGGGCCCTGGCCTCCAGTGGGAACCTCAACGTTCCCTACATCATAGAGGCTGTTCACAGTGAGTTTCTATCTTCTTCCATTCTAACAGTCACCAGGCCAAGAGTACTGCTGAAACAGCCCGGGACTGTACCCCTAACACACACACACACACACACACGGTGAAGGTTTTCTTCCCCTAGGTCTTAACCCTCCAACACCACACTGTGATGATGGGGTGTTCTTTGATTGTGTATTTGGTATTCAACAATGAAACAAATGTACTTTTGAATCACATGTACTAAACAATCAATGCAGCAGTCTGTGTTTAAATCCAATGGCTTCAGGCTCCAAAATGGTTAATTGCCGTAAATCAACTCATCCACCCCCCTACCCCATCCACACACCATTCTAGCACACACACACACACACACACACACACACACACACACACACACACACACACACACACACACACACACACACACACACACACACACACACACACACACACACACACACACACACACACACACACACACACACACACACACACACTTCATCCCACAGTGTGAGGCTGCTGCAACCTTCACCTCGCTGAATGTAATACCAGGACTTAATGCATCTCTAAGGGTTTGGGTTGGGAGAGTTTATCATTTCAAAATCGTTAGTGGAAAAAAAGCGAAGGGGAAAAATTGATCGGGAGTGTGCTAGAAGTTGGGAGTCTTTGTTATCTTGAAAATCCTAATAAATCCTTCGTCTTTACAGCTTAAAGCGCGTGCAGTAATTTGAAGTTCATTAATCCCTCCCTTTTTTTCCCCTTAAAGAAGAAATGGTAGAGTTGTCTCCTGGTACCCTGGGCTGAGAGGGGAGAGGAGGTGGTGGTTTTTTTGTATATTTTATTTTATCTCTAGCTCTATTTGATGAGAAGTGGTTAGCAATTCTGATGATTACAGAATAGGACCAACCTTTTTTTTACAAACGGCGCTCCTCATTCCCGTTGTAGCTCTGGCCATGGACAACTAGGACCAGGCTCCAGGAGGGGGTTTCACTAGACTAGAGGAGCTGGACTAGCAGTCCTGCGACCAACCCAACGCCTGCCTGCCTGCCTACCTGGCTTCTCAGGCTCCGCTGCTGTCCACCTTACCATGTTGTCCCTTTCCCCTCCAGGTGAGGTTGACCCCCAGCTTCCGTCGGAGCTCTATCCCATCTACGTGGTCCTAGCCGGGCTGGCTCTCCTGGCCTTCGCGGGCGTGGGGATGGTCGCCTCACGGAAGCGTCGTCGCGAGCACGGCCAATTGTGGTTGCCGGAGGGCTTCAAGACCAGTGAGCCCAACAAGAAGAAGAGGAGAGAGCCCGTCGGGGAGGATTCGGTGGGATTGAAGTAAGTTTCCCGGGTTTCCATGCGGCACCACATTGTTTTCTCACCATGGGTCACAGTTTGTTTTTTCGTGGATTTGGTCGTAGCAGGGTGTGGAGCGGTAACGAGAGTTTTTGGGGCTGAGGGGTGTAGTTGGCGATTAGAAAGAGGGGTGAACGGTGTTCGCTCGGATCATTAATGATAATGTTGCAGCAGGTTTAGGTAACGGGCGTATTAATTGACTTGTCTGGGCGATAGTGGTGGGACGGGACAGGGTGGGGGGGCTCAATCAATGCTTTTGTTTCGGTGTTGGTGCACTGCCACTGAGGAAGAGGGCTCAGCTGGGATAGTTGGCTAGCTCACGTGCTGCATCCGGATTTTCAATGGGATTTCTGTCTGACCACAGGCCACTGAAAAATTCCTTGGACATATCACTGATGGACAACAAGCAGAATGAATGGGGAGAAGAGGAGCCTTCAGACGCCAAGCGCTTTAGGGTAAGAAGTCTAAGGACACCACATACTGGCATTGGGACCTACTGTTGGAGAGAAAGACAGGAATAAGAGTAGAACACGGATTTCTTAAGAAATACCTAAAGAAATATATGAAGAAAATATATTCAGTCAGGGATTTTCTCTTTTTCATCATTGATAATAGCCTTCAAATATCACTTGATTTCAGTTTCGTTTCAAGATGTATACATTTACATAAGCTATTGAATTTAATTCGCTTTAATTTAATATTAAGATATTGAAAATGTAGTCTCATTTCTATTGGCTTTTGGTTTTATTGTCCAGAATGTCAGGATTTTAATATATAAAAGTCGGTTAATTAAACCTTAGTTTTCAAATAGGTTTGAGATGAAATGCTTTGGATGCGGTGTGAGCTAATTGATTGTCCGTCCACCCCTTGGTCTGGTTCCAGCAGTTTGAGGAGCAGGTGATGCTGGACCTGGATGACCAGACGGACCACCGCCAGTGGACCCAGCAGCACCTGGATGCGGCTGATCTCCGTATCCCCTCCATCGCCCCCACACCCCCTCAGGGAGAGATCGAGAACGACTGCATGGACGTCAACGTACGGGGACCAGGTGTGTTCAGTCACTTGTTTCATCGTTAGGGAAATTAAGACAGATTTTAGCTGTGGATTTGACTGATTTTGGGGAGTTTTTTTCTTCTTTTTTTTACCTCAATGTCTACTGACAAGGATTGAGTTGATTATTACATTTCATGAAATTGTATTATTTTTTGGTGAATATAGAATGTATGTATTTAATTTGGTGTGTATCAGGTGTGTAGGACTTCAGTAATACTGTTGTATGGAATTGTTGTATTTTGCCCCAGCTACTCTTATATTTACGGTGCAGAGGTCATGTACCAAGTAGTTTTTTTGAGTCACATTTCAGTTGTCAGTACTGGTGTTAGAAAAGGAGAGATGAGAGGTCTTCATAATGATGTCAATAGAAGTGGCAGGAAAAATGTGGATACAAATATTGAAGAAAAAAATAACAAAGTATTTAAATATGATCATTCTAATAATTTGTATTACTCACAAAATATGTATTCCTATTCAACTGAATTATATTACCTTAAAATCTTGCTTTGTATAGACGTCAAACTAAACTTATGGTCATATTTTAAGGTATTTTTCTGCCTCAGATGTGTGTGTGTGTGTGTGTGTGTGTGTGTGTGTGTGTGTGTGTGTGTGTGTGTGTGTGTGTGTGTGTGTGTGTGTGTGTGTGTGTGTGTGTGTGTGTGTGTGTGTGTGTGTGTGTGTGTGTGTGTGTGTGTGTGTGTAGGAGTAGCTAAAGCCCTGTGTCCTCAGGGTAAGGGGATCCAGATCAAAGCATGCGGCTAGAAGCCCTGAGCCCAGGGGAAAACTCCCTTCCTGATTCCTGCTTACATTCATCATTGGACCACTAATAGGCCTATCTCTTCATATACTTTATTAATCAAACCAATAGCGGGCCAATATACAAGAACACCCTTTTATTAAGTGTCAAACCCCCTGAAGGGTGTTTTAAGAAAATCAACAGTAACATGCTCCTCGAACTAAAGCACAGCACACACACGTTTTCTCTCCCTAACCGATCAATGAGTCTGAATTGAATCTGTGAGATCTGGGGCTCGCTATTCTTTTGAAGAGGAGAAACCTATCCAGGTCGACTGGCTGAGCCTCCCCTCAGAGATGATAATGCTCAGTTTTCCAGCTGCCTAGGTTTCACATAGCCTGGCCCGTTTCCCCAAGCTCCCCAATGCCGGGCTTGATCAGAATCCGTTATCGAAAAGAGCTGTGATGATTCACCCAGGCAAACGCATCAAATCCACATTCGATTTGTTTGTTGTTTTGTTTTGATCTTCCCCGTGCTTTGAAGTACTGACTCTTACCGTTTGTACCAGGAACTGGGCTCCGTCTCATGCTGACCCTGCACTAGTGCACTGACTGCCAATGCTGAGGTATAGTCAACTCCCCTGGTCCTAAAGTATGGTCTCTCCCTCCCTCCCTCTGCCCAGATGGCTTCACCCCCCTGATGATCGCCTCCTGCAGTGGTGGAGGTCTGGAAACCGGCAACAGCGAGGAGGAGGAAGATGCCTCTGCCAACGTGATCAATGATTTCATCTACCAGGGTGCCAAACTCCACAGTCAGACGGACCGCACGGGGGAGACCGCCCTCCATCTCGCTGCCCGCTACGCCCGATCCGACGCTGCCAAGCGTCTGCTGGAGGCCAGTGCAGATGCCAACATCCAGGACAACATGGGCAAGACCCCGCTACATGCTGCCGTGGCTGCCGACGCTCAGGGCGTCTTCCAGGTTGGGGTCAAATGCAGACTCATTTGTGGTTTTGAGTAGCAAAGAGATCTACTGTATTGGATTGGCAATGTGACCTTTCTTCCTTAGTATCTCTATAGATAATCTCATACAAGGTTAACCAGCTCGTGTCTTCCTGTAGATTTTGATCAGGAATCGTGCCACAGACCTGGATGCCCGCATGCACGATGGCACCACCCCTCTGATCCTGGCAGCCCGCCTGGCAGTGGAGGGCATGGTGGAGGAGCTCATCAACTGCCACGCTGACGTCAACGCTATCGATGACTTCGGTAGGGCTCTTATATCAATGTTGTATCTCTATTGGCTCCTTGGCGTCATCGTACTCTTTCAACCAGAGCTATAAGTGGAGCACTTTCGATCCATGAATTTAATCAAAAGTTACATTTGTCATTGGAAATGGGCAGGATAAAATAAAAAATGTTATTTTACAAAATGTTGAAATAATGTGGGGTTTGGAAAGAAATGATAGTCAGGTTTCTTTAGGTCAGTTTAGACAGGCATGGCTTGATGTGTACTGAACGTTTGTCTCTCCCGCTCTCTTTCACCAGGCAAATCTGCTCTGCACTGGGCAGCAGCAGTGAACAACGTGGAAGCAGCTATCGTACTACTGAAGAACGGCGCCAACAAGGACATGCAGAACAACAAGGTAAGGCGTCTCTGCCGCCTGATAAAACACCATAGAATAAGCTGTCTCCATAAGCTACATTGCTTTTTTATTGAACCGTTATTCATGCAGGTTATTCTCAGTAGCTAGGTTTCCATCCAATTGGTGACATTTTCATGCAAATATATTTTTTTAAATCTGTAAAAAAAAAAAGATGCGCGTTTTCCCACCAGTGGTGTGTTTCCAAATCTGTGCGTGATGCCGTAGTGCACACAAATGTACAGTACTTCTTCATCTACCGGATACAAATCGGAAGTTCAGTGTGTTTCCATTGCATCTTCAACTCTACCGATAGTTCTGTCACAAAAACTGTTGTGTTAAATAGCAAGTGTGCCTAATCTGGTTTTGGCACATGTGCTCTAGCCAACAGCTCACAGATGCAGTGTAGGTAGGCTAGTCTACATGATGAGATTATTATAGATAAGAGTGAGAATATTGGAAAGGAGCATCAAGCTCATCAGCGTGCACGTTCACCACCCTGTAAAGTTCATCAGAAGTTATTTCATCTGTAGCCTAATAAACTGCAGGCTTTCCCGGGTCGTAGTGGGAGGACCATAAACCATATCATCGCGTGACTACGAGTTTACTTCTATATAAGGGTTATTCTGGCGTTTCCACCACCATTTCTCGCATAATTACTTTTACCGACACAAAAACATCCCACCATGTCGAACGAATAAATTATCTGTCAGCGTTTATCAAATTGTCCTGAAACTTCCATCACAGCTGTCTTGATTTCTTAAAAATATGGTGACATGGCTCGCATAAAAACTAAGGATATAAACGTGGTTACTGAGATACAATCAATTGTGCAAGAGAGAGCTGTCTGTCTGTGACCCACTGTAAACATGTTTTTCACTGTGTGTCTTCCTCAGGAGGAGACCCCTCTGTTCCTTGCTGCCAGGGAAGGAAGCTACGAGACCGCCAAGGTTCTGCTGGAGCACTTTGCTAACCGCGAGATAACTGATCACATGGACCGGCTGCCCCGAGACATTGCGCAAGAGAGGATGCACCACGACATTGTCCGTCTCATGGATGAGTACAACCTGGTCCGCAGTGCACCCGTGCACAGCCATGGCCATGGAGGCTCCATGGGCACGACCTTGTCCCCCCCTCTCTGCTCCCCCAATGGCTACCTGGGCAGCATGAAGGTCCAGGGCAAGAAGGCCCGCAAGCCCAGCGCCAAGGGCATCGGCTGCAAGGACGGCAAGGACATGAAGAACAAGAAGAAAGCCTCCCAGGATGGGAAGGGAGGGAGTGTGCTGGATAGCTCAGCTGTTCTGTCCCCGGTGGACTCCCTGGAGTCTCCACACGGGTATATCTCTGACGTGGCGTCCCCTCCCATGATGACGTCCCCCTTCCAGCAGTCCCCGTCCATGTCGCTCAACCACCTCCAGGGGATGTCCGACCCCCACATGGGGGTCAACCACATGGGCATGCCCAACAAGCAGGAGCTGGCACACATGCAGTTCGACCCACTCCCGCCCCGTCTCACCCACCTTCCTGTGTCAGGTTCCAACGGCTCGGGGGGCATGAATGGCCAGTGTGATTGGCTCTCCAGGATGCACGCCAGCATGGGCCAGCCCAGCCAGTTCAATCCCATGAGGGTTGGTCCTGTCGGTGGGCAGGGCGGTCTGCACCAGGGGGGCGGGCAGCAAGGCATAATCCTCCACAACGGGCTCCCCACCACCAGCCTGTCCCAGATGATGAGCTACCAGGGCCTGCAGAACACCCGGCTGGCCTCGCAGCCCCACCTTCTGCAGCAGGCCCAGCAGCAGATGCAGCAGCAGATGCAGCACCAACAGAACCTGCAGCAGCAGCTCCAGCAGCAGCAACAGAGCATCCAGCTGCAGCACCAGAACTCTAACACTGGCACCAGTGGCCATTCCATCAGCCAGAACTTCATCAGCAGCGAGCTGAGTGGCTCAGAGCTCCAGCAGGGCACAGGGAACCAGGGCTCCATGCCTATCCACACCATCCTACCCCAGGAGACCCAGATCATGAGCCAGAACCTGCCCAGCACCCAGTACCTCACCCCTCCCTCCCAGCACAGCTACTCCGGACCCATGGACAACACCCCGAACCACCAGCTACAGGTCCCCGACCACCCCTTTCTGACCCCCTCCCCCGGGTCTCCCGACCAATGGTCTAGCTCCTCCCCGCATTCTAACATGTCCGACTGGTCAGAGGGCATCTCGAGTCCACCAACCAGCAGCATGCAGTCTCAGATCGGACATATCCCCGACCAGTTCAAGTAGAGAGTTATGACAAGATGGACTGATTTTGATATTTTTGTATGAAAAGGCACTCGAGAAAACAGAACAAAAAGACAGAGCTATGAACTGATTTGACCGAAGGATCTTTTTAAATGCTTTTATACTAACAGTAAGAATTACCTATGTTTTATTCATTCTGTTTTTATTTATTAATGTCTTATTTATACCTTTTTTTCATGTGCTTACAGAAATGTTGGATCCAAGGTGTCAGGCCATAGTCAGGGGAAAGTGAAACTTATAGACATACTGTAGCTTTGCTTATTTTTTTGAATGTAGTGCTTTTGTCTGCAGTATACCAAGTTATTCTGACGTACACTGGGTATTTATTTTTGTAGAAATTTTTCCTTTTAATTTTCATAATATCTTTCATCAAAATCTTGTTTATAGTTGATTTTTTTTTAAATGGTATAATCTTGTAAAAACAACCGTGATTTAAGTCATTCTATAGAGCACATTCTTAAATCCAGTGTTATTTCAATGTGTTTGAGTTTTGTAAAATACTCTTGCGAATTCAAGAACTGCATTTATTTGTCGACATTCATAAAAGTCAGTCTTATTTTTCCCATCTGTGGTCAGGGATGCTGTATGTATGAATATTATATATACTACATTAGCTGGTTTCCATGTTAACATTTCAAACAGGTCATCTGATCAAAACCAAGAATCAGCTAAATTAGGTGCTAGTAGGTGTAGGTAGTTCTTGGATCAATGGAGCGTAAGCCTCTAGATTGGATTGTTTGTATGTGTGTGGAGCGTGTATGTGTTGGGGGTAGGGAGCAGGGTGGGGTAATGTACAGCATAACCCAAGCTTTGAGATTGGCAGTTAATAGACTGGGCTCGAGTCTGTGTCCCTTGTTACTTTTAGTCGTTCAAGAAATGGCCGGGTTGTCAAAATGTTTCAGATGTTATTCTGAGGGATCATTTGGAAATTAACTTACCCTCGCCCTCCAACTGTTTGAGCCTGTGGCAGGGTGTTTCAATGTAAATATGAATATGCATTTCCCTTATAAACAGGATTTTGTTTCAAAAATCTTAAGTATGCCATTCGGACAAGAGGTTTCACAATGATCCAC
Source organism: Salvelinus fontinalis (assembly GCF_029448725.1). Taxonomy (NCBI): domain Eukaryota; kingdom Metazoa; phylum Chordata; class Actinopteri; order Salmoniformes; family Salmonidae; genus Salvelinus; species Salvelinus fontinalis. The sequence goes on from NC_074692.1 coordinate 10,372,255, forward strand.
AGTAATTCAAAAATATATATACATACAGAACATATATTTGACTCCGTATCACTGAGGAAAAGAGGTCTGAAAGATGTATGCAAACAACATAAATATAGATATTTTTAAGCCCTTACAGATAAAGAATAACAGAAATATTGAGGACTTATTTATTGACTGTTTCTGTGATGCAAAATTATTCACAGATTACTATTTTGGACAAATGTTGGATGAATTTTTACTCTATGTAAAAAGGAAGACTGAGGTGTCCGGTTTCTATAGTGTGTCCTTCCCTGATAATTTGTGAGACACTCTGAATGGTATACGTTCTCAATTTTATTCATTAAAGGCTGTAGTATCTGCAATAAAATGTTACCTTCCTGCAAAGTTGCAATTTGCATAAAAAGTATTTTTCTTCCTCTACCTGACTTAAAAAAAAAAAAAAGATATACAAAAAATCGTATAATAAAAGACATTGCGTCTTTGATCTTTGCGTTCTGAAGATCAATTGACTGGAGGTAATAACTCCTCCTTGTAAAATATACCAAGTAGTCAATATAGAAACGTTGGTCTCCTAAACCGTCTGCTGTAGTTTACCGATATGGACTCGGCAACCATGCAAGCACAATCAAACTCAATTGATAATACTGATACAGAAAAACAGAAAGTGACAGTGAGCGAGTGACATGCCTCTCCAAATTGATACTTAATGTTATTAGTAGAGGTTTCACACTCAACAGCAATCTCTAATGAATTACGTTTTTTATTTATTGACAGAGATTTTAACATTGTCTTCAGAGACTACACTTTTTCCCCACCAACATTCACATCTTATTGATATCTATTGACAGTATCTGGACAAATTAGTCAAGTATTGAAAAGTAATTTATTCCTGCATGAGGCGGATGCTGTAGCTGCAATAATGGGATACCTTAGTGGGGCAATATTTAGTAGTGTCTCCCTTGTGAAAGGGCCTTTTAGGACTTCACAGCTGAGTCGATTGAAAGAACTACAACTCCCACTATGCATAGGGCCCAATATGTTGCGTGGGTTCAGAGGTCAATAAACAAACCTATGTTATATGATTCAAATAATGAACATTTCATAAAAACAATGATTTGCTGAGGCTTTCACCAACAGGCCTTTCAAGATGGCAACTCTGTTTTATTAGCATTATTGTTTTGCTCTCCCTTTACTCCAAGACGCAAGGGGCGTTTTCAGGTACAGGCGTTTTCAGGTACAGGCATTTTCAGGTACAGGCGTTTTCAGGTACAGGCATTTTCAGGTACAGGCGTTTTCAGGTACAGGCGTTTTCAGGTACAGGCGTTTTCAGGTACAGGCGTTTTCAGGTACAGGCGTTTTCAGGTACAGGCATTTTCAGGTACAGGCGTTTTCAGGTACAGGCGTTTTCAGGTACAGGCGTTTTCAGGTAAGACATTAGATTTGTTCCTCTGAATATCTCATACTTATTAGGTCAAGAATCATGAGCACAGCACTGACCCAAAACCCCAATTTAAAGATAAATACTTTCCCCAAATACTGGACCACTTCAACAGCATGGGCAATGGCACCTATGAGCAGCGGTACCTACTCACAGGTGAGCAATGAGCATCCATCAATTGACATTTCGTACACTTTGTACTGGCCTATCTTATTCTGTCCATCCTGCATGCCCACTTTTGACTATTGTCATGCTCTATGTCCTAGATGAGTACTGGAAGAGAAGCTATGGACACATCTTCCTCTACACTGGCAACGAGGGAGACTTCTGGGACCATTCTGCACTAAGACATTTTTATTCAGACATTTGGAACAACCAAAATAAATAATCACAACATTTAAAACTATGTAAATATAAAAATATATACAAAAATAAGACTCATCAATATAAAAAAAAGTAACAAAGACAAATGGAAACAAATTTGTGTTGATTTGGCACTCGAGCATCAATACATTACCCATCCCCAAACAATGTCAACCAAGAGTTAAGACTAAACCATTTCACCTTGGTGGTGTGCAGACTGGTTTTATATTATTCATAACAATTTCGCACAAACCAGAAAAAAATGCAACAATATGTCTGTGACACTTACGTTGAAGTCATTAAAACTCGGTTTTCAACCACAAATTTCTTGTTAACAAACTATAGTTTTGGCAAGTCGGTTAGAACACCTACTTTGTGCACGACACAAGTAATTTTTCCAACAATTGTTTACAGACAGATTATTTCACTTATAATTCACTGTATCACAATTACAGTGGGTCAGAAGTTTACAAACACTAAGTTGACTGTGCCTTTAAACAGCTTGTAAAATTCCAGAAAATGAAATCATGGCTTTAGAAGCTTCTGGCTAATTGACATAATTTGAGTCAATTGGAGGTGTCCCTTCAAACTCAGTGCCTCTTGGGAAAATCAAAAGAAATCAGCCCCCCAAAATTGTAGACCTCCACAAGTCTGGTTCATCCTCGGGAGCAATTTCCAAATGAAGGTACCACGTTCATCTGTACAAACAATAGTATGCATGTATAAACACAATGGGACCACGCAGCCGTCATACCGCTCAAGAAGAAGACGCATTCTGTCTCCTAGAGATGAATGTACTTGGGTGTGAAAAGTGTAAATCAATCCCAAAACAACAGCAATGGACCTTGTGAAGATGCTGGAGGAAACAGGTACAAAAGTATCTATAGCCACAGTAAAACGAGTCCTATATCGACATAAGCTGAAAGGCCGCTCAGCAAGGAAGAAGCCTCTGGTCTGATGAAACAACAATAGAACTGTTTGGCCATAATGACCAACGTTATGTTTGGAGGAAAAAGGGGGAGGCTTGCAAGCCGAAGAACACCATCCCAACTGTGAAGCACGGAGGTAGCAGCATCATGTTCTGGGGGTGCTTTGCTGCAGGAGGGACTGGTGCACTTCACAAAATAGATGGCATCATGAGGGAGGAAAATTATGTGGATATATTGAAGCAACATCTCAAGACATCAGTCAGGAAGTTAAAGCTTGGTGGCAAATGGGTCTTCCAAATGGACAATGACCCCAAGCATACTTCCAAAGTTGTGGCAAAATGGCTTATGGACAACAAAGTCAAGGTATTGGAGTGGAATTCCCAAAGCCCTGACCTCAATCCTATAGAACATTTGTGGGCAGAACTGAAAAAGCGTGTGCGAGCAAGGCCTATAAACCTGACTCAGTTACACCAGCTCTGTCGGGAGGAATGGGCCAAAATTCACCCAATATATTGTGGGAAGCTTGTGGAAGGCTACCCGAGATGTTTGACCCAAGTTAAACAATTTAAAGGCAATGCTACCAAAAACTAATTGAGTGTATGTAAACTTCTGACCCACTGAAAGAAATAAAAGCTGAAATAAATAATTCTCTCTACTATTATTCTGACATTTCACCCTTCTTAAAATAAAGTGGTGACCCTAACTGACCTAAGACAGGGAATTCTTTACTATGATTAAATGTCAGGAATTGTGAAAACCTGAGTTTAAATGTATTTGGCTAAGGTGTATGTAAACTTCCGACTTCAACTGTATTCACAGTATTATGAATGAATTGTGGTTTATTTGGTAGCATTTCGTAGTGTGACCGATTTGACTAATTGCATTAGTACTGGACAAAGTTAGAGGTGTGCTATTTGATAGATCCCCCCGCTCCCCCTACCTTGGGCTTCCAGTGGGGAGATCTGAGGTCAACCTACCCCAGTCCCCATCTCGTACTTCTGAGTCCATATTATGGTCCATAGACCAAGTCCATATTATGGCAAGAACAGCTCAAATAAGCAAAGAGAAACGACAGTTCATCATTACAATAAGACATGAAGGTCAGTCAATCCGGAAAATTTCAAGAACTTTGAAAGTTTCTTCAAGTGCAGTCGCAAAAACCATCAAGCGCTATTATGAAACTGGCTCTCATGAGGACCGCCACAGGAAAGGAAGACCCAGAGTTACCTCTGCTGCAGAGGATAAGTTCATTAGAGTTAACTGCACCTCAGATTGCAGCCCAAATAAATGCTTCACAGAGTTCACAAGTAACAGACACATCTCAACATCAACTGTTCAGAGGAGACTGCGGGAATCAGGCATTCATGGTCGAAATGCTGCAAAGAAACCACTACTAAAGAACACCAATAAGAAAAATAGACTTGCTTGGGCCAAGAAACATGAGCAATGGACAATAGACCGGTGGAAATCTGTCCTTTGGTCTGATGAGTCCAAATGTGAGATTTTTGGTTCCAACCGCCGTGTCTTTGTGAGACGCAGAATAGGTGAACGGATGATCTCCGCATGTGTGGTTCCCTCTGTGAAGCATGGAGGAGGAGGTGTGATGGTGCTTTGCTGGTGACACTGTCTGTGATTTATTTAGAATTCAAGGCACAGTTACGCAGCATGGCTACCACAGCATTCTGCAGCAATACGCCATCCCATCTGGTTTGCCCTTAGTGTGACTATAATTTGTTTTTCATCAGGATATTGACCCAACGCACCTCCAGGCTGTGTAAGGACTATTTGACTAAGAAGGCGGGTGATGGAGTGCTGCATCAGATGTCCTAGGGCCTCATTTATAAAACTGACTACAATCCATTTTGATCTTAAGTATGACTTACGCAGAAAACTACGTATAGGTAGTTATTTATAAAACATTACTTTGACGTGGAAACGATCTTATCTCTATGCCAAGTCTCGACCTGACGTGAGTGATTTTCCTGCTGGTTATGTATGGCTATTCTTTTTTTCCCTTGCAGTTTAAGGTCAGACCATTTATTTTTCACATCAGCTACAGTTCTGTCGTGCTGCCCCACCTCGTTCACTGCAGCGGCGACACACTCCCAAGCTACCTGTTTTGGCTTTCTTTGTCAACCCACTATTTAATTCACTGAATAATACATGTTGCCTGTCTTCAATCTCCTCTACCATCACCGTGGTCTCGTCTTCCAAAAAGTTTGCTTTTCTCTTTTGGTCCATGGCCATTCCTGACTAAATCCTCATTTGTGCTAGCATTCTATAAGGGGAAATCGCTGACTGTAAGGCACGTTCAGGTGCCGTCAATTTTAAGTTAATTTGAGATTTATATGATTACAGGTGCGTAAGTTACAAATGGGCTTCTTATAACCTGTGTAAGCAAGGTTTTTTATGCCCAGTATCTTTTATAAATCGAACGTAAGCACACTGTCGGAAATTATCTCACAACTAAGTTCTAGTATTTTTTTGATAAATGAGGCCCCTGGCCTCCACAATCACCCAATCACCAAACCTCAACCCAATTGAGTGGTTTGGGAGGAGTTCGACCGCAGAGTGAAGGAAAAGGAGCCAACAAGCATTCAGCATATGTGGGAACTCCTTCAAGACTGTTGGAAAAGCATTCCAGGTGAAGCTGGTTGAGAGAATGCCAAGACTGCGCAAAGCTGTTATCAAGGCAAAAGGTGGCTACTTTGAAGACTCTCAAATATTAAATATATTTTGATTTGTTTAACACTTTTTACGATTCCATATGTTATTTCAGAGTTGTGATATGTTCACTATTATCCTCTCTCTAAGCATCCTCTGTAACTTCTAGGAAGATTTTAACCCACAAAATCCCAACTATTCTCCAAGTTTTCACCATTTTAAAGCTTTGGTTATTTTGTTGCTTTGACAACGTAATTTCTGATGATCATTATTTATTTGATGAGATTAGTAATCAATTTAAGGTCCAAAAACGCTGTCCCTTGTTTTAAAGGGGCAGTGCAGTCAAAAATGGGATGTTAGTTCTTCAAAAATATACACTGCTCAAAAAAATAAAGGGAACACTAAAATCCTAGATCTGAATGAATGAAATATTCTTATTAAATACTATTTTCTTTACATAGGTGAATGTGCTGACAACAAAATCACACAAAAATTATCAATGGAAATCAAATTTATCAACCCATGGAGGTCTGGATTTGGAGTCACACTCAAAATTAAAGTGGAAAACCACACTACAGGCTGATCCAACTTTGATGTAATGTCCTTAAAACAAGTCAAAATGAGGCTCAGTAGTGTGTGTGGCCTCCACGTGCCTGTATGACCTCCCTACAACGCCTGGGCATGCTCCTGATGAGGTGGCGGATGGTCTCCTGAGGCATCTCCTTCCAGACCTGGACTAAAGCATCCGCCAACTCCTGGACAGTCTGTGGTGCAACGTGGCGTTGGTGGATGGAGCGAGACATGATGTCCCAGATATACTCAATTGGATTCAGGTCTGGGGAACGGGCGGGCCAGTCCATAGCATCAATGCCTTCCTCTTGCAGGAACTGCTGACACACTCCAGCCACATGAGGTCTAGCATTGTCTTGCATTAGGAAAAACCCAGGGCCAACCGCACCAGCATATGGTCTCACAAGGGGTCTGAGGATCTCATCTCGGTACCTAATGGCAGTCAGGCTACCTCTGGCGAGCACATGGAGGGCTGTGCGGCCCCCCAAAGAAATGCCACCCCACACCATGACTGACCCACCACCAAACCGGTCATGCTGGAGGATGTTGCAGGCAGCAGAACGTTCTCCACGGCGTCTCCAGACTCTGTCACGTCTGTCACGTGCTCAGTGTGAACCTGCTTTCATCTGTGAAGAGCACAGGGCGCCAGTGGCGAATTTGCCAATCTTGGTGTTCTCTGGCAAATGCCAAACGTCCTGCACGGTGTTGGGCTGTAAGCACAACCCCCACCTGTGGACGTCGGGCCCTCATACCACCCTCATGGAGTCTGTTTCTGACCGTTTGAGCAGACACATGCACATTTGTGGCCTGCTGGTGGTCATTTTGCAGGGCTCTGGCAGTGCTCCTCCTGCTCAAATGTGGGGGTAGCGGTCCTGCTGCTGGGTTGTTGCCCTCCTCCACGTCTCCTGATGTACAGGCCTGTCTCCTGGTAGCACCTCCATGCTCTGGACACTACGCTGACAGACACAGCAAACCTTCTTGCCACAGCTCGCATTGATGCGCCATCCTGGATGAGCTGCACTACCTGAGCCACTTGTGTGGGTTGTAGACTCCGTCTCATGCTACCACTAGAGTGAAAGCACCGCCAGCATTCAAAAGTGACCAAAACATCAGCCAGGAAGCATAGGAAGGCGAATTTGCCAATCTTAGTGTTCTCTGGCAAATGACAAATGTCCTGCACGGTGTTGGGCTGTAAGCACAATCCCCACCTGTGGACGTTGGGCCCTCATACCACCCTCATGGAGTCTGTTTCTGACCGTTTGAGCAGACACATGCACATTTGTGGCCTGCTGGAGGTCATTTTGCAGGGCTATGGCAGTGCTCCTCCTGCTCAAATGTGGAGGTAGCGGTCCTGCTGCTGTTTTTTTGCCCTCCTACGGCCTCCTCCACGTCTCCTGATGTACTGGCCTGTCTCCTGGTAGCGCCTCCATGCTCTGGACACTACGCTGACAGACACAGCAAACCTTCTTGCCACAGCTCGCATTGATGTGCCATCCTGGATGAGCTGCACTACCTGAGCCACTTGTGTGGGTTGTAGACTCCGTCTCATGGTACCACTAGAGTGAAAGCACCGCCAGCATTCAAAAGTGACCAAAACATCAGCCAGGAAGCATAGGAACTGAGAAGTGGTCTGTGGTCACCACCTGCAGAACCACTCCTTTATTGTGGGTGTCTTGCTAATTGCCTATAATTTCCACCTTTTGTCTAAACAGCATGTGAAATGTATTGTCAATCGGTGTTGCTTCCTAAGTGGACAGTTTGATTTCACAGAAGTGTGATTGACTTGGAGTTACATTGTGTTGTTTAAGTGTTCCCTTTTTTTTTGAGCAGTGTATATATTTCCACACTATGAGGTTGAATTAACACTCTGAAATTGTGAAAATGATAACACCATTTTTGAAGAAAAAACCCCAGCCTGGAATTTCAGCCTGTTCAGGTGGGATGGATTTTTTGGCCCACAGCATGACATCACAATCTGATTATTCTGACCAATGACCACTTATCTTTTATTTGCATATGTAACCTCCTTCTTTAAATAGGTAAGTAGGCTATAGAGCTTAGACAATCCTATCCGCTAATCAGAGCTGTGTATGTAAATCTATTTAACTTTGTATCAGCACGCCCACACGATCAGACTGAGCATTTTAAGTCATCAACCCTGTTACTTTATTTGGCACTTAATAGGCACTTACTATAGTCTTTTTTCAATTCTTGAGATGACAACTGTTTGGTGGCATGACCCTGCTGCCTTGCTCATTTCAACGTCATCTGAAATTCCCATGCAGTACACATGGCTTGCTTCTAGAACACTTGGCTGTAATGTCACCCTAGTCTGCTTGATTTTTCCATAGTATGGTTTCTTCAGTGATGTTTTGTTCTTTGTTGCCTTGATCAGCCCTCTCCACAGCCAGCAACATTATTTTCTCCAATGGAGATCTGGACACATGGGCAAATGGAATGGTAAGATATGAATAAAATGTGTACGATTTTTGTTCTGTAGGTGAGAAAGTCCTTAAGCTCATCACTGATTGCAGAGGGGGCTCATCATTTGGATTTTAGGTGAGAGAACGTGTCATTCGAAATCACACTTGACTTTCTTCCATTCCACAATCAACTACTGTGAATTCAAACAGTTTACAATGATTTACTCTAGAATATTAATTTTGTATTTTATAAGCTACCACCACTGGCATGGTTTTAATTCAATGCTAATATTATCCCATGCGATCTTACTTCCCAGAGAGGCCAATGACGCTGATCCAGCATCTGTTATAAAGCCCTGTAAGATGGAGTCAGATACCATCGCCCAGTGGGTGAAAATGGAGGGGGGAGAGATACTGATGAAATTACCTCGACATGGATTGTAATGATCAAGTGACAGAATTGTGACACATGTTCTATAAAGTGTTTTAATGTTGACATTTATACAAAATTAAAGCTGGTCCATGGTTTAATAAAACTAAGTGACATGATTCATAACACATTTTGAAAGGTCATGACTTAAAGAACGTTCACAGACCCAGAAACACTGGTCCCATTAGCTCCCAGCCCTTGGTTTAGCATGTTCATGCCCAAGTTGAAAGAGATTTAAATCAAGACATGGGTGTACTACTTTCCATCTGAGTCACTGGTGTTGCAGTCTCATCACACGGGCTGTTCCAAAATACAGTGTTGCAAATGTCATAGGCGCATAGTTGAATTGAATTGGAGAGATTCTGACCAATGTGTAACATTGACTGCAAATGTTTACAATATGCAAGAAAAATACAATAACTTATATTTCTTATTTTGCCTTGAGGTCCCAGGTGGGTATATGGCATTAGCAGTTTGAAATAAAATGCTCCTCCACAGCTTGAGGGAATCAGAACAGCAGCAGACGTGATTAACCAAGACAGTATTAACACGCTGTTGACCTTGGTTAGCTAACAGCTGACTTCAGATGCTGTATCAAAAACTCCAATAGTCCTTAGTTTACATTGTTATAAAACATGGCTTAGGGAAATGGCTTATTTTGTCAATCCTCACAGAATGATGTGTAGATTCATTCCAGATATTGTAATAACCAGGATATCTTTGGTTTATAAAAGTTTAGAATCCATTTTGAGAAACATAACAGTTCTAAAAAAGGAATTTGAAATCCAACCAGCAGTATATCAACTGATCAGAAATGTGAAAGAGGGATAGCAAGCAGAGCCCTTATTCGTGATATGTACTATAAGTGCATGCAGTTTGAAAGTTACAGAAGTACATCCAGCAAATGGTTGAAAGACTGTTGGAAAATGACATTCCTTATTCCACTCCATGAATATGTAAAACAAAAATCTACCCACATTTCCATAACAAAACAGCAATTTATGAATGATGTCAAAATAGTTTCATAAGGTTAACCAGAGCAACGTTGAAGGCACTAGTGAAACAACAGTGAAGGAGGAGAGCGCTGAACATTCAAATTGGGAAGAAAACTACAATCTCACACTATACACCTAGGATGTTGAATTGCGTCTCAAACGTTTAAATAAAATACCACTACAAACAGAATCACGAGAGTGGAAAATGTACATATTACATTCCCAATAGATATTTACAGGAATGATGGTGAAGTATGGGAGTTACAGCCTATCCAGATATACAGTGCCTTCAGAAAGTAGTCACACTCCGACTGTCCCCACATTTTGTTGGTTTACAGTTTAAAATGTCGAGTCAAGTATTCAACCCCTTTGTTATGGCAAGCCTGAATAAGTTCAGGGGTAAACATTTGCTTAACAAGTCACATAAGTTGCATGGACTCACTTTGTGTGCAATAATTGTTTAACGTGATTACCTCATCTCTGTACCCCACACATGCAATTATCTGTAAGGTCCCTCAGTCAAACAGTGAATTTCAAACAGATTCAACCACAAAGACTAGAGGTTTTCCAATGCTGCGCAAAGAAGGGCACCTATTGATAGATGGGTAAAAAAAAAACAGACATTGAATATCTCTTTGAGTATGGTGAAGTGATTACACTATAAAAGGTATACAAAAACACCCAGTCAAAACAAAGATACACTTCATATTTTCAAGCATGGTGGTGGCTGTGTCATGTTATGGGTATGCTTGTCATTGGCAAGAACTAGGGAGTTCATGATCCAAAAAACAGAATAGAGCTAACACAGGCAAAATCCTAGTGGAAAACCTGGTTCAGTCTGCTTTCCAACAGACACTGGGAGACAAATTCACCTTTAAGCAGGACAATAACCTAAAACAAGGCCAAATAAATCAAATTTTATTGGTCACATACATGTGTTCAGCAGATGTTATTGCAAGTGTAGCTAAATACACACTGGAGTTGCTTAGCAAGATTTCATTGAATGTTCCAGTTTTGACTTAAAATCAGCTTGAAAGTCTATGGCAAGACTTGAAAATGGATGTCTAGCAAAGTTCAACAACCAACTTGAGAGCTTGAAGAATTTTGAAAATAATAATGTGCAAATATTGTACAATCCAGGTGTGCAAAGCTCTTAAAGACTTACCCAGAAAGCCTCACAGCTGTAGTTGCTGCCAAAGGTGATTCTAACATGTATTGACTCAGGGGTGTGAATACTTACGTATTACATTTCTTTATAAATTTGCTAAAAACATGGTTTTCACTTTGTCATGTTGAGGTATTTTGTGTAGATGGGTGAGAGGATACATTTATTTAATCAATTTTGAATTCAGACTGCAACAACAAATTGTGGAATAAGTCAAGTGGTATGAATACTCTCTGAAGGCACTGTAGTATACCACAATACACTACAAATTAATTCAAATGATACTAACAAAATTCATCTTAAATCTCACAAACATTTGTATAACTAAAACTACCTAAATGTCCACTCCAACTTACACTAGTTTGACCCCACAACAAAGAAAAGCATGACCAATAAGTAAAACATAACATTCATTAAATATAATAGCAGCTGAGTCAGTCAAATTCAAAACACAGGGAAATTAAACAATACGTGCTTGCAGTCGCCATACACAAAAAGGTTCACAGTATGCAATTCAAATCAGACTATTCTATGCCTGACATGACGGTATAAACCATTTCTTAAGAATGCGATCAAGAGACCGGAGAGTGAGAGGATCCAGGGACACAGAATGTTTTATCACAATACTTGGTCATTTACTGTAAACCCACATACATTTCTTATGAATACTACAGTACGTATTATAGAATTCCATAGTAAGCGGTAGTATACTATACACTGTAGTATCCCTCAACTATGTGTAGTACTTACTATAGAATGTTCTAGTAAATAATACTGTTTTTCTTTACTGCAGTGTTTATAATATAGTTAACTGTAAATACTACAGTATACACTATAGTGATTTATACCATAGTATACTATAGACTTTCTTCATGTGGGAAGTCCATGATAGGGGGTGTCACTTGTCACTCAGTGCTGTATTCTGTCAAACTAGCACTTCCTCTCAGGCTGCTGCTGCCTCCAATTTAGGCACAACTTGGAGTCCAGTCACGCTCATATCTTTCTCTAGTGTTGGTGTACAAAATGACCATGATGAGCCAAGGACATAGCTTGGCTGCCTCATGTTTTCCACTCTTCCTTCAGAGTAAACAACTGTCATTATCAGAGGATAGACAGGCCTCCTCAGCAGCAATGTGGCGAGAACAGACAAAGATAACAAAATATATATCAAAGCTACTATGCTTCAATCTCACCCCAACACTACTGCTGCTACCCCCCCCCCTCACTTTTTAAACAAACAATGAATTCTGGCTTTTAAAAATAGGCATTTCTCCCAGAGTTTTCAATTTAGGAGAGGGTAAACCAACCCAAATTTGAGTCACTGAGATATACAATAAGGAATAACAAGATATATTGGTGTTAGCCAAGCCCTGAGCTGTGATGTATTACTGTATGTGTGCTTCATGTTGACTTGCCCTGTGTATCTCTCACTGTGCAGTGGGCCAGATGGGCAGGGGGTGAGCCTCTGTGTTGAACACATACTTGTCCAGACTGAGCAGCTCCGGGTCATCTGAGAACAGCAGGTAGAAGTATTTGAGAGTCTCCCCCAGGAAGAAACTCTCCATCTTGTCCCGGGGGCTGGGGTACTCTGGGTCCCGGACGTTGTTGATGGACGTGTAGCCACCAGTAGAAACCTGGTGAGACACACATGTTATTATGTTATCACATGTTGTTATCACACGTTATTATAAGAAGGATGCGTAACGTCTGAGGAATACTAACTCAATTAACACATACGGATTCATCACTCACTTTAACAATGCATTTCTCAGTAGCCTGGTTCCAGATGACTCCTATTGTCATGCCAAACAGATCTGGGACCAGTCCGGTTCATTTACTTACAGTATTTACAGTAGTCTAGGCTGGTTAGTGACTGTGCTCGCTCACCTTGGTATACTTGTTAAAGTTCTGGAGGATCTCCCAGCCCCAGTCCCTGTACTTCCGGTCTTTAGTGAACCTGTACAGATAGAACAAGCTCTCCACCGTCTCAGGGCGCAGGAGGTTGTGTCTGTCTGCAAGCTGAAGCAATGACACACACACGAGAAACAATCATATCAATTGCATTAAAAAAAACATACACTTCACAACAGTGAAATAAATAGTCAGGAACCAAATGGCACTTCAGTTGGGTATTGATCACAACCATATCTCTGCTGTGAGTGTTGTTCAGAGCGCACCCCTACCTTCACGTCTACATCTCCGATGCTGCCCTCGTGCATGTTAAAGTGGACAATCTCAGGGCTCAGGCCAGTCTCCATCTGGGCATACATCTGGTAGCAGGTCTCCATCAGCTGCTTGGCCAGCTCCATGTGTTCGGCTGGCAGGCCGTGGTGGGCCCCTAGAGCCAGGGTCCCAGGGAGGAAACACACCAGGTGGTCCTGACATAGGGGGGGGGGGGGGGGGGGGCAGTGGAGAACGACCATGTCCATGTTACACAATCTAGAGAAAACAACAGCTTTTTCAACACACACTCATCTGGTGTGCATAGTCCATATCCTAACCATTTTGGGGCTGAACCTGCCATGGGAAAGCTCCCCTACGAAGGTCAGCCTGTTCGGAGAGGACTTCTTCAGCAGGTTCTTCTTCACTCCCTCCAGGGCCTGCAGGTAATCCTCCAGCAACCTGAGGAACACACAGCCACAGCTTTACAGCCAAGCACATCCGTTTATTTGTACTGCTCTGTATAACACAACACTGCTTCGACTGAAAGAAATATGGTCTATAACTACACAAATACTGAGAAGCATAGTCAGCTTAATGGTACTTGCGTAGTTCTGTTATTTTATACGTGTCCCATAGAATCCACAACACCAACTGATACAGCACTGAGCCAAGAAAAAACTAAGAACTACTTTAAAACCCAGAATAATAACTAAATCTGTCCTCAAGCTGTGCTGGGTCTGAGAGAGCTGTTCCAACTGAGGATACATGGTTTATAAAGCAGCTCTGAAGACCTAGTTGTGCATGAAGTTCAGCAAATATCACCAGACAGAGTCATGAATATTTCAGTCTTATGCACAGCCTGATACGAAATACAGCTGTTCCTCCACATCCACACAGCTTGTCCAGCACTGCAGGTAACAGAGAGACTTGGGCTGTTTAAGTAATCTCAGTTACATCAGGGGAGGGACAGCTCTGAGGAGATCAAGCTATGGGACTGTCAAAACATAACAGCAAGCTAGAGCAGGGACAACTCCGCTGCTTGCCCCCAGTACTTAGCAGGGAGCCTAGACAAGATCAGTAGGACCTGAGTGGCTAGACCTGACTCAGAGAATTAGCGTCAGCCTAAACCTCATATTCAGCCTTGAGAAAAGTAGACCGGAAAGTGTTTGGAAAAGAGTTTGACTCACGCCGTCTCCTTCTTGCCTCCCTGGATCCACTGTTTGAGGAGGTATTCGTAGTAGCTGTCTGCCCGTGCACCCAGCGTGAACATCCCCAAATGGGTGAACTGGCCGCTGTTGGTGTTGATGAACATGGGGACGAGGCCATCCTGCTTCCCCTCCAACTTGTGGACTTTCTGCATGACCTCGTCCACTGCAGCCTGTAGAAGGGGATGGAGAAAGTCAGTTAAATGTCGTCAGAGATGATTGGAGTGCTGTATAAATCAAACCTGACGTCAAATCGAGTCCTGCCATTGGAACATTGCTTTTGAGTGTTGGTATGAATATTACCAACAGATCCTGATACTGTGTTGTGGCTTGGTTTACCTGGTAGCGTGTGTCCTGAGTGAGGCGACTCAGCTCCCTAAATTCCAGCTGGATGCTGGTGACCTCCGCAACAGTGCTGTCCGACGTCCATCGAGGGGGATGGGCCGTACCCTTCCCAATGTTCACATCTGAGTAAGGGATCTTGGACGGGGTGTTGAAGGCAGGCATTAACCTCGTTCCTATATCTTTCTGCAAGGTCATCAAAAAAACAAAACAGAATCAATATTGGTTTTCTTAAATCAGACCCCCTTCTCCCAGATTTTTTTCTTCATTTCAGGAATTAATTTATATGACCAGCAGCAGCATTAGCAGCAGTCTATGAAAGGGTCTTTGAGAGGCAGAGGGACTGGAGGAGGAAGTGCCAGAGGCCCAGCAGCAGAAACTGTAAGTGCCAGCTCTCTATAGGTCTCCCTGTACGTGACTCACAGCCTTGTCCAGGAACAGAATGTCTCCAGTCAGATGGTAAGTGCTCAGCAAGCCGCCCAGGATACGGATGGTGCTCTCAAACAGGTTCACATCCACGTTTTTATTAAAGGACAGCTCTGTGGACACCCAGGTCTTAGCCTCCTCAAACTCTGTCCAAAAGAGGGCAAGCAACTTTAGTGGTCTAAGTCCATGAAAACTCTGATACAGAAGGTATATAGAAAAGCTGGATCATGAATGTACTGTAGGTACCTTTTTTGAGGTTGAGGATCCACATTGTGT
Organism: Salvelinus fontinalis; assembly: GCF_029448725.1. NCBI lineage: Eukaryota > Metazoa > Chordata > Actinopteri > Salmoniformes > Salmonidae > Salvelinus > Salvelinus fontinalis. Next base: position 10,387,626 of record NC_074692.1, read on the forward strand.
CCAGTGCATCAATTAGGGTCAAGCCTAGGCCAAACCACTCTCCATAGGACTTAGACATGGGCCTCAGCTCATCTTTCCCCCAGGCAAACTCTTTGTAGCCCTTCCATGCATGTCTGAAAGCATCACGTACTGCCTCAAGCCTATCGACTTCTGAAACACACGCACGCCAAGATAATAGGCTACCATCCAAGTCCGTTCCAGAATTATGAATTCATTACTTCTATTTAACTCTCTTTCGGGCCATGCACACATCAAACTCGACGTGTGGTTAATAAACTCAGCTGTTGTTCATGGTCATGAAGGGGGCTATGGAGGGTTTGAGCAGAGAGAGAGAGAGAGACAGAAGAGGCAGAAACATGGCAAAGACCTGGCTCCTTGTGTGAATGGCCCTCTTGCTCAACCGCTGGGACATCCACCTTGTTCGCTGCTTCCTTGGCAGTTCCTCTTTCAGTGGCTTGGTCCATCATGGCCACACGCCAGCTAAACACACATAGGGATCAGTCAAGATGAGAACACCCGAAAACATGTTTATATTTGCTTGGAATCGAGTTGTATATTTTATTCAGATTACGCATCACAATCCACTTCTCTAACCCATGCAATAAAGGTGTATCAGTATGTTGTTATCAATCAGTCCATCAGTTCTCTCCACTGATTAGAGACTAGTCTTACTTTACAAGTGGCTTCTCTCCCTCCTCTTTCTCCACCTGGGTATCTGACACGTTCCCTTTCTTTTGCAGTCGGTTCTGCAGGCTGGGTGGCCCCCGCTTGCGGGCTGCCCTCTTCTGCTTCTGAAGGAAGAGACATGATAAAGGGAGGGAAGAGCTTTACTTACTGGATGTTTCAATCCACATATTTTGTCATAGTCAAAGGTTGGCTTTAGTAGTAAAGCAGAGGAGTGGAATGTACCAACCTCTGAAGGTGACTCTGGTACTAGCGGTCGGTTCAGTTTGTCCAACTCAGGTTGGACCTCATGGATGACAGGTTTCAGAGCATGGTCCCCTTCCTCCTTCGCAACAACAGTAAGGCCTGGGGAGGAAGCAGAGGGGAGAATGCTCAGTCTTTGGGGCCTCAGGAACAGTCACCACCATACATTATAACAATTCAATTTTTTTGCTGACCTTACCTCGGAAATGTTCTGTGACACTGGGATAAGTAGAAATCCCACAAACTAACATGAGAGCCACGGTGAAGAGGATTAGGTTGCGCTGCAATCTGGATAACCGTTTCCATTTCTGTGGATATATGGGTGCAATTTGGGTAAGAGAGAAAATGACAAAGCCGTAAGCACAGAGTGAATTAGACAAACACTCAGTTATAATTGACTGCGCTGGCTTGTCCGTCAGGAGAGACAAGTACACGATCAACAAGAAATACAGAAAAATCACTGAATGTCACAGTGTTACATGTCTGATCAACTGCGCCACTATAGTAACATGCTGCTACTATACAGAAGCACTGCAGTGTCGTATTCTTCTGAAAAACAACCACCATGGTGTCATACCTCTACTGACTAACAGTGACAGGTCTGAGCTACAGTCATTTCCTTTCTGAGTGGCTATCACATGATATTATGATTATGATCACAATTATGTCTTGAGACATTTTTTCATGTAAGTTAGTAAACCATTAAAATGGCATGCCACATTTGAGGTATAAAACATTCAGTGCGATATGTCTTACAGCATATAAATAAACTGTAAATAGTGCATAATAAGTCATCGGATCAGTGTGTGAGATAAGTTGGTTGACTTCCTTCAGCCATCCCTCACCCTCCAGCAGGACTGTCTTCTCCACTGTTTACTGTTATTATAGATGCCACTTCCTTGTCCAGTGAGGGTTAAAGACACAAAGTCCTCCCTTGATGGTGGGTGCATGTCTCCAGCCCACCCCACGGTGAAGTCATAGGCACAGTGCTAGAGGGGGAAAGTGGGCTGCCAATTAGAAATGACAGCAGATGCAATATATAGGCGACACATGACCTTCTCGGGTACAAACTCAACTGTAGAGAGATGTGCTTTATTAGATCAAAACAGATTAAGCTACTTTTAATATTGAGGACACATGCATACATACATATATGGATCCCTTTGTTTTAATAGAGAAATAAAACAAAGCAATCTAGTTTCGTTTACATTTTGCTGCTGTCACTTATTGCAGCATGTTTGCCACTTGTCCTCACTATTGAAAATATTTCTTAAATGTTTTCCTAAACAGCTACTCGAAATACATGACTTTAGTTGTATAAAACTGTTTGCCATCTGACGAGGAAGCCTGGAGGCTACTCACTCATGAGTCCTGGCGCAACAGCTGTTAATTACGATGTAAAACATCCGCGCCAACCTACATAATAATTTGCTGGCTGCCAATAAAACGTAGGCTAAAACTACAGACGTTTAATTTAGAAATACATTTCCTTTACATTTCAAACTACAATGTATCGTCTCTTGTGCTCTTCGGAGCTCCCAATTCCAATGTCCTGGATCTTGAGCGAGGCTTGACCGATTCACAGAGCGACTAGAGACCGAGGCATTACAAGGCCTACAGCCTAAAAACAAGCAGTTACACGAGTAAAGTCAATTTACTATAAACGATGAGCATGTCTTACAGGATAAACGCAAGTGTTTGTTTAAAATGATTGCATACCTCGAAGAGAATGATCCTCTACTCAACAGCAGCAGAAATGTCTATGCTCAGTGTCAGGAAAAAGTCATCTAAGCGAACAGAGCAGAGGTAACTATGTCTGAGGACGATACATTGTAGCTATCGCCTTTCTCTCATGTCAACCCTTCGCCCGACATCATAGCTTCATTGGTAGTTAATTTTCATTAATCTAATGTAGTCAAATCACATCGCTTTTTAATTGCTTTAAGTTTGAATTAAAATGGCTTATATTTTCCACTTGTTTGGATACTTTTTGGGGAGGGGCAATACCAATGAATTATGAATAAATTATTACAATACTTTAATTTATTCATATATTTCAGTTGAAACCCCAAAAATGTACTGGTATCTCATGTGCATATTACAAAACACGAGAGAATATGAATGAGATACATATATATATATATCATTGAATGGATATTTAAAACACTTGAAGAAAAATGGCCAGCAAATTAATTAATTAAATCACACAATTTACAAACACACATCTTTAAGCAAAGATGAAACTGAGCAAAACTTTAAAGATACATTTGTCTCTGCCATTGAAGTTCCATAGCATGTTCAAAGCCTGCTGCATGCAATCCAGAATCAATTGTAAGCACATTATCAAGAGCAGCCACCACAAAGACCCTCCTGGAGTATTTCCATTCGAATCAGAACTGTTTTTCACAGAACTGGGGAGTAATTTCTCCCTTGTCAAAACTTCTCAGGTTGGGGTTCATGGTAGAATAAAGCCAGGCCAGGGTGTAAAATCATGTGGTAAATTGAGGAGGGACAAAGATAAGCCTCTAGCAGGGACATCATAATAAGGTGCAGTGAGGTAAAACACAGGAGACAAAGAATCTACAGAAAACGTCAACTTTGGTATTATTGAATGACCTATATACATCAACTTTGACAACATTTTTTATAGTACCGCATTGTTCCTCTGTATCAACACACATCAAAACTTCACAATTTCACAAATGGTAGTTAGGCTACTGCATCTATTAGGTGCTGCAAGAATGCATAAAATGTTATCACCAAATACAATTAATTAATTGTCATAGCTCCTAATAATCATCATTGCATTAGTCTTCCTACTTTTTGACCAAGGGATCAATATTGATATGTTTCTTAGTTTCTAACTTGGGATGTAAGGGTAGAGTGAGCACAGATTTGGGACACATTGTTAAGTTGCGGCAGTGAAGGTTAAAACCACAGTGCTCTTGGTCAAGAACATACCTGAATTAAGTATGGTAATGTTTGTAAAAAACAGAATTATAGCACCATAAACATTTAAGGAAACCGCCATCTTTTTAACCAATTACATAAATAAGCATGTTTCAATATCACAAATGAAATCAGTGTACACAAAATACAAAGGTACTTTCTCTCAAGAATATCCCTGGCCACAGACCAACCAGTTCATGTTTGTTAACTGGTTAACCTTTGGAGAGAGAAAACAGACTTTGTCCTGTTGGTTGGTACTTCTACTTTGTCAATAAACAATTCTGTCATGAGAAGTGGAGAGATGCTGATGCCTTTCTCTGTCTCTTTCCAGTTTCTCTGAGTCATTTCCCCATTAGCTGGAGGTTGTCTGGTGATTGTCTCATTGTTGTCTCTGCTCTTGCCAGTCCTTAGAGGGAGTGTCTCTCTTCCTTTAGCTGAAGCACACAGGCCCGACAGTGAATCCAAACTCCTGTGTGAGGTCACTGCTTCCGAACACTGCCAGATCTCTCAGAGGATGCAGATCGAGGTCCTCGCTCTCAAACTGGAACCCTGACTCATGACGGTCTCCGGAATCCAGCTCCTCAGAGGACTGCCAAGAAGGAAACAAAGTAAATTACAAGCACTGAAGTGACTCTCTCTTCACCATCCCTCAACAGCCCCCTCCTCTTCATCATAATTTTGCTACACCCGCAATAACATCTGCTAATTATGTGTATGTGACCAATACAATTTGATTGATTGATCACCATCATCATCATCTAATACAGTACATGGTAATCATTATAGTCTGAAAACATACCCCATAATATCGTAATGTCCCCAGGTAACTTTGTCTTCGTGTGTCTGCCAGGAACTTCACCTCTCTTTCCCCTGGTCCCTGTCTGTTCCCAGGCTGGCAGGAGTAGGTAATGTTCTGACTGGTGAGCCTGCTGTTTAACCTAATGAACCTCATCTGCACTACATCCGGTCCTGGATACCCAAACTGGGAGAGGGAATGGAAGGAATATGTGGTTTCAAAGCATAAAATCAAACTAAGGACACGAGAGCAAGACAGAATCAAGGTTGGATATGAGCCTCACTTGAAAGCCTTTTTCCATTGAACTCAACCAATGAAATTAGATATTTGTCCCAGAATCCTTCAGCCATGCCTTCATTGGCACCTGAAGTTTGAACGAATTTCAAACACACATAGCATATGTTATTACCACATGATATAAGATCTGTAGTTCAGAGGGTCCCAGAGCCAGAGGTGTGTGTGGAAGTACCTGAGGATGGAGTGGAGACAGACAGGTCTTTGGTGCTGCAGTGAAGTCACAGTAGACCAGAATGGCATCAGCTGGGCTGCCCTGGTTAGGATCAATGTAATACATCCCTGGAACATGGAACAACCTTCACGTCAAAAACTGATCAGGGTTCAATCTCTCTGCTGCTGTAGAGTACAACTGCTCCCACACAAATCTAATAAACATATTGTACATTTAAAATGTTGTTAGAATATAATGGAGAAGGTGTCACATTGTGATGAAAATAATGAAATCAATGTAGTTCCTGTCAATGTTTCCTATTGTTTTTTCCGACACCAAGCAGATTTCAGGTCTGCTGAGCACACGCAAACTTGAACGTTGTGAAAATCTTGTGCAACTTTCAGGGCGCATTTACTGTGAACACTGAGGCTGCAGCCGCTTTAAGTTACAGTTACAACAGTGGCCAAGTAGGCTAATGTGGCTATTTGATCATAATGTAGGCCTACCATTAAAAACAATGGATAAAATGCATTCCATAACATTTTAACATGGACATACAGTTGAAGTCGGAAGTTTACATACACTTGTTGGAGTCATTAAAACTTGTTTTTAAACCACTCCACAAATTTCTTGTTAACAAACTATAGTTTTAGCAAGTCGGTTAGGACATCTACTTTGTGCATGACACAAGTAGTTTTTCCAACAATTGTTTACAGACAGATTATTTCACTTATAATTCACTGTATCACAATTCCAGTGGGTCAGAAGTTTACATAATAAATTGACTGTGCCTTTAAACAGCTTGGAAAATTCCAGAAAATTATGTTATGGCTTTAGAAGCTTCTGATAGGCTAATTGACATCATTTGAGTCAATTGGAGGTGTACCTGTGGATGTATTTCAAGGCCTACCTTGAAACACAGTGCCTCTTTGCTTGACATCATGGGAAAATCAATAGAAATCAGCCCCCCAAAATTGTAGACCTCCACAAGTCTGGTTCGTCCTTGGGAGCAATTTCCAAACGCCTGAAGGTACGTACCACGTTCATCTGTACAAACAATAGTACGCAAGTATAAACACCATGGGACCATGCAGCCGTCATACCGGTCAGGAAGGAGACGTGTTCTGACTCCTAGAGATGAACGTACTTTGGTGAGAAAAGTGCAAATCAATCCCAGAACAACAGCAAAGGACCTTGTGAAGATGCTGGAGGAAACAGGTACAAATGTATCTATATCCACAGAAAAACGAGTCCTATATCGACATAAGCTGAAAGGCCGCTGAGCAAGGAAGAAGCCACTGCTCCAAAACAGCCATAAAAAAGCCAGACTACGTTTTGCAGCTGCACATGGGGACAAATATTGTACTTTTTGGAGAAATGTCCTCTGGTCTGAAACAACAATAGAACTGTTTGGCCATAATGACCATCGATATGTTTGGAGGAAAAAGGGGGAGGCTTGCAAGCTGAGAACACCATCCCAACCGTGAAGCACGGGGGTGGCAGCATCATGTTGTGGGGGTGCTTTGCTGCAGGAGGGACTGGTGCAATTCACAAAATAGATGGCATCATGAGGCAGGAAAATTATGTGGTTATATTGAAGCAACATCTCAAGACATCATCAGTCAGGAAGTTAAAGCTTGGTCGCAAATGGGTCTTCCAAATGGACAATGACCCCAAGCATACTTTTAAAGTTGTGGCAAAATGGCTTAAGGACAACAAAGTCAAGGTATTGGAGTGGCCATCACGAAGCCCTGACCTCAATCCTATAGAACATTTGTGGGCAGAACTGAAAAAGTGTGTGTGCGCAAGGAGGTCTACAAACCTGACTTAGTTACACCAGCTCTGTCAGGAGGAATGGGACAAAATTCACCCAACTTATTGTGGGAAGCTTGTGGAAGGCTACCCGAAACGTTTGACCCAAGTTAAACAATTTAAAGGCAATGCTATCAAATACTAATTGAGTGTATATAAACCAAATAAAAGCTGAAATAAATCATTCTCTCTAATATTATTTTGACATTTCACGTTCTTAAAATAAAGTGGTGATCCTAACTGACCTAAGACAGGAAAGTTTTACTAGGATTAAATGTCAGGAACTGTGAAAAACTGAGTTTAAATGTATTTGGCAAAGGTGTATGTAAATTTCTGACTTCAATTGTAGATGTTCCATCATTCAGGCTACAGTAGAAACCAATTTGTGGTGTTCAATGTACAGTAGGCCTATATTCCATGAGACTTTTGGAAAAACATGCAGAGCTTGACATTTAACCTGGTAATCCACTTATCCATCAGACACGGAAGTGACTGAACTTGTTGTGTTGTTTGACGCAATAAACCACTTTACAAAATAAAATCCATTATTATTCCCATACCATTATTACAGAGAATCAGACAAATTATGCACCCTCTGCCTATTGGCTACTTTTGCTTATTCAAGCCTGTCTCAAAATACAACACTGCCCCTTTAAGACAAAATAAAATATCTTTACCTGACTTGCTTTTAAATGTACATGTTTTGTGCTCTTGCAGGAAGCAATCACTCCCCAATTACTGACTACAAATTATCTATAACTGGGACTAATAATTTACTAACTAGCAAAGGATATGAACAAAATGTGGACATGTGGCTACATGCAACTCTTGCTTTGATCTCAAAACAAGCTCATCTACTCACGACCACAGCTGTAAACACAGTCCAGTTCAAAGTAAATGGCACATATCCATATATGTCAATGGTCAATTTGCTATAGGCCTACTGCAGCTCTGACTGTTAATGCCTTACGAGTCTGTGTAGAGTACTGGCTGATTCGTGCGCAATAGAATTCTCCTCCCATGTGTTGTGCCTACAACAAAATCTTTTGTATGGTTAGTTCTTTTTCGGTATGTTGCATTGAAAGTAGCTAATATTGCAGTGATTTGATCACAATTCCCACAGTAAAGGGAAACGTTGATAGTTTTAACTAAGGGGTAAAACTCTAGAAAGTTGAGTGAAGTTCAATCTCCTGCCTTTCTCCGTGGGCTGATATTTCTTCTGTGGGCTGATATTTCTTCTCGCAGCAGTCCTGGGGGAGCTGAGCGGCAGTCTCGTGCTACTGCGAGCCCCCGCACGCATGCAGCTGAGAGGGAACATTGCTTCCTGTGGAAGAAGCCCATACCGATAGTGAAGTTGGGCTGGAACAGCCACAGCGCCAAGCAGGTGGTCGCCGGGTGTTTTTTGGTGCCATCTGGTGGATCTATGAACAAGCACAGGTCCTGGTGCAATGAGTCCAGCAGAGTCTGGATCAGGAGGGAGTTGGGCTTGTCTGACAAGTACATGAGGTCCTGGTCAGGCAGGGGGGGGGGGGGGGGGGGGGCAAGGAGGTGTTGTAAGATAAATAGTCATAGCTGAATTGGCCAAAAGTGCATTTGAGTTCCAAACTGAAATGAAGTATTTGGATTTGCTTTGACAGATCACCAACAACTTGCCTTGAGCTGTGCCAGAGTAAGGATCAGAAAGGTTCCAGGAGGGCCAGGAGGTCCAGACCCTGATGTAAAAAAGGAAAAACAAGCACAATATGAAAGTTAAACTCACTGCCCTGGGATGCTTCCTACCTTCAGGCTATGCTCAAACCCTACATCCCAACCCGAGCATTCCGTTCTGCCACAAGAGGTCAGCTCCCGGTCAGCCCAGTCAATGTTCTTCTCTGTCCTGGCACCCCAATGGTGGAACCAGCTTACCCTGATGCTAGTACAGCAGAGTCCCTGCAGAGTCCCTGCCACTCTCTGAACCTGACTATGATATGTGGTTGTCCCACCTAGCTATCTTAAGATGAATGCACTAACTGTAAGTCGCTCTGGATATGCATGTCTACTAAATGACTAAAATGTAGATTGAGTCAAGAATAATTTTTATTTCATTAAATGGATGTAACGCAGCTGGTAATGTGGTGTGACGTGAGGGAGGTCATACTCACAGGCAGGCCTCTCACTCCAACAGGACCTGATTGTCCGGCAAATCCTTTTAGACCCTGATATTTAGGTAAATAGTCCATTTAGTCAGTACCCTCAGCCAATCCACCAATCTCCCCATAATACATGTACAGAACACATAAAGGTATGCATAAAAAAAACGGAACATGTGCGGGTATTTGTATTTAGAGTAATATACAGTTTCTCCAAACAAACCCTATAGAAAGAGAAAAGGAATCACGTTAGAATGTAATTATTCTCTGTATAAAAATCCTACTTTATTTTCATAAAAGTAAAGGAAATAGCAATAGCATATCATTGAAAAAGGACAACTTACAGGAATTCCAGTTAGATCTGGGGTCCCCCACCTCCCATCAGGACCAATGTCTCCCTACAAAGACAGAAGACAAATCACAGTCAATACAACTCAATAGCAATGCCATGATTAATGTTGCATACTTAACAGAAAACACTGAGTCAAGCTTTCAGAGTAAGACCAAATAGACAGACAGATACTAGATAGTACATCTCACCTGTTCTCCGTTTAGGCCATCGCTCCCTGGCTCTCCCAAAGGGCCTTGTGTCCCCTGAAACAGACACTCAACTGACTCAATACATCATGGAGCTGTGTCCATCATTGAATACAGGAAATGTATAGGGATATGAACATAGGAATGATGGAGGCAAAATGTATCTGTAGTGACTCTAAATAGATCAATTCATGCACAGTACATCTGACTCATGTGTAATATGCTTCTTGGGATAAATGAGAGTGCCTTCAGCCCCTGAGCTCCAGGAGGGCCTGTCTGTCCCATCTCCCCCTTCTCTCCCTGCAAGTTCAGGGGAAAGACATTAGTCTCACATAGAATGAGCTTCTAGGAACGTAAGGTTCAAAGTGCTGTACTTCTTGAATCATATGGTTACCCTGTTGATGCTTCATATTTACCTCCACTCCTGGTTCACCCATTTCACCCTTCTCTCCTTGTATGCCAGGTGTCCCCTTAGAGAAACAGAGAAAGGCAAATATATAGAAACAAGGGTAGTTATTTCCTGAGTTTTGGGGACACAGTGATTAAGTTGTACAGCTAACCACCTGGCATTGAAAAGAGCGCACAGCATTTCCAAAACAGATCAAATTATATGGTTATTAAAAATAATCTATGTAAGGCCCTTGTCTTCCTGGAGGCCCGGTTGAACCAAAATCTCCCCTCTTTCCCTGTAGGCCAAAGAAAATGTTAAATCTTGATAAAAATGTTATACCCTGTTGACCTTACACAAAATCTCACCGCTGCAAAACATTAGCAGTGTTTTAAAGGTTAAAAAAACATTATTCTGTATGTTATGGCTAGTGCATAATCAAGCCCGAATTTCTCACAGTCAATAGTGATGACCTTTTCTCCTCTTAAGCCTCTGTTTCCAGATTTCCCTCTTTTCCCCTTACATGGTAAGAAAAACAGCTTTTAGAATCAAGAATCAAGATCCATATAAATTGAAATGAGAAATTGTAATATGTGAAAAAGAGATGGCTTTATTCTGACCCTCCCGATGTGTCCTGTCTTTCCTGGATACCCATTTCGACCATCATACCCCTGAAAAGAAAGCAAGCAATCTACAATCACATAGCTACAGTAAATGTAGATGAGGTAGATTTGATATAAGTAGGATGTCAGAGTAGGATAAATAGTGTTACAAAAGTAGATGTAAAGACAGGTGAATGGTGAACCTTTTGACCTTTCTGGACTTGTCTCCCCTCAGAACCTTTTGACCTTTCTGGCCTTGTCTCCCTGTCTCCCCTTGTCTCCCCCTTTCTGGCCTTGTATCCCCTTGTCTCCCCTCTTGGCCTTGTCTCCCCCTGGTTGACCTTTTGGTCCCTGAAGAGAAAAAAGCTAATGCTGACATATCTAAAAACGCTATAGACATTTATTTCTGGTGACCATATCTGAAAATGCATGTGTTTATTTTATATCTGACGTGAGATTATTGTAGCACTAGCCAGAGGTCCTGCTAGGCCAACTGCTCACCCTGAAATTAGAGATGAGGACAAAAGATATCAACCAACATCTACCAACAGCTAAAGAAGTATTGTTTATTTCAGAAACAGTACTCTTGTCTCTGTGTTCTTACCTCCAATCCAGGGGACGCTTGGGGCCCTCTGTTGTCCGGCAGACCCTCTGGCCCCTGGACACAACATAGACATTCAGACAGTCTTACGGACAGTCTTACAGACTTACTACTGAGCATCATGTAACAGCTGTTCTCCTGAAGAGACAAATACATTGTAATGACTAATTCACCTGCTCTCCTGGTTCTTCTTTCTCTCCTGGCTTACCTTCGGACCCCTCATGTTCAGAGAAACCCTTTGGACCAATCTCCCCCTGTCTCCCCATGCCCTCGAATACACAGACATAATGTACATTATCACAGAAAATGTACATACATGTATATGTGCAATTAAGGATGCTGTGCATGACGTTTAGATTTGTAATGTTATCAAGATGAATTGCAATAGGATTTTGGATATACTACCTTTGGTCCAGATTTTCCCATGTCACCCTTCAATCCTCTTCTTCCTGACACGCCCTGTCATTAGAAGACAATAACATCTACAGTATGTGTGTTAAATAGCTTTCTATAATTCAGACATGAATACAGCATTTTAACATTTTAAACCTGTACTGGCAATACGTACCTTAAGACCTGCGTTTCCAGAATCCCCAACCACACCATAAGGGCCTTTGTCCCTCTAGACAAATTGGAAACTTCATGTTACTGTCCAGCTCCAGCATGATATCATCACCATGATAACGACGGGGTTACATCATACCTTCTGCCCTTGTGGTCCATCAGCCCCAGCCAATCCAAAAGGACCTGGAACACCCTGTAACAATAACAGGTTGACAGAGTATTCTACAAAGCCATTACAGACATTGCGAGTACTGAGCAATAACAGTTTTCCAAACCAATGTGGGTTTTGTCTTTAATGCATCCCAGTCTACTTCAAACCTACTTCCAATCCAGACAAGCCTGACGGTCCAGCTTCCCCCATCAATCCCACCTGGCCCTGACGAACAGAAACCGAACGCTGCTGTAGAGCCAAATCTACATATCACGTAGATCATCTACTATTTCATCTAGTGTATATCAGTAAATCAGCAATTATTAGGATAGAATATACTTTATTAGTCACTCACAGTCCTCCGTGGCCCTTCCCTCCTCTTTTCTCATTGTCCCCAAGAGCTCCCGAGGGCCCCTCCAACCCAGGGAATCCACAAGGTCCATTTGCCCCCTGGAGAGGAAAAACAACAACTTAGAGGGTACTCAATGGGATTTGAAGAGCGATGAAATGTTTTGGAAGGCTTCAGAAAGTCTTACCAGGCAGTACATATAGGACCACACATTAAGCATATACTGTATGTATATTCTGTTCATTCCATTACCTTAAGTCCTTTAGGACCAGGATCTCCTCTGTTGCCAAAACCTCCCATCTCTCCCTGCAACAGACAATCACAGAACACCATGAAACCACATTCCAACCTGATCATGGCAGCCTGTGCGTGTAGATGTGCTTGGTAGAGAGGGTAATACAGCTGACCTCTTTGCCCCTTGGCCCAGGCTCCCCCTGCAGCCCCTGGGAGCCCTGTGGCCCTGGCTCTCCCTGGAGTCCCTTGGGCCCTGGCTTTCCAAAGGGACTTGGAGCACCCTGCCTCACAGCAACAGAGATGGAGTCAGAGAAGTGGGGATAGAGTAGGAAGGGATATTATTAACACATTTTAATTGAACTAGTGTAAAAGGGATGAAACCCAGTTATTGACCTGTTCCCCCTTTTTCCCAGACAACCCCTCCTCACCAACTGTTCCTGGGGGACCCTGGGGGGGGGGGGGGGGGGGGGGGGCAGGAGAATATAAAACATGGTCATCAATGTCAGCCATAATAGTACAATTGCTATGGCAAGATATGCCACACTTACCAGCATGGAAAGTGTGGCATATCATACAACACCAGTCATATTGAAGGTGGATGGGTCATCTAAGAACAGACACCCAGATCCACTGCTGCCCACCTGCTGTCCGTCCAGTCCAGATGGCCCACTGTCCCCAACAGGACCTGCTGCTCCCTAAACAGACAACAGTGTATCACTCAATGCAATAGTGACTGTCATGATTCATGCTCTATTCCTTCCAATCTATCATTGGAAAAAAAAGACACGAGCTAGGGCTGGTATTGCACTCACTGTTCTCCTTTTTCTCCAACCTGCCCCATCACACCATCCATCCCAGGAGTGCCCTGGATACAGTAAATAAAATACATTACCAGACTCAAAAGGGACTGTACATTGATAATACAGTTTTATCTCTGATGTTCATTAAAAAATGTTTCAACTTTGGTGCAAGAATAGTATACAGAAAGGCCTGTCAATTATACATTTTTCATTGGGATGAAACAAGGAGAATGTAGAAAAGTACCCACTCACTGGAAACCCGATGGGCCCAGCTGACCCCTGTGCCCCCACAGGCCTCTGGCTTCCTGAAGGGCCTGGCTTCCCTGTCCTGCCCTCCAGCCTTGGGAGGCCTGGAGGACCCTAAAACCAGTTACACCCAATCAACCTCTGTAGTAAACACTTAAAATGACCAAATCGTCAGTTCTCAAGGTGCCATCCAAGAGCACGTACACCAGATCTGTGCAGTGAAATGTGTTGTTTTACAGGGTCAGCCATAGTAGTATGGCGCCCCTGGAGCAAATTAGGGTTAAGTGCCTTGCTCAAGGGCAAATCGAAAGATTTTTCACCTTATCAACTCAGGTATTCGAACCAGTGACTTTTCAGTTACTGGCCCAACGCTCAAACCGCCAGGGTACCTGCCCGAGGACAATGACATTATTTAAAAGTGCTACTCACGGGTGATCCCTGTATGCCATTGGGCCCAGTCTCTCCTTGACGGCCCTAAGGATGACAAACTAGAGAAATCACAATTGACTCCCAATTAAGGCAGGTTGTGTACACAGAAGAACAACTCAGCCAGTATGTCTGAAACATCAAATGAGTGAAGAGCTTTGAAGGACTAACGTTTCCTCACCATGAGGTTCCTTCAATCCCTGTGAGACAGCTCAACATCATCCCCTATGTATCAATTTACACCAGTATCAGTTTAGACTATTCTCTCCACAATGTGAATGTCAGTATAGTGTACTTACCGGTGGTCCACTCTTCCCAGGGATGCCGGCGGGACCTCTCACACCAGGTTCTCCCTTGGGGTAGACAGACAGACAGGTGGCAATCATGCAAACGAACAGCCATTGTTACTAACATACCAATGATAACATTCCGTAGAACTCTTCAGAACCAATGCTAACATTCTGTAGGGGTTCTTACCCCCTCTCCAAAATGACCAGGTCTCCCAGTTAAACCCACTGCTCCTGAGTAGCCCTCAATCGGTCCACCCAAAATTGGTTGTTGGCAGCAGTAGGTACCACTACACTAAGATTATAAATTATAGATGAATGAAACATAGGCTGGTAATCCCACTAGAACACCTTTTGGGGGTGGAAAAGTAACACTAACATACATGCCCACTGGCCCTTGGGGACCCTCCATGCCAACTTTCCCTGTGAAGCCCTAGAGAACAGAGAGAGACTCATTTACGTTGAGAAATGTAGGTAATATTTATTTTTGAGGCAGAGGCTTTTGGCCTACAGTACTCACCTTATCACCAGGTGGCCCAGGACTGCCGTCTTGTCCAGGCTTTCCTGCAGGACCCTGTTAAAGTCACGAAATAGATACAAACAGAAGGTAAGAATGAGTAGAAGTTGAGGGTGTTGACAGAATGTGCAGATTCAACAATGATACTGTAGGCAAGTGATATTTTTTGTTGGACATACAGGAGTGCCTGGGGGACCTGCTTGTCCCGGCTCTCCCCCCAGGCCTGAGAATCCCTGGATTTATGACAGAGACAAGGGAGGTTAAAGACACATTGACTGTTGAATATACATCCCTGTAGCAACATATCAACACAATCCAATGTGCCCTATTAGCATCACATATCAATACTTTACAAAGCAGTGTTGATGACCCCAGATCATCCTTGGTTGTGCAATGCTGAATGTGTCTTACAAGGACACTGACTGACTCAGCCTACGAACCCCCTTGTCTGACATTTACGTGCTCCTATAAAGAAGAGAGATGTATCAGCACTAGCCGCCACAGGCCCACAGGCGGGTGATTACATCTGTGTCTAGGATCATCGGATATCTTTTCTAACCAACCAACAACTCACACTTCCTCCCTTTATTGCTCAGGTTTATGAGAGTTCAGTGATGATTGAGCCTTTTGTGTTTTTATCCTTTTTACTGTCGACCTCTTCTTGTTTAAAGCCGATTGGTTACCTGGATATGACTCACTCTGTCTCCTTTAGATGCAGGAATGCCAGCAGAGCCAGGAGCACCCTGTCAATCACACATTACACATATTCTCTTTTATCATGTCATACATTCATTTGTATACACAGAACATATAAAAAAATCCAGAAACTTTTACACACATTTATTTTAGTTTTTAGGCTATTTATCAATAATGGTTGGTTGAACTAGCTGAGCTAGTACCTATTCAATGAACTATATTGGAAATGTCCACTAGACAATTAAGGAGTCCGTTGAAAATCATAATAAGTGACATTAAAATATAAAAAGTAATAAAATGGGAACCTGTGTACCAGGCTTTCCTTCTGCTCCCCCAGTCCCAATGTGGCCTCTAAAACCCTGCAACATAACACACAGACATAGACACAAACACGTCTGGCATACATACCGTACAACACACAGCAAGGAGAGCTGTTTGTTACTATAGCTACAGTACAGCTATTGTCTGTCAGGTAATATTCATATGAGAACGAGTACTCTTCTCTTACCGGGATTCTAGGTATACCAAAAAGACCAGGCTGTCCACCACAGCCCTGGAAAGAAAAGACATCAGAGGGAAAATGTGATTAATCGCCCAACAACCTCCTTCAGAAGAGTGCATGGTCCTTTATCTACAAAGTTGCTTTGTTTGGAGCACAGCCCTGCCATCACACAATTACTGTTGTTGTTTACGCAATCCAAAAACGTTTCATTATAAATCATATTCTTTGTCAGATGGGCATCATTTCTAAGTTTGTTCTATTGCCGACATCACTAGCTAAGTTATAAAATAGGATCTTACAGTGTAAGTCTTTCACAGGGCAGTTCAGAGAAACAGATAGTAATTTTGGTGATCATAGAATGGAGTCATGAGTGCATTCAGATGCGTGGTCCACAGCTCATTTTCTACACAATAGAGAAACACAGAAACACATTCTGTTCTGAATAACTCAGGGTATGACGCCATGTCATCTTGTAACTGTGCATCAAACATAGTGATCATAAACGTTGACACTGTATATGACATGAGTTTTATGATATGGAAATGTGAAGTGCACATTTGGACTCACAGGGGTTTGTCTTGCTTGTATGCCATCAAAGTGGTATTTATTATAATCCTCAACGTCTCATCTTTCAAAATATATCTAGTCCTTTTAATTTACAGCATTTTCCTCACTCAGACAACAAAAAAACTTGCAAAAGTTGCCCTGTTAGAATGGAGGGATGGAGGCAACTACTTGTTGCGTGTGGTGCTCAAGTTCAGAACAGCTGTCAGTCAAAACCCATACAGCAATGTGATGCATAGAGAGTGACGTCTGACATAATTTATAGCATACTTCTGTACAGCTACTGCATTCTAATTTAGATGCTTCTCAGTGCCCAAATCTGCCATTTTCAACCCATACGGGTAGGAGTGTAAAGGGCTAGAAAGCATGCAGAAAAGATAGTGAACTACATATTTTATTAGTTTAGTTTTTATTCCTAAAACCAGGCATTCAAGGCACATGGCCTTTGGTTTCTCAGCTCCATACCAAACTGTGTAGAATTGCTGGAAATTAGCTTCAAAACAGCAAAATCTTCTCTCACCACCAAGATATCATTCTAGCTAATAGATTATGTCAATGGACTGTGGGGAGGTCAAAATAATGAAACTGTCAAAACTATTCATTTTAAAATGTTGATTACTTCTACTTACCATTATCATTCACCTGATTATAAGAGAATAACTGATTTTAAAAAAAATCTACCATATGATGGGGGTCCCTGGGTCGCCGGTTTGGCTTGGGCAAGAAAAGGTTGAAAACCCCTGTATTAGATGACACAGGAGACAGTTACCCTGGGTCCTTTAGGTCCCGACTTCCCATTGGGGCCTGGAGCTCCCCTGTGGCCCTTAGGAGCAAACAAAGAGAGACATTCAAAATCAAGACTTTCAGTCTGTAAGATATGACGTGATGCCAATGTATATGAACATGGCATGACATAGCTTGGTTTTGCATCAAAATCTCAGTCAGTATTGTACTGTATTCGAACTCTATGAGACTAAATACAATCTTTGGGAAGCTGATCATACAATATTGGACAGAGGGGAGCTCTAACAGCACTAGAACAACAATTCCAGTGGTTCCCTCAGGAAAGGAAGTTACCTCAGGAAAAAAGCTTGTCTGGAGAAGACAAGGTGAGCGCTACCATCAGTCCTGTGTCATGCCAACAGTAAAGCATCCTGAGATCATTCATGTGCGGTGTTGCTTCTCAGCCAAGGGAGTGGGTTCACTCACAATTTTACCTAAGAACAGAGCCATGAATAAAGAATGGTACCAACACATCCTCCGAGAGCAACTTCTCCCAACCATCCAGGAACAGTTTGGTGACGAACAATGCCTTTTCCAGCATGATGGAGCACCTTGCCATAAGGCAAAAGGGATAACTAAGTGGCTCGGGGAACAAAACATTGATATTTTGGGTCCATGGCCAGGAAACTCCCCAGACCTTAATCCCATTGAGAACGTGTGGTCAATCCTCAAGAGGCGGGTGGACAAACAAAAATCCACAAATTCTGACAAACTCCAAGCATTGATTATGCAAGAATAGGCTGCCATCAGTCAGGGACAGATGTGGCCCAGAAGTTAATTGACAGCATGCCAGGGTGGATTGCAGGTCTTGAAAAATAAGGGTCAACACTGCAAATATTGACTCTTTGCATCAACTTCATGTAATTGTCAAAAGCCTTTGACACTTATGAAATGCTTGTAATTATACGTCAGTATTCCATAGTAACATCTGACAAAAATATCTAGACACTGAAGCAGCAAACTTTGTGAAAATGTATATTTGTGTCATTCTCAAAACTTTTGGCCACGACTGTATATCTACATTTAGGGAAAACTACAGTCCTACACATAGGCTACAGATGATCATGAAAAGTGAATCAATATAATCAATATGATTTAGACAATTATTCTAAGTATAACTTTGAAAGTTAAAGCACATAAAATATAAGCACGCTCCTATACACTCTGATGGTGAGCAAAGCATCCATCCACTAGAGGGCAGTGCAATAACACTTGTATGTACATGTGCAGCACAACGTAAGCCTGCTTCCACTTTGAGTATAACAAACTTGGATACTGGATATTCAAAAAGTTACCCTCTCTCCAGTCTTTCCTCTGTCTCCCCATGGATCTGTCTCACCAGTGAAACCCTGTAGTTCAGTGAGGAGAGACAGGAGATGACAGTGATGTTACTATAAACTAGTGGTTCCCAAACTGTGGGGAGAGGGGTCGGCAGGGGAGGCATTGAGAGGAAGGGGGAGATGAACAATTACAGAACAAGATTCATAAACCCTAACCTGCTGTTTGGAAAGCAGGCAGCGTTTGCGTGGAATTGGTCACTATCATCATATGGGAATAGAATACAGAAGCAAACAAAATGTTATAGACTAGATGATGACGGCTTATTACTAGGGCCTGATGGTTTTCCAGGTCATCTGGTCAGGAAAAACTCCTGACACTAAAGTCATATGCCTTTGATTTTACTGTATGTTACGGTAAATTTGTAACATACAGTGCATTCAGAAAGTATTCAGACCCCTTGACCTTTTCCACATTTTGTTACATTACAGCCTTATTCTAAAAATGTATTGTTTTTTTCTCCCTCATCAATCTACTCACAATATCCCACAATGACAAAGCAAAAAGACATTTTTAGAAATGTTTGCAAAAAAAAAATGTATTCAGACCCTTTACTCAGTACTTTGTTGAAGCACCTTTGACAGCGATTACAGCCTTGAATCTTCTTGGGATTAACGCTACAAGCTTGGCACACCTGTATTTAGGGAGTTTCTCACATTCCTCTCTGCAGATCCTCTCAAGCGCCGTCAGGTTGGACGGGGAGAATCGCTGCACAACTAATTTTGGGTCTCTCATAGATGTTCGATCGGGTTCACGTCCGGGCGCTGGCTGGGCCACTCAAAGAAATTCAGACTTGTCCTGAAGCCACTCCTGCGTTGTCTTGGCTGTGTTTTTAGGGTCGTTGTCCTGTTGGAAGGTGAACCTTCGCCCGGTCTGAGGTCCTGAGTGCTCTGGGGTAGGTTTTCATCAAGGATCTCTCTATACTTTACTCCATTCATCGTTGCCTCGATCCTGACTAGTCTCCCAGTCCCTGCCACTGAAAAACATCCCCATAGCATAATGCTTCCGCCACCATGCTTCACCGTAGGGATGATGCCAGGTTTCCTCCAGACGTGACGATTGGCATTCAGGCCAAAGAGTTAAATCTTGGTTTCAGACAAGAGAATGTTGTTTCTCTGAGAGTCTTTAGGTGCCTTTTGGCAAACTCCAAGCGGGCTGTCATGTGCCTTTTTACTGAGGAGTGGCTTCCATCTGGCCACTCTACCATAAAGGCCTGATTGGTGGAGTGCTGCAGAGATGGTTATCCTTTTGGAAGGTTCTCCCATCTTCACAGAGGAACTATAGAGCTCTGTCAGAGTGACCATTGGGTTCTTGGTCACTGCCCTGACCATGGCCCTTTTCCCCCGATTGCTTTGTTTGGCCGGGCGGCCAGCTCTAGGAAGAGTCTTGGTGGTTCCAAACTTCATCCATTTAAGAATGATGGAGGGCATTGTGTTTTTGGGGATCTTCTCAAAATCTATGCCTCAACACAATCCTGTTTCGGTGCTCTATGGACAATTCCTTTGACCTCATGGCTTGGTTTTTGCTCTGACATGCACTGTCAACTGTAGGACCTTATAAAGACAGGTGTGTGCCTTTCCAAATCATGTCCAATCAATTGAGTCCCGCTCCTTGAAAGCGGCAGCTCTACCCTTCAGCTCAGTGCGGATGTTGCCTGCCATCCATGGCTTCTGGTTGGGGTATGTACGTACGGTCACTGTGGGGACGACGTCATCGATGTACGTACTGATGAAGCCAGTGACTGATGTGGTGTACTCCTTAATGCCATCGGAAGAATCTCTGAATATATTCCAGTCTGTGCTAGCAAAACAGTCATGCAGCTTAGCATCTGTGTCGTTTGACCACTTCGTATTGAGCGAGTCACTGGTACTGCCTGCTTGAGTTTTAGCTTGTCAGCAGGAATCAGGAGGATAGAGCTATGGTCAGATTTGCCAAATGGAGGACGAGGGAGAGCTTTGTACGCCTCTCTGTGTGTGGAGTAAAGTTGTTGCAGAGTTTTTTTCCTTCTGGTTGCACATGTAACATGCTGCTAGAAATAAGGTAAAATGGATTTAAGTTTCCCTGCATTAAAGTCGGCGGCCACTAGGAGCGCCACCTCTGTGTGTCTGTTATAAAAAATGTACACAAAAATCAACTAGTTGTTCAGGGAGCTGGCTCAAAACAGAGCAGCACGCCTTGCCCTCACTACACATTCAGAACTAACATCAACAACATACATGCCAGTCTTTTCTGGTTGACAGTTGACAAGAGACTAGTTGCTTCTCTTCTAGTTTTTATGAGATCTATTACTGTGATAACAATTCTGGATTATCTGCATAATCAAATAACATTCAGCTCAGACACCCAAACATACCCCATAAGACATGACACCATGGGTCTCTTCACAGCCCCCAAGTCCAAAACAAATTCACAGCAACACACAGTTTTTTACAGAGAACAGGAGTTTGGTGGCACCTCAATTGGGGTGGGCAGGCTTGTGGTAATGGCCGGAGCAGAATAAGTGGAATGGTATCAAGTATATGCCATTCCATTGGCTTCGTTCCAGCCATTATTATGAGCCATCATCCCCTCAGTAGCCTCCACTGATACAGAGGCATGATTGCATGGAACACCCTTCCATCTCCAATAACTCAAAGCAAACAGTAAAATTACCTTAAAACCCCCCAGAAAAAACAAAAAAATCTTCTGCTTCTTGTCTCCATAAAGTCACATGTTCAGTAAACATAACTTTGCTTGTGTGAAATCATTGACTTTGATTATATGTGGAGTGTAAGTCCTGATGATATTTAAAGGATCTGAGTTTTGAAAACAAATATCTATATGAGCTTTTCTGACTCTTAAAACGTTTGCGTTTCCCTGAGAGATTCCTACGCTATTTCCTGGAGGGCCAACTGGCCCTGGAGGGCCACTCAGGAGCCTGTAAATCCTGTTGTCAGATCCAATTATGACATCACCCTCACTGGGTGCCACTGTCAGCAAGCCTGTATGGTCAAAGCCAGTCTGTCTCTTCCCCTGGGCCCTCTGTGTGAGAGAGCCACTGTTAGTCCTTCCCTGCTCCAATGCTTACCCTGCAGGAGGCAACTGGTTCTCATCCATGAGATCACTGGGGTCAGGGTGGCCAGACTGGGATGGGCTCTTCCGATCAGGACGTTTTCTCTGGAGACTGGGCGAGGGGTCGGGGGAGTCCAGGTCGATGATTCCCTGTTGTAGCCAGTCATCTGTGTCTGCGGTGATGTTCTCATCCAAGGCTGTGACTGTAAACGAGTACTTGCTGTCATGGCCACCTATACCAGTGTGATGTAAGGTAAGGATAGAGAGATTCACATCAGCAACTACCACAAGCCCATTCCCTTGTTGTGGCTGAGTTCTGGGTGGCTGAGTTCTGGGAGATAGGAGAGTTGCCTTCTGGGAGGGATCCTACGAAGAGAGAGAGAGAGATAACTATGGTTAATGGTTGCAGCCACATAACCAGATCCCCTGATACACAGTATCTAGAATGGTCACTCACTCACAACAGATACATCTCCATCAAACAGTTCCATCAAATGAACAACAACAAATGACTGAGACAGCATTAAATAGATCAACATTTCCCCAAATACATGTATACCAAACATTAGGAACACCTTCCTAATATTAAGTTGCACCCCCGCTTTTTTTTTTATTGTTATGTTCCATTACTGTTCTGATGTGGCCTATGTATTTTTGTAATAGAAAAGTATTATACTATACAAATCATCTGATGAATGTATGAAGGTAAATTCTGAATCTGAGATTACAAGAAAATGCAATTTACCTGAAAACATGTCCCTCCCACTAGAAGGTTCAAATGAAAGCTATTTTATATACAGTTGAAGTCGGAAGTTTACATACACTTAGGTTGGAGTCATTAAAACTCATTTTTCAACCGCTCCACAAATTTCTTGTTAACAAACTATAGTTTTGGCAAGTCGGTTAGGACATCTACTTTGTGCATGACAAGTAATTTTCCCAACAATTTTTTACAGACATTATTTCACTTTCATCATTCACTGTATCACAATTCCAGTGGGTCAGAAGTTTACATAAACTAAGTTGACTGTGCCTTTAAACAGCTTGGAAAATTCCAGAAAATTATGTCATGGCTTTAGAAGCTTCTGATAGGCTAATTGACATCATTTGAGTGAATTGGAGGTGTACCTGTGGATGTATTTCAAGGCCTACCTTAAACAGTGTCTCTTTGCTTGATATCATGGGAAAATAAAAATAAATCAGCCAAGACCTCAGAAAAACAATTGTAGACCTCCACAAGTCTGGTTCATCCTTGGGAAAAAATTCCAAATGCCTGAAGGTACCATTTTCATCTGTACAAACAATAGTACGCAAGTATGAACACCATGGGACCATGCAGCCATAATACCGCTCAGGAAGGAGACACGTTCTGTCTCCTAGAGATGAACGTACCTTTGTGCGAAAATTGCAAATCAATCCCAGAACAACAGCAAAGGACCTTGTCATGATGCTGAAGGAAACGGGTACAAAAGTATCTATGTCCACAGTAAAACAAGTCTTATATCGACATAACCTGAAAGGCAGCTCAGCAAGGAAGAAGCCACTGCTCCAAAACTGTCATAAAAAAGCCAGACTACGTTTTGCAACTGCACATGGGGACAACGATCGTACTTTTTGGTGAAATGTCCTCTGGTCTGATGAAACAAAAATAGAACTGTTTGGCCATAATGACCATCGTTATGTTTGGAGGAAAAAGGGGAGGCTTGCAAGCCGAAGAACACCATCCCAACCGTGAAGCACAGGGGTGGCAGCATCATGTTGTGGGGGTGCTTTGCTGCAGGGAGGGACTGCTGCACTTCACAAAATAGATGGCATCATGAGGAATGACAATTAGGTGGATATATTGAAGCAACATCTCAATACATCAGTCAGGAAGGTAAAGCTTAGTCACAAATGGGTCTTCCAAATGGACAATGACCCCAAGCATACTTCCAAAGTTGTGGCAAAATGGCTTAAGGACAACAAAGTCAAGGTATTGGAGTGACCATCACAAAGCCCTGACCTCAATCCTATAGAACATTTGTGGAAGGCTACCCGAAAGGTTTGACCCAAGTTAAACATTTTAAAGGCAATCCTACCAAATACTAATTGAGTGTATGTAAACTTCTGACCCACTGGGAATGTGATTAAATAAATAAAAGCTGAAATAAATCATTCTCTCTACTATTATTCTGGCATTTCACATTCTTAAAATAAAGTGGTGATCCTAACTGACCTCATACAGGGAATTTTTACTCAGATTAAATGTCAGGAATTGTGAAAAACTGTGTCACGACTTCTGCCGAAGTCGTTGCCTCTCCTTGTTCGGGCGGTGTTCGGCGGTCGACGTCACCGGCCTTCTAGCCATCATCGATCCATTTTTTTTTTTCCATTGGTTTTGTCTTGTCTTCCCACACACCTGTTTTCAATCCCATTCATTACCTATTGTGTATTTAACCCTCTGTTTCCCCTCATGTGTTTGTCAGAGATTGTTTTATGTAAAGTATTGTTTTCTTGTTGTATAGGTGTGTGACGGGTCCTCGTACCCATGTTTATTTGATATATGTATATTTTCGTGCTTGGAGCATATCGAGTGGACATTTAGTAAAAGTCTACATTTACACTCCGTCTTACTCTCCTGCGTCTGACTTCCATGCCACCTATACACACTACTATGACAAACTGAGTTTAAATGTATTTGGCTAAGGTGTACGTAAGCTTCCGACTTCAACTGTACACAATCCATGTCTCATTTGCCTTAAGGCTTAAAAATCCTTCCTTAACCTTTCTCCTCCCCTTCATCTACACTGATTGAAGTGGATTTAACAAGTGACATCAATATGGGATCATAGCTTTCACCTGGATTCACCTGGTCAGTCTAGGTCATGGAAAGAGCAGGTGTTCTTAATGTTTGTATACTCAGTGTAGCTGCATAACATAGAAACGGTACTAGCCGTGTTTGACTATAGACAATGCTCAGCATCACTTACATGAGTAAAAAAATGGGTTAACAAGTCTGGGCCTGATGACCAACTTCAAAGAGAAGCTGGGATTACATTAGAGAGATAGCTGTGTCCAGGTGAGTGGCAGAGCTTCAGTCCACCTTACACGGGCCTCTTCTAGAGCAGACAATGGGCCTTTATCTGTGATAAGATAGTACTAATGTGCTCTCTCTATCACAGCAACCTCTCTCAGATGAGCGGATACTTGATCTCCCTGGGCCTCAAACTATTTGTCCAACTAAGCTCCTTAACCTCCCCATAGCTCTGCCTCTCATCCCCAGGCTGAGCTCCGGAGTGGAAGCACTGGATTAGAGGAAAAGGCAGAGCAGTAACAGAATGATAGCGCAAGGGAGAGCATTGCGCTATACACGTTATGCACAAACCTACTATAGGAGGTTTGATGTCGTATGGAAACACTAAGGGAAATTACACTGTTAGCATCTGTAGTAGAGAGGCTCCATACTCGGCCAACTGCTAGTGGCTGCAGCAGAACAGAACAGACTATTGCAGTGAGGGAGTGAGGGAGTGGTTTGTGGGAACAATTGATCCGGGGGTGTGGGTCTTGGGGTTTGAGCTGGAACTCTGCTCAACAGTGCGAACTGGAGATGAGCATGTGGCCAAGGAATACAGTACTCCAGACTCTTTGATCTCTGCAGTGGATCAATAATGACTCCGTCGTATTCATCTCTGCATAAAACAGGACATACAGTACGAACTCAAATTGATTATGAAGTAATAAATCATGCATCTATTTCCAACCATGTCTTGCCAGATAGACACACAAAGCATTAGAAGAATATAAAGGATAATTCGCTTTTAGTGCAAACAAACACAAAACCCTGGTGAGAGATCCTTTGTGTAATGTCTAATCCTAAACCATGTATACAGTTGAAGTCGGTAGTTTACATACACCTTAGCCAAATACATTTAAATACATTTAATTTCTTTCGTCACATTCCCAGTGGGTCAGAACATACACTCAAGTAGTATTTGGTAGCATTGCCTTTAAATTGTTTAACTTGGGTCAAACATTTCAAGTAGCCTTCCACAAGCTTCCCACAATAAATTGGGGGGAATTTTGGCCCATTCCTCCTGACAGAGCTGGTGTAACTGAGTCAGGTTTGTAGGCCTCCTTGCTCGCAAACGCCTTTTCAGTTCTGCCCACAAATTTTCTATGGGATTGAGGTCAGGGCTTTGTGATGGCCACTCCAATACCTTGACTTTGTTGTCCTTAAGCCATTTTGCCACAACTTTAGAAGTATGCTTGGGGTCGTTGTCCATTTGGAAGACCCATTGTGCCAATTGGCCAATTAGAAGCTTCTAAAGCCATGACACCATTTTCTGGAATTTTCCAAGCTGTTTAAAGGCACAGTCAACTTAGTGTGTGTAAACTTCTGACCCACTGGAATTGTGATACAGTGAATTATAAGGGAAATAATCTGTCTGTAAACAACTGTTGGAAAAATGACTTGTGTCATGCACAAAGTTGATGTCCTAATCGACTTGCCAAAACTATAGTTTGTTAACGAGACATTTGTGGAGGAGTTGAAAAACGAGTAAAAAAAAAAAATGTTACATTTAACCTTTATTTAACTAGGCAAGTCAGTTAAGAACAAATTCTTATTTACAATGACGGTTTACACTGGCCAAACCCGGACGACGCTGGGCCAATTGAGCACTGCCATATGGGACCAATCACGTCCGGTTGTGATACAGCCTCGATAGTATACTTCATTCATTTTTTCAACTGGTACTAAGGGACCTTCAGACGAGTCTTGTGAGGCCTGTGGATGTCCTAGAGCAAAACGACATGTACATGTTCCTGAATCTTTTCATAGAGGGGTCATAATAGTTTTTAGGCCAAACCGTTCGGAAGCTACACACAATTTTGTGAGAAGACCGCTTTTTAGGATGTCTCATGGTCTGACAAACGGCGCTTTAGCTCTGTCACCTTTCACCGCAGATGCAGCAGTGTGACATCGGGGGATGTGGTGGATTGAGACGCATCCAATGCAACATCAAAAATATCTCTAGCTTAAACTGACAGATTTTTGTTGGGATTTTGTTTATTATGCTAACTAGATTTCCGCGGGGGCACGGACATCGACTGTAGGGGGATAAACGAGCTCTGATATTTGCACCCATTCTGAACAGTGCTTGACTGATGAGACGAGAGCATTGTGCCTGTATCATGTAGCAGTGAGGTTTGAATGGGGACCGGTGCATTCTGCAGCCAGGAAATCTTTTCATTAGAGGGAAGACATTTAGCTAACAAGGTTATCTCTACTGGCCAGACTGGAAGATATATGTCAACAAAGACCATTTCACCCAGAGACTCTAGTGTGGTGGCGCACCATGTGAGAGATTCCTGAAGAAAGGGCAGGGGATAAATCTGTATGGGATGACCTAACAATAAATGATGAGGAGGACCATTTATCAAAGGCTTAGACACAGGTATGAGGATGCTCTTCACCGGCCATGTGTCTGAAAATGCAGCTGGGCAAATGCACTCCATCATCCCGAGCTATATATAATAACCAGAGATGTTATGAGGAAGTGTATTACTAGAGGGGGAAATTGGATATTTGTAGAAGAGTAAAAAGGGGATGAATCGTGATGTAATACAGAGATGAAGCAAGCACAACAGTCGGTTCAAAGTATTTCACAGGCCCCTAGAATAATGTGTTATTAGTTATAATATATTTGACATTTCCCTTTGTTCTGTAAGTATAATTCCCATACCACATCTTGCGTTGGAGTCACATTCTATTTTAGGATAGATCACAAAAGATGGCAGAATTTCAGATTTTCTACAACAAGGCCATAAGAAAACCTTTTTTTGACAATGACGTACCCGCATGTGCTGGCAAAGAAACAATTGCGTCATATGAATCTGTTTAGCGGCGTCTCTGTTTAGCGGAGTCTCCGTTTAGTGGAGTCTCTGTTTAGTGGAGTCTCTGTTTAGCGGAGTCTCCGTTTAGCGGAGTCTCCGTTTAGCGGAGTCTCCGTTTAGCGGAGTCTCCGTTTAGCGGAGTCTCCGTTTAGTGGAGTCTCCGTTTAGCGGAGTCTCTGTTTAGCGGAGTCTCCGTTTAGCGGAGTCTCCGTTTAGTGGAGTCTCTGTTTAGTGGAGTCTCTGTTTAGTGGAGTCTCTGTTTAGTGGAGTCTCTGTTTAGTGGAGTCTCTGTTTTGTGGAGTCTCTGTTTAGCGGAGTCTCTGTTTAGCGGAGTCTCTGTTTAGCGGAGTCTCTGTTTAGCGGAGTCTCTGTTTAGCGGAGTCTCTGTTTAGCGGAGTCTCTGTTTAGCGGAGTCTCCGTTTAGCGGAGTCTCCGTTTAGCGGAGTCTCCGTTTAGCGGAGTCTCTGTTTAGTGGAGTCTCTGTTTAGTGGAGTCTCTGTTTAGTGGAGTCTCTGTTTAGCGGAGTCTCTGTTTAGCGGAGTCTCTGTTTAGCGGAGTCTCCGTTTAGCGGAGTCTCTGTTTAGTGGAGTCTCTGTTTAGTGGAGTCTCTGTCTTCAGGCTAAAGTATAATACCCCAACGGCCAGCTAAACAACAGCAAAGAAAATGTTAACAAGGCAAAATCATCTCAATGTCTGTGAGACGTAGGGGAAGCAAAACATGTCCTAATAACCATGATGAAAATACACTGCACTTCATCAACACAATCACAACAGTGGATGTCACATCTGGGATATCTAAGCAGTTCTGAGTACAATAGTGTTACTGTAGTCAGCACAGCAGCAAATGTATTTGACATTCACATCTACAACCTGATCACCACTATGCACTATAGTTAGTGAATTCTCCCTAAAGTATCCACAGTCAATTTTCTTTGGGTTCCCTACCATGTGAGATGCTCTTCATCGACCCTCCACGCATAGTCCAAGCTGGAAAGAATCCAGCATTAAGCAGCCCAGTATCCAGATCAAAAACTGCATGGCTACAGTACAAGAGGAGAGCAACCACTCCTTCTGCACCACTCCTAGACCACAGGAGTCCTCCCACGGTTAGTATGCTGTGCTCTCGCCCAGTGCTCTCCTTGTGAGCAGGAAGACACAGACACACGCTGGGCTGCGGTCCCACTCACTTTATCACAGTTGCCCAGGACACAGGTGGATCTTAGGACATCCAAGTACTACGTGATATGAATGTGCTAATGTTTGTAATGAAATCCTTTGTATGATTTAACATACCAAGGGGTGAATGAAAGAACTTGGTGGGAAAATGGAAAGGATCACACACATACTGTAACTGGAGTCCAATTACTAATAGCAAAGGGACTTCAGAGCCGTTGAAATGGCACAGTGAGGCCACAGAGACAGAGATGTCATATGAAACTTAGTAGAAAACCGTAGCTGTGATCGGTTAATGATCTGACAGAGGCTAATTTGATTTAAATAAAAGGATTACGCTGGAGACCTAAAGCATTCAGAATCAAATCAGCAGTGACCACAAGGTCATTAAAACAGGAGGGATTATGGGGATTAATGAGAAACCATGGGAACAGCATCAACCAAGGGGAAGCCACTGCAGAATATGCTTTACTTGAGAGTGGGAAAAATCCCTTGAAGTTTTCCCCATTTTCACTAGACTGGAAACTTAAGAGGAAAAGCCCTTAGCAAATAAACTTCCATCAGTCCCATCACATAATCTACAGAGGCTAGATAACTGCTTCCAGAACCTCTGTCCGTGGAATATGCTGCTCTCTACACTTACAACATTGAAGGCCAGGACACAGTTCTGTATTAGACATGTGGTTTCCATTATGGAGACTTTAGCAAGGGTGTGAATAGTGATGGGAGACAATGGGCTAGTAATAAAGCAACACTTTTTTCAGCACCTTCTCATATACTGTTTGTATTTGGCTGTAGTGGGTTGAACTAAGTTATAAACTGGGTGGTTCAAGTTCTGAATGCTGATTGGCTGACAGCCGTGGTATATCAGACCGTATACCACAGGTATGACAAAACATTTATTTTTTACTGCTCTACTTACATTGGTAACCAACTTATAATAGCATTAAGGCACTGCAGGGTTTTTGGTTGTGGCCATATACC
Organism: Salvelinus fontinalis; assembly: GCF_029448725.1. Taxonomy (NCBI): domain Eukaryota; kingdom Metazoa; phylum Chordata; class Actinopteri; order Salmoniformes; family Salmonidae; genus Salvelinus; species Salvelinus fontinalis. Next base: position 10,417,354 of record NC_074692.1, read on the forward strand.
ACACCCCTTCAAGCCTTTTTGCTTAATTATAGCCCAGTGAATATGGTCTGAGGTCAAAGTCGCAGATGATAGACAAGGACTGCCAATGTGTACGAGAACAAAGAGAGCTGTGTGGTACAGAAGCGGAGAGCAGAACTACCACAAGCATGGGCCATAATTACTCTGCTTTCTAGTGAGGTACAGAAGCTTGGCAACCATGAGCCATGACTGTTTATTTCTTGTTCCTCCCCTTTGCCATTTCAATGATGTCACTTACAAGCTACCAAAGGAGGATGCACGCATGAGGGATACTGTATAATATTTTGCCCTGCTCCAATTGAAATCTAGGTTGCAGCCAATAAGTGGCAAAACAGTTAGTACATGTTATTTTGAACCTGCTGCTTGGGATAGAATGTAATGAAACACCACATAAGGTTGTGAGTCACGAGGTTGTGGTTTGAGTGAAGTAGTTGGCAAGTTGCAAACAGTTCTAGGGCTGATCTAGATTTGCCTTGACTTGCAGGAAATTACCCCTGACCTGCAAGCTCACTTTTTATGCTATTGCCCTTTGTAAAGTAACCCCCTAAAAATCAAATCAAATTGTATTGGTCACATACACATGGTTAGCAGATGTTAATGCGAGTGTTGCGAAATGCTTGTGCTTCTAGTTCCGACAGTGCAGTAATATCTAACAAGTAATACAACAATTCCCCAATAACTACCTAATACACACAAATCTAAAGGGATGGAATAAGAATATGTACATGTAACCGATGTGAAATGGCTTGCTAGTTAGCGGGGTGCGCACTAATAGCGTTTCAATCGGTGACGTCACTCGCTCTGAGACCTTGAAGTAGTTGTTCCCCTTGCTCTGCAAGCAGGTTTTTGTGGCGCGATGGGTAACGATGCTTCGAGGGTGGCTGTTGTCTATGTGTGCAGAGAGTCCCTGGTTCGAGCCCAGGTAGGGACGAGGAGAGGGACGGAAGCTAAACTGTTACATACATATACATTTTTATTTATTTTTTATTTTTATTTCACCTTTATTTGACCAGGTAGGCTAGTTGAGAACAAGTTCTCATTTACAACTGCGACCTGGCCACGTTAAAGCAAAGCAGTTCGACACACACAATAACACAAAGTTACACTTGGAATAAACAAACATACAGTAGAAATGTATATATATATATATATATATATATATACAGTGTGTGCAAATGAGGTAAGATAAGGGAGGTAAGGCAATAAAATAGGCCATAGTGGCGAGGTAATTGCGATATAGCAATTAAACACTGGAGTGATAGATGTGCAGAAGATGAATGTGCAAGTAGAGACACTAGGGTGCAAAGGAGCAAAATAAATAAATAAATACAGTATGGGGATGAGGTAGTTGGATGGGCTATTTACAGGTGCAATGAATGAGCGATGGCCGAGCGTCATATGCAAGATGCAATAGACGGTATAAGAAACAGTATATACATATGAGATGAGTAATGTAAGATATGTAAACATTATTAAAGTGACATTGTTTAAAGTGACTAGTGAGTGTCTATGGAGGCAGCAGCCTCTCTGAGTTAGTGATTGCTGTTCAGCAGTCTGATGGCCTTGAGATAGACGCTGTTTTTCAGTCTCTAGGTCCCAGCATTGATGCACCTGTACTGACCTCGCCTTCTGGATGGTAGCAGGGTGAACAGGCAGTGGCTTGGGTGGTTGTTGTCCTTGATGATCTTTTTGACCTTCCTGTGACATCGGGTGCTGTAGGTGTCCTGGAGGTCAGGTAGTTTGCCCCCGGTGATGCGTTGTGCAGACCGCACCACCTGTCACGATCGTGTGGCGGATTAATGGACCAAAATGCAGCATTTGGAAAATATGCCATCTTCTTTTATTAAACACGAACGAAGATGAACACGACACAAAAACACTTTACAAACTAACAAAATAACAAAACGACCGTGAAGCTACAAACGTTGTGCACAAACATACAGGCTACTAACGTTCTTACATAGACAATTACCCACAACCAATGAGAGCCTATGGCTACCCTAAATAAGGCTCCCAATCAGAGACAACCGAAATCAGCTGTCTCTAATTGGGAACTCATTCGGGCAACCATAGACTCTCCTAGAATACTAACCACCATAGACAATACTAGACATCTACACTCAACACAAAACCATACACTACAACCATTAACCCCTTTACCAAATAAACACCCAAAACAACAAAACATAAACATTACCCATGTCACACCCTGACCTAACTACAATAATAAAGAAAACCAATAATACTAAGGCCAGGGTGTGACATAACCCCCCCCTTGAGGCGCGAACTCCGGGCGCACCATACACAGTCTAGGGGAGAGTCTGGGTGGGCTTCCTTCCACGGTGGCGGCTCCGGCTCTGGTCGCGGTCCCCTCGTCACCACAGTACCTAACCACCTCCTAGGCTTTCTCCAAACAACCCCCCTCCACATTAACCCCATTGCATTCAGGGGCAGTTCCAGACTAAGGGGCAGTACCAGGGTAAGAGGCAGTACCAGGGTCAGGGGCAGTACCAGGGTCAGGGGCAGTACTAGGGTCAGGGACAGTACCAGGGTAAGGGGCAGCACCAGGGTAAGGGGCAGCACCAGGGTAAGGGGCAGCACCAGGGGAAGGGGCAGCACCAGGGGAAGGGGCAGCACCAGGGGAAGGGGCAGCTCCGGACTGAGGAATGGCAGCTCCGGACTGAGGGACTGCAGCTCCGGACTGAGGGACTGCAGCTCCGGACTGAGGGACAGCCCATGGCTGGCTGACAGATCTGGCTGCTCATGGCTGGCTAACTGATCTGGCTGCTCATGGCTGGCTGACGGATCTGGCTGCTCATGGCTGGCTGACGGATCTGGCTGCTCATGGCTGGCTGACGGATCTGGCTGCTCATGGCTGGCTGACGGATCTGGCTGCTCATGGCTAGCTGACGGATCTGGCTGCTCATGGCTAGCTGACGGATCTGGCTGCTCATGGCTAGCTGACGGATCTGGCTGCTCATGGCTAGCTGACGGATCTGGCTGCTCATGGCTAGCTGACGGATCTGGCTGCTCATGGCTAGCTGACGGATCTGGCTGCTCATGGCTGGCTGACGGATCTGGCTGCTCATGGCTGGCTGACGGATCTGGCTGCTCATGGCTGGCTGACGGATCTGGCTGCTCATGGCTGGCTGACTGATCTGGCTGCTCCTGTCTGGTTGGCGGCTCTGGCAGATCCTGTCTGGTTGGCGGCTCTGGCAGATCCTGTCTGGTTGGCGGCTCTGGCAGATCCTGTCTGACGGACGGCTCTAGCGGCTCCTGTCTGGCTGGCGGCTCTAGCGGCTCCTGTCTGGCGGACGGCTCAGTGGGCTCATGGCAGACGGGCGGCTTTGCAGGCTCATTGCAGACGGATGGCTCAGATGGCGCTGGGGAGACGGATGGCTCAGATGGCGCTGGGGAGACGGATGGCTCAGATGGCGCTGGGGAGACGAGCAGTTCAGTCAATGCTGTGCAGACGGCAGACTCCTGCCGGCTGAGGCGCACTGTAGGCCTAGTGCGTGGGGCCGGAACTGGTGGCACCGGACTGGGGACACGCATCTCAGGGCTAGTGCGGGGAGCAGGAACAGGGCATACTGGACCCTGGGAGCGCACATTAGGCCTAGTGCGTGGGGCCGGAACTGGTGGTACCGGGCTGGGGATACGCATCTCAGGGCTAGTGCGGGGAGCAGGAACAGGGCATACTGGACCCTGGGGACGCACATTAAGCCTAGTGCGTGGGGCCGGAACTGGTGGTACCGGACTGGGGACACGCATCTCAGGGCTAATGCGGGGAGCAGCAACAGGGCACACTGGACTCTCAAGGCGTACTATAGGCCTTTTGCGTGGTACCGGTACTGGTGGTACCGGGCTGAGGACCCGCAGATCAGGGCGAGTACGGGGAGAAGGAACAGTGCGTACAGGACTCTGGAAACACACAGAGGGCTTGGTGCGTGGTGTAGGCACTGGTGGTAATGTGCTGGAGACACGCACCACAGGGCTAGTACGTGGAGGAACAACAGGGCTCTGGAAACACCCAGGAAGCTTGATGCGTGGTGTAGGCACTGGTGGTAATGGGCTGGAAACACGCACCTCAAAGCTAGTACGGGGAGCAGGAACAGTGCGTAAAGGGCTCTGGGGACGCACCTTAGACCTAGTGCTTGGTGCCGGAACTAATGGTACAGTGCTGGGGACATGCATCTCAGGATGAGTGCACAAAGTAGAAACAGGACACACTGGGTTGTGAAGGTGTACTGGAGACCTGGTGTGTATAGCCGGCATCAAATCTTCCGGAACTTTAACACGAGTTTCAGGCTGAGTACGAGGAACTGACACAGGTGGCATCGGACAGCTAACACGCTCCTCAGGGAAAATGCCATGCATACTCTGCCAAATCAACAGCTCTCTCTCTTCACTCTCCTCCAATTTCGTCAACAACTCTTCGAATGTCTCATAATCTCCCCTTCGTTCACTCTCCTCCAATCTGTCCAATAATTCCTCGACACACTCAGACTCACCCCTCAACTTCGCCGACTGCTCCAAGTGCCCCCCTCCAAAAAAATTTTTGTGCTGTCTCTTGGGCTTCCTCCCGTGTCGCCTTGCTGCCTCTATCCCTGCCTTGGGGCAGTGATATTCCCCTGGCTGTGACCAGGGTCCTCTCCCGTCTAGAATTTCCTCCCAACTCCAGAAATCCTTTGGTGGTAGGTCCTGTTGCCGCCTTCCATGCCGCTTGGTCCTATGGTGGGTAATTCTGTCACGATCGTGTGGCGGATTAATGGACCAAAATGCAGCATTTGGAAAATATGCCATCTTCTTTTATTAAACACGAACGAAGATGAACACGACACAAAAACACTTTACAAACTAACAAAATAACAAAACGACCGTGAAGCTACAAACGTTGTGCACAAACATACAGGCTACTAACGTTCTTACATAGACAATTACCCACAACCAATGAGAGCCTATGGCTACCCTAAATAAGGCTCCCAATCAGAGACAACCGAAATCAGCTGTCTCTAATTGGGAACTCATTCGGGCAACCATAGACTCTCCTAGAATACTAACCACCATAGACAATACTAGACATCTACACTCAACACAAAACCATACACTACAACCATTAACCCCTTTACCAAATAAACACCCAAAACAACAAAACATAAACATTACCCATGTCACACCCTGACCTAACTACAATAATAAAGAAAACCAATAATACTAAGGCCAGGGTGTGACACCACCCTCTGGAGAGCCTTGGAGTTGAGGGCGTTGCAGTTGCTGTACCAGGCGGTGATACAGCCTGACAGGATGCTCTCAATTGTGCATCTGTAACAGTTTGTGAGGGTTTTAGGTGACAAGCCAAATTTCTTCAGCCTCCTGAGATTAAAGAGGCGCTGTTGCGCCTTCTTCACCACACTGTCTTTGTGGGTGGACCATTTCAGTTTGTCTGTGAAGTGTACATAGAGGAACTTAAAACGTTCCACCTCCACTACTGTCCTTTCGATGTGGATAGGGGGGTGCTCCCTCTGCTGTTTCTGGGTGATTCTCATGAAACCAGTTTTAAACATTTCTGTAGCAAATTGAGTTACAAAACCATGAGGCATCTGTAAAAATCAACTATCATTCTGAGGATTAAGATGTCTAGGTTTTGGCAGTGACTTACTTTAAATACATGTAACATTTTCACCAGAATTCTTTCACCCGAAATTCTCATTACCGAAATGTGTTTAATGTTTAATGCTTAAAAAAATTAAAGTAATTTTGGACTGACCAATGTAGATAGTTTCAAATGCATGCAACTTAAAAGTTAGGTATCAAGAAATTTTGATTTTAAATCTTTTGGACATCAGATCAGGGCAACCTTGAGGGAATCTTATTTGAGTCAGAAAGGGATGTTTATACGATAGGGAAGATACACCAAACCTTGCAAAGAGCATATACAACTGCCAATCTTAGTAAAAAGATAAACTGTTGGAACCAAAACTTAAAAAGAACTGATGGTGGCCCAACATGGAGGGAAAGTTGGAGCATAACTAACAAAATTACAGTCAACAAAAATGTACACTTTATCCAGTAAATAACTAATGTATAGAATTTATTATACAACAGACAAAATTCTAAAATTCTACAGCACAACGGCAGAGTCTTAGGAGTACAACGAATAAAGTCGTGGGTGGAGCTAGAAATCTGTCAGAAGTATTACAATGTAAACGTACTTTTAATCCGTCTGTCTGGACATTTCAAGACATGGCATATGGGGGTGTAGTGAAATACCCAATGGGCTGGACGATTCTCTTCTCATCACTCATCTTGAAAAAACGTATACTAAAAATGTTGAAATCGATCAATCCGCCATCATTAACCCAAAGTTAAAATCGAATGGTTTATTATTGACATTTCGGAATAGCATGGGTTCGGCCGAGAAAAACTAATTTGTCAAATTTAACCCCCCCAAAATAATCTCCGGTAATTTTAGACAATTTTACTTTAGAAAACCTAACATATTTTAATAAAACACATAATGTTGCTGTAGCTTGTCCATAAATCATAACAATGGTATACTAGCTGAAGTTAACATTAAGCCATACTATTTATTACGTACAAACACACTGTCTGTGGACATGTGTGTCATTACCCGTAACACTTTTTCAAGTTGCTGCAAAAACTCCAATCAATTTTTAAGAAAAGTTTTATTCACCCATGATGCATCTAGAGGAATAGTAGAAGTTATGTTAATTTATTTGCTTATAAGCCTTCAGAATGAGGTTCTTATTCTCAAACACCATCTTTACCTCGCATTCTCATTACCGATATGGCAAAAAAGCTTTAATTAGGAAAAAGTCTGATTTCATTTTATAATAATTCACTTTTTTATATTTTTATTTTCAGTGTTATGTTTAACTCAGGCATTTCTTGTTTGTAACTTTTCTGGACTGTTGCGGTAATGAGAATTTTGTGGAAATTGTGGTAAAATGCATAATATCTGACCAAAAAACAGTACAGATCCTAATATCAGTGATCCAACAGGACATTTCATGAAAAATGGCATTTGAGAGCCATATTGTGGTTCATTAGTAGGTTAACCTAGTATGTGTCAGATGAGCAGTCCCCTCACTTTCTCTTTCACTGCAAGACTCAGATGTTTTGGGTAAATGGATAAGAGATGTAGTCCTTATCTGATCCTGAGTTTAAGTTCTTCTGTATAACAATCCAAAGGCTCTTTGGCACCTTCTGTGGCCCATACCTCTCATCTAAAACAGGAGAGAGTGAGTGTATCGGGACGGTCAGACAAGATAAATGTTATGTCACACTCAGTTTGACCTTTCAACAAGTGAAGTGGAGCCCATAAGGCCATCTGCAAGTCTCAACACCTTGAGTTCAAGATACAAATCAGTACTTACCCTCCTTTAGTGGTCGACTGATGATCTCTACAGCAAGGCAGGCTAGACAGGTATGGACTGGTGGAACTATCATTGTTGTACTAAAGGTATGATGTTCTGGGGCATTTGAGGACGCTCAGCAAGCAAGGCCAGTTCAAGAAAACAGTGAAAACCCTTAACGCAATTCTCAAACATCCTATGTACATAACACAGATCAACGAAGGCAGTACATGTTTTTTTATGTATAGTACAGCCACCGACTGTTTAAACAGAATTTCACCAAGTCTATTACAGCCATTGACAACCATATTGCAATTAGGCAGGGATCCCCAATTACATTCAGCAGTGGGACGATTTTTCCTTCAGCAGCTGGTCGGTGGCCGGAACATATTTCCTAAATTAAAATCACTTTGAGCTGAATTCCTGGTGATTTTACAGTCTTTTATGTCCAACAATGAAATGTTTTTTATTTAATAATTTTTTATTTTTGCTCAGAAAACTTGCAATAAAGCCACAAAAATGGCAACTTCAACACTCCTAATCAATTGTTTAAAATAACAAGTTTACACAGCTAATACTGAAGTATGCACTTGGTCTTTTTAAGCCTATAGTATATCCTGTGAGGTGGGTAAAGAGTTTTCAGGCCAGCTGGTAACAGTACTGTGGATGTATCTGGAAGCTGCAGCGCAGTGTGAGTCCCAGGGCAAGGGCAGCCCCATATCCCTCCCTGATTGGGTGTTTGTCAAAGCCTGTGCTGTTTTCTGCACACACACTGCTCTGAAGTGGCCGGCTCTGCACCCGGCCTGTTCCCAGGACTCAAATGAATCACAGCCTTCCCCATTAGGAAAATAAAACTAGGGCTTTATGGGGACAAATGAGAAATCTGTGGAATTCCCTAACCTCACTTCCATCAATGATACACTTTCCGGATTGATTAGGCAATACATCTAAACACCCATTCCATCTGTCACTTATTTGCCTTTCATTTTGTTCCATAAGCGTAGATTACTATAACTGTTACCACTAGTACACTGGAATTCTGTCCGAAGCACATGTGAGGGAACCATTATCCTGTAATGCATTGAAAAGAGATTAAAGAATTCAAACCCAGACAAATCAGTGGCTTTTGTCTAAATTGGGCCGACTCCCATGGCTTTACATCAACCACATGACAGAACTTACAGTAAAGTCTCCTTGTCATGGATACTCACCATGACAGCATCAGCTTTATCTGATCTCTCTGAAACTCCCTGTACTGTTTTTCAAGTCATCTAGCAGGTCACCAGAGAACAACTCGACATCCTGAAATATCTTGAGAGGAAAATAGAAAGGCAGTAGATGTAAAACAGTTTTTAATCCAGTATAAAATGAATACATATTTTCTTCATTTTTTGTTAAATATTATCAGATAATATCCCAGAGAGGACTGCAAAGTGCTGTAGTTAGTTAGTACCTGGTGTGTGTGGGGTGTCTTGAGGGAGCATGGAGGTTTGGGGGCCGGTTCGTCACACACAAGGTGGAGGTTACAGTAGTCTCTGGCTGCGTCGGGGTCACCCATCACAAATGCCATCTGTCTCAAAGCACCCTGAGGAGCCAGACAGACAGACAAAAACCTGAAACACTCTGCTGCTGAAAGATGAGATCCCTCAGACACACAGGAAGGAAACCTTCACATTCCACCTTATAGAGAGATAGATTTATTTGATCATATAAAACACAATACAACCGCACGTGGATAACGCATTTAAAATCATTGAGGATGACACAAAAAGTTTGAAAAAGTTTTTCCATTGTGGTCCTCTTAAATGCATTTTTATTTTTATTTTTTTACAAACATAACATAGTAGACCTAGCCTACTAGATATACTTGGGTTACAGAGCTTATAATAATGATTAATACGCTTTGGAACTTTTCAAAGAGTCTCAAAGAAAGTAAAACAACAAATAAAACGTTGAAATGGTGGAGATTGAAAGTCAGTGGGCTTGGGATGAAACTGAGGCAGTTTGGGCAGGAAAGGCAGTGGAGGTTTAATGTAGGTTCAGCGAGGGGGCATCGATTGGACAGCCAAGGAGAAACAAAAACAGTCCAGAAAAAAAACAGGCCCGGAGCTCTTCAACAGTGCACCACACCCGCTTCTCTGAATGGTCACTCACTCCATTGGAGCCGCTCCTCTGGTACAGGTCCTCCATTGCCAGGAATGTAGCACCCACCTGGGGGATGCCACGACTACCTAAACCACCACGTCTTGGCAGTGGTTAAGAGCATTTCCTGAACAGTCCCTGAACTTCCTCTGCTACTGCTGGACACAGTGTGCAGTCCTTGGTGGAATACTTCCAAACTGATTAAACAAAACGCCTCACCAGTCAGCTAGCTACCTATCATGTCAACAGACAGACTTTATCACGATCTTGCAACTCAGTGTCAAGACCACAGGATATAGTAATCAAACCCTAGAGCAGTCAAAACCCCCCATAATAAATTAAGAAATGCAACAAAAAACACTTAGGGTGTGTTCGTAAATTCAATCTGGAGTGCCAGAGTGAGCTCAGAGTGCGCTCTGGCCGTTCGTAAATTCATCAATTATTCTGCGCTCTGGCACACTCAGACGAGAGTTCTCTGAAATTGGAGTAGACAGCCAGAGCAAATTTACGAACGCACCCTTAGAAACAATAAATACGTATACAATATTTACATAGTTCTCTGCCTAGGCTACCTCACCGTGCCATGGCAACCAAGGAACCTTCCACCCAGCCTCATTGCTTACCACAGTCAGAGTCTAAAATACTGGATTATCTCACTGATCAATGTGAGGTTTCTTTAGGACAGAGCCATTGGAGAGGCAGTCAGGTATAAATAGTAAACACCCATGGACATTCCTACTCTGACCATGACATTCCCATGCCTTCCAACCAGCCCAGCTGTTCTGACCCTAACCTTGAGTCTTTGCAATACAGTAGGCTGAGATCATCCAGATACTTACTTGGGCGGTACAGTGATAGTAATATAGGAACTGACTAGAGCAAATATGATATGGCAACCAGACCCTGCCTGTGTCCGTCCTGTGATTAATTGGCACCAAGAGCAATGGCTCTGGATTGAATTTAAGTGAAGAGGAGCTGGTTTTTAGGAGAATCAGTAAACCCTCTGGGAGGATTCATGAGCAGGCAGAGAGAATGACCAGAATCCCATATCTATGTAGTCTGTTTCATTTTGTTACGTCGCTCAAGATAAAGTAATAGCATGATTGAATTTTAAAGCTAAATCCAGAATGTAGACATATACTGTAGTATTACAACTGCAGAAAAACATAAAACAAATGAGGTGAAATCCTTCTCAATACGTAAATCAAGCTGACAACAGCCTAGAAATTGGTCAAATGGGATATTAACTGCTCTCTACTGCCATCGAGTGGCAGACACCTCTCAAATCATAATGAGGAACACATAAATGTTTAGAGGATTTGATATACTGTGACTGTACTAGGAAACACTGCAGATAAAAGTGAGAGTTACATTTGAGCATCCAATAAGCCCTCACTTCAAATGGTGTCTCAAAGCCCTCAATGATGCCTCCCAGCATCAGCAGACCATCAGTGGTAATGTCCTGTCCAGGGAAAGTCCAGTTCACCCTCTCCACCAGCTCACAGTCCACATAAAGAGCCAGCCAGCTGGAGGACACACCTACAGAGACATGGTGCCGCTGGCCATCAGGCAGCATACCTACAGTACGGGGAACCTAGAGAGACATGAGGGGGAGGGGAGTTTACTGGACTAACAAACTTCTATTAGTTGACTTATATTGCGTGACTTACTATTTTTTTTTTGCTCTCAGAGCAAAGGATCTCAGCTTCATTTACAAGATATACTCTACAAACAAAATTGCTAGGACCTGAACCAAACAAAATACTCATAGTGTCTGTGGTGAGTGGAGACGAGTGTGGGACAAGACAGAGCTGCAGCTGGATGTGGCTGTAAGGACTGAGCACGGTGACCAGGCTACTTCTCCTCCTGTGGAACACTACGCAGCTCCATCAGCACTCTGAACTCATTGGCAAACCTGGGAGGGAACACAATATACAGTAACGGTCAAAATGATTGGCTCCCTTGATAAAGATTGTGGAAAATAAATAATACAAATACTGAGATATATTGTATGCTATTTAATTGACTTATGATATTATTTTACACTAATAAAATTGCTCAAAAAATAGATCCTGTTTAACAAGTAATCTTTGGCCGCAAGTGGATTTTCCAGCAAGACAATAACCCCAAGCACACATTAAATTCCACAAAGAAATTAATTGTTGGTTAATTGAGCACAAAATAAAGATTTTGCAATGGCCATCTCAGTCTCCGGGATTGAACCCCTTTGAAAACTTTTGGTTTGAATTGAAGAGGGCAGTCCATAAGCACAGACAAAGGATATTAAAGATGTGGAAGAAGAGGAATGGTGACAGAGTTTGAAAGCATCTGCAGAGAAGATTGAAGATTGGGAGCTCCCCAAATACAGGTGTGCCAAGCTTGTAGTGTCATACCCAAGAAGACTCCAGGCGGTAAAAGGTGCTTCAACAAAGTACTGAGTAAAGGGTCTGAATACTTATGTAAATGTGATATTTATTTTTTATGAATTAGCCTAAATGTAAAAAAAAATATGGGGTATTGTGTGTAGATTAGTGAGGGGAAAAAACGATTTAATAAATTCTATATCAAGGCTATAACCGAACAAAATGTGGAAAAAGTCAAGGGGTCTGAGTACTCTCCGAAGGCACTGTAGCTCAGTATTTGTATTATTTTATCCAATCTTTTTTGCTCATCTTTATCAAGGCTGCCAATCATTTCAGTCATGACTGTATGTGAGGTAACACAATACAAATAACAAACAAAACGATCAATCATGTCAATATAAGATGATATTACTGTTTGTTATATAAAATTGTACCTTGGTCCAAATGCCTGGTGTGTGGGCATTGTCAGTGTGGCGTACAGGCCAATGTGAAGAGTTGGACACCTCTGGGTCCCCACAGATAGGGATATATTAGTGGTGTTGATGGCCAGCCGGGACAGGTACTGTACTGCAACACGTTCACCGAAGGACACGGCAGCAGCTATTCTCTACACCTCTTACTCATTTAGCAGAGAAGGGGAACAGAGAGGAGTATTTTCTCTCAGAGGACACAGTGGGTGAGAAATTATGCCCTAACGGTGCTAATTCATTTCTCAGGGAGGATTGGGGCAGCAGCACAGGACAGCAACATTCTTGAATGGAACTATGGCGAACAAATAGACACTTCATCACCGCTGAGGAGTGAGGACCTCTGGCAGTCAATAAGTTCCTAGCAATGGATCACAGACAAAATGATGCTGGAAAGTGGCATATACTGTTCTGGGATTCTATCCCTTTCGCCCAGATAATATCTTTAAACACTACCCAGCAAATAGGGGATGTTCTGAGGATATTCAGCGATATTCTCATTAGTTCCCTTAAGGGATTCGGCACAATGTTATCCCACTAACGTTCTGACATAGTTCTAAGAATGTTGAGTGATGGTCCCAAGGGAATGTTCTCTGGGGGAGCTTTGTCTAGTTCACTAAGTTCCCAGGACCTCACTGAGGACCACCAGGAACTTTTTAAGAAGTTCTCAGGACTTTCATTTTAGTAGTGCTCTGGCCGTCGCATGATGATCCCAAGGGAATGTTCTCTGGGGGACCTTTTTATAGTTCCTGGTTTGTCCAGTGGACGTTTTTAGGATGTTGTTTCATGGCTCCTGGGTTGTTTTGTCTAGTTCCCGGTTTGTCCCGAGGACGTCCCTGAGGATGTTTTTAGGATGTTCTGTAACGTATATATGCCGGGAGTCAGGACACAGGTGCAGAAGGTGAGTATAGTAATGAACTGATACAGATGCACAAACATGAGCAGCATACAGAACATAAGATAAACAATATTACTTAATGACTGAACCTACTGAAGGCTAAATAAAGGAAGAGTAATCAGGGTGATGATGAAGTCCAGGTGTGCATAACGATGGGGAGCAGGTGTGCGCAATGATGGTTGCCAGGTGTGCGTAATGTGGGTTGCCACGATCGGCGGTTAGTGGACGGGCGATGTTGAGCACCAGAGGGAGGGAGCAGGAGTAGGCGTGACATGACATCACATGTTATTAGGATGTTGTGTCATGTTCCCTTGGAGGTTTGTGTCACTTGATGGTCCCAGGTATTCCAAACCATTATAAGTAAAGTAATTCAATTGTACGGGGGTTTTAAGGTAAGTGAGATGCTGTTCAGCTAAAATAGAGTGAACATCTTTAATTAATCACAATATGATTACATTTGGCATGATCACTTAGTACTGGCTTTTCAATATAATCCCACCTGGGAGTGGACCTCAGAAAATCTGGATTTGGGGTATGCTTATATTTCTGCTGCGCCAGAAAGTCTGTAGAATTTCTGACGTCCCGTTCGCATTCATTACCTATAATGGAAAAGGGATACCTAGTCAGTTGCACAACTGAATGCATTCAACTGAAATGTGTCTTCCGCATTTAACCCAACCCCTCTGAACCAGAATTATTCTGTTTTAATGTTACTTCTGAATCACTAAGATAAATGTATTCGTTTTTCTTCAGTGTATTTTTTAACACAGCTGAGATTGCTTTGAAGTGCAAAGTGTAGGAGTAGGCCTACAGGTGAAATCAGTCATTGATACAAACATAGTGGTGTAGCAGGATGATCAGAATGCCATAAACCAAGTTGTGAGTTCAAATCCCATGTTAAATAAAAAAAATCACTGTATAAATAAACATACTCGGTGTGTCAAATACACTATATATACAAAAGTATGTGGACACCCGTTCAAATTATTGGATTTGGATATTTCAGCCACAACCGTTGCTGACAAGTGTATATAATAGAGAAAACAGCCATGCAATCTCCATAGACAAACATTGGCAGTAGAATGGCCTTACTGAAGTGCTCAGTGACTTTTGACGTGGCACCGTCATAGAATGCCACCTTTCCAACAAGTCAATTTGTAAAATTTCTGCCCTGCTAGAGCTGCCCCGGTCAAGGGTAAATGCTGTTATTGTGAAGTGGAAATGTCTAGGAGCAACAACGGCTCAGCCGTGAAGTGGTAGGTCACACAAGGTCACAGAACGGGACTGCTGAAGCGTGTAGCGCATACAAATTGCCTGTCCTTGGTTGTAGCACTCACTACCGAGTTCCTAACTAACTCTAGAAGCAACGTCAGCACAATAGCTGTTCGTTGGGAGCTTCATGAAATGGGTTTCCATGGCCAAGCAGCAGCACACAAGCCTAAGATCCCCATGCTCAATGCCAAGTGTCGGCAGGAGTAGTGTAAAGCTTGCCGCCATTGGACTCTGGAGCAGTGGAAACGCATTCTTTGGAGTGATGAATTACGCTTCACCATCTGGCAGTTTGACGGACTAATCTGTGTTTGCCGGATGCCAGGAGAACGCTCCCTGCCCCAATGCATAGTTCTAACTGTACATTTTGGTGGAGGAATAATGATCCGGGGCTGTTTGTCATGGTTTGGGCTAGGCCTCTTAGTTCCAGTGAAGGGAAATCTTTACGCTACAGCATACAATGACATTCTAGATGATTCTGTGCTTCCGACTTTTTAGGCAACAGTTTGGGGAAGGCCCTTTCCTGTTTCAACATGACAATGCCCCCGTGCACAAAGCGAGGTCCATACAGAAATTGTTTGTCGAGATTGGTGTGGAAGAATTTGACTGACCTGCACAGAGCCCTTACCTCAACCTCATCAAATACTGTGGGGTTGAATTGGAATGCCAACTGAGAGCCAGGTCTAATCAGCCAACATCAGTGCCTTGACATCACTAATGGTCTTGTGGCTGAATGGAAGCAAGTCCGTGCAGCAATATTCCAACATCTAGTGGAAAGCCTTCCCGAAAGAGTGAAGTCTGTTAAAGCATCAAAGGGGGGAAAACTCCATATAATGGCGACGATTTTGAAATTAGATGTTCGACGAGCTGTGTCCACATACATGCACTACATGACCAAAAGTATGTTGAAAACACTATGTTAAAAACAATGTGTGTGGGTGTCCCTAGCATTGCCAAATGACAAAGAGCTGTGACTGGATCAGTGGTTCACCAATCAGAGGCTTGGTGATGTATAAATGTCCTGGGGACATTTCGCTGGTCCCCACAAGGTGAAGGGCTATTTTAGGTTTAGGGTTACAATTAGGGTTAGGGTTTGGGTTTGAGTTAGGGTTAGGTTTAGGGATTTAGGTTAGATTAAGGGTTGGGGTTAGGTTTAGGGGTTAGGTGAAATAGGATTTTGAATGAGAATACATTTTTGGGTCCCCACAAGGATAGTAAAACAAGCGTGTGTGTGTGTGTGTGTGTGTGTGCACGTGTTTGTGTGTTTGTCTGTGTATGTGTGGTGAAAACAATCCCATGTAACCTTCCGATCATATTCATCTTTCAGTCCCATGTCTCTCACACTACCAGCCCACAGCATAGCAATCTCCCTCCAGACCTGGGGGACTCCAGTCACACATGACTACTATCTGAAAACGTGATGAAAAGCCTGCTGTGATCCACATTCAGCATTCCAGAACTCACCAGTGCGTAAAGTCTCCGGAACAGAGCAAGGTGCTGAAAACAAAGTGCTCATTGTTGAACATTCCTGCATGCCTGCATTAAGCCTAATCCATTGATTGCTATATTGTTATGTTCCATTACTGTTCTGATGTGGCCTATGTATTTTTGTAATAGAACAGTTTTATACTATACAAATCATCTAATGAATGTATGAAGGTAAATCCTGAATCTGAGATTACAAGAAAATGCAATTTACCTGAAAACATGTCCCTCCCACTAGAAGGTTCAAATGAAAGATATTTTATATACAGTTGAAGTCGGAAGTTTACATACACTTAGGTTGGAGTCGTTAAAACTCATTTTTCAACCACTCCACAAATTTCTTGTTAACAAACTATAGTTTTGGCAAGTCGGTTAGGACATCTACTTTGCGCATGACACAAGTCATTTTTCCAACAATTTTTTTACAGACATTATTTCACTTATCATTCACTGTATCACAATTCCAGTGGGTCAGAAGTTTACATAAACTAAGTTGACTGTGCCTTTAAACAGCTTGGAAAATTCCAGAAAATTATGTCATGGCTTTAGAAGCTTCTGATAGACTAATTGACATCATTTGAGTCAATTGGAAGTGTACCTGTGGATGTATTTCAACTCAGTTCCTCTTTGCTTGACAAATCTAAAGAAATCAGCCAAGACCTCAGAAAAAAATTCTGGTTGATCCTTGGGAGCAATTTCCAAACGCCTGAAGGTACCACGTTCATCTGTACAAACAATAGTACGCAAGTATAAACACCATGGGACCACGCAGCCGTCATACCTCTCAGGTAGGAGATGTGTTCTGTCTCCTAGAGATGAATATACTTCAGTGCGAAAAGCGCTAATCAATCCCAGAACAACAGCAAAGGACCTTGTGAAGATGCTGGAGGAAACAGGTACAAAAGTATCTATATCCACAGTAAAACGAGTCGTATATTGACATAACCTGAAAGGCCGCTCAGCAAGGAAGAAGCCACTGCTCCAAAACCGCCATCAAAAAGCCAGACTATGGTTTGCAACTGCACATGGGGACAACGATCGTACTTTTTGGAGAAATGTCCTCTGGTCTGATGAAACAAAAATAGAACTGTTTGCCCATAATGACCATCGTAATGTTTGGAGGAAAAAAGGGGAGGCTAGGAAGCCGAAGAACACCATCCCAACCATGAAGCACGAGGGTGGCAGCATCATGTTGTGGGGGTGCTTTGCTGCAGGGAGGGACTGGTGTACTTCAAAATAGATGGTATCATGAGGGAAGAAAATTATGTGGATATATTGAAGCAACATCTCAATACATCAGTCAGGAAGTTAAAGCTTGGTCACAAAGGGGTCTTCCAAATGGACAATGACCCCAAGCATACTTCCAAAGTTGTGGCAAAATGGCTTAAGCACCACAAAGTCAAGGTATTGTAGTGGCCATGACAAAGCCCTGACCTCAATCCTATAGAAATTTGTGGGCAGAACTGAGAAAGCATGTGCGAGCAAGGAGGCCTACAAACCTGACTCAGTTACATCAGCTCTATCAGGAGGAATGGGCCAAAATTCACCCAACTTATTGTGGAAGGCTACTTGAAACGTTTGACCCAAGTTAAACAATGTAAAGGCAATGCTACCAAATACTAATTGAGTGTATGTAAACTGGCATATTCTGGCATTTCACATTCTTAAAATAAAGTGGTGATCCTAACTGACCTCAGACAGGGAATTGTTACTCGGATTAAATGTCAGGAATTCTGAAAAACTGAGTTTAAATGTATTTGGCTAAGGTGTATGTAAACTTCCGACTTCAACTGTAGATCATGCTAGTTGGTTTTTGTAACAATATCTAGAGGTCCACATTCTCTGTTGAACCCAATGCTCAGAGAAAACAACAGGTTGCATGAATGGTCCAGAAAGTGGTGAAAAGAGGGCAGCATCTCTTTTTAAACAGCTCAGTATGACATGTTGAGGCAAACAGCAGGAAACACAGCCAGACCTGTGGAGAGGGAGAAGGGCATATCAAAGCAGACTGAATGACTTGTGTCCAGGTGCTATACTACCTTCTTAGAGGAACAAAGTAGAGAGGAGATTAGAGGTCCTTGTCAGTGCTACCACTACCGTACAATACATCCTTACACCTTGAGGTACTGCACAACAGACCTGACAAACTAACAAAACCACACTAGAGTGGAGTGTACTTTTGTACAAATTGAAACATCTAGGCTGGGAAACTGGAGGAGAACTGTAGCTCCATTGGTAGAGCATTGTGCTTGTAATGCCAGAGTAGTGGGTTTGATTCCTGGGACCACCTGTGCTTAAAATGCATGCATGACTTTACGTTGATTTAGATAAAAATGTATGCTAAATGGATTATAGATCATAATCTCAGCTGAACAATGTGTTTAATTAGAAATGTAAGCTTCTGCAGGACAAACAAACCCTATCTTGTCTCCACTCTTCCACTATTGGAGTTGTGTTTGGCCTGATCTCAAAGTGCTGACAGAGGCCCAATGGCAGGCCCAAGGCCAAGTGTCGAGCGTGGAGAGAGCGAGAGCGAGCAGGCTGCATTATCAGTGGAGGAAGGGGATAGTATCTATTACCTAAGCAGTTTATTTGACCACAATCCTCTTGTGTAGACAGACTGAGATAGAAGTTATTGGAAAAATGCCTTGTGACCTATGCTATTCCAACACGGGTACAGAACATGCTTCAGTTGTCATGTCTGTCTGGCAAACAAAACAGGGAATCGCTGCCAGGGATGTATACTCTGGCCAGTTCTTCTTGAATTACTAGTAAATTGTTAGAAATACATAGACAGGGACTCGATGTTGACTGCCAAACAGTAATCTCAGTCCATTGAGCTGTTATAGTTCAGGAAAGCCTTTAGGGTGTAATGTCTGGCTGCAATTGCCAGTTAATGGACAATTAGCTCCCCCTGCACTGGTGTGTGTTTCATTTAGATGGACGGTTAACTGAAGTTCAGTCTTGTGGGAGACATTAGGTTTGTCTGGGGAATAAAAGTCTGTTTCTTCAGCTGTGCTTCTTTCCCTTAACTGTGCTCTTAAAGGTAGTCAAAGATTGATCAAGTGCACTGACTGACTAGGGCACTTTCTTATGGGATTGCAGGGTTACATGGCATCATTTAACTCAAACAGCCTATAAGGTAGACAGTGATATACAGTGGGGCAACAAAGTATTTAGTCAGCCACCAATTGTGCAAGTTCTCCCACTTAAAAAGATGAGGCCTGTAATTTTCATCATAGGTACACTTCAACTATGACAGACAAAATGAGAAAAAAAATCCAGAAAGTCACATTGTAGGATTTTTAATGAATGAAATCCACATCATCACTAGACTTGCAGCTGACTACATCAGTCATCAGTAGCATGCAATAACAACCGATCTGTGACAAATGGGGAATGAATGAAGGATAGCACTGAGCTTTGCCCTAATAGGACCTGAGCAGAGCCCTGAACAGGGCGTGCAGTGCAGTGATGGGTTTAAGGCTCCAAGGCTACCTGGATCTGAGTTCACGTTGGCTTAAAGGAGGGCATTGCTCTGCAGCCCATTCATCAATCATTCATTTAGTCAGGGACAACATTGACCTGCTTTCGCTCTTTCTCTCTGATACACACACACACACACACCTGTTGAATAACTTCCTGCTTTCTACCGATATGATTTGACGATTTTCTCCCAAATATTTGTCTTGTACTTCATTGTCGCAATTTAAAATATGCGACAATGAAGAAAATCAGAGTTTAAGCTTTTTTTAGACGTTAAAGTTTAAAATGACAATAAATAAAAATGTTTCAAGAAAATAGTTTGACAACCCCTGTTTGTAAGCTTCCATTCAGGCACGAGTCTGTCTGCTCTGGGCTCCCACAGCTTTTAATCCTCCTCACTGATTCTGACTCGGACCAGTCTGTCACATAAAGTAGGGCACGCACATACAGCCCAGTAACCAGGACCAATCAGTAGAGGTTAAAGAGGGGGATCCTTTCAAGAACTCAGTCCACTAAAGTTCACAAATGGTTCGCTCCTACATATAGTGAGTCACATGGCCGTGGCTTGCTATATAAAGGAGGCAGACATCGCAGCATTCGGTTACTGTTCGATTGAACAAATGGAGTGACCTAAGCGACTTTGAGCGTGGCATGATCGTCGGTGCCAGGCGTCTCAGAAACGGCCGGCCACTTGGGATTTTCACACACAACAGTGTCTAGGGTTTACTAAGAATGGTGCGGCAAACCAAAAACATCCAGTCAGCGGCAGTCCTGTTGATGAGAGGCCGAAGGAGAATGGCAAGAATCGTGCAAGCTAACAGGCGGGCCACAAACAAGCAAATAATGGCGCAGTACAACAAGGGTGTGTAGAATGCCATCTCGGAACGCACAACTCGTCGGTGCTTGTCACAGATTAGTTATTTCACGACCACATCGAGTTCCACTCCTATCAGCTAAAACAAGGAGCAGCGGCTCCAGTGGGCACTTGATAACCAACACCGGACAATCGAAGAGTTGAAAAGCATTACCTGATCCGACGAATCCCTGTTCCTGTTGAGTCATGCTGATGGCAGAGTCAGGCTTTGGCGTAAGCCACATTAGTCCATGGCCCTATCCTGCCTGGTGTCAGCAGTACAGGCTGGTGGTTTAATGGTGTGTGGAATGTTTTCCTGGCACACATTAGGTCCCTTGATTCCAATTCAGCAACATTTCCAAAGAATTCAGGCTGTTCTGGAGGCAGGGGGGTCCGACCCGGTACCAGATGAGTGTACCTAATAAACGTCCACTGAGTGTATTACGGGGGTGTTTTGAATTCCAGTGATGCTCTATTTTAGTCACTTTCAACATGAATTTGTTCTCATTTATGTCAGCCAGAATGAATCCCCTGCTGAATCCTATGTCAGATAACAGACAGAGCAAAGCCATGCTGTGCATAAATGCTCTGAGATTAATACATGCAAACTGGCATATTATTTTCATAAACGTCGTCACACTTGGAGGACAGACAGTGACAGTCTGAAAGCCATATGTCATGTCTGGATCAGTGATGTCTGAGACCTGGTTTACTTAACAGATCATATTAACACAGTATTTTTAGACAGTAACAAAAATGCTGATCTCAGCTGATGTCAGGCCTCTCTCAGACCCAACATTCAAATATGCTAGGATCAAAATGTAAACTCACTGCTCCCCAATCATTCTAGCAACAGTCCTTAAATCAACAGTTTCAGAGATGTTTCCATAAGACACTACACGTCTTAAAAGGGTGAGAAAAAAATTACGAACACCTGCTCTGTCCATGACATAGACTGACCATGTGTAACGATCGTCGTAATCCTCCTCGTCTGAGGAGGAGCAAGGATCAGACCAATATGCAGTGTGGTATGTATCCATATTTATTTGAATACTTCTTTGACACGAACAAAAACAATAAACAAAACGAAACCAACGACGCTACAGTCCTGAACATGTGAACCTATAAAACAAAGTTCGCAACGAACAGGAACAATCACCCACAAACAAACAGTGAGAACAGCCTACCTTAATATGGTCCCAATCAGAGACAATGACAAACACCTGCCTCTGAGAACCATATTAGGCCAAACAATAAACCCAACATAGAAACACATAACATAGAATGCCCACCCAGCTCACGTCCTGACCAACTAAACACAGACTGAACAAAGGAAATAAGGTCAGGAACGTGACACCATGTGAATCCAGGTGAAAGCTATGATCCCTTATTGATGCCACTTGTTAAATTCACTTTAATCAGTGGAGATCAAGGGGAGGAGACGGATTAAAGAAGGATTTTTAAGCATTGAGACAATTGAGACATAGATTGTGTATGTGTGCCATTCAGAGGGTGAATTGGCAAGACAAAAGATGTAAGTGCCTTTGAACAGGACAATGCATCCCTAGTTGTTCTTCAGTCAGAATAATTAGCGATGCATTTTCCCACATTTCACCATGACAACTTGGTTCTCTAGAAAACCTGGTCTGTTCAGCAACACAATTCATTTCTACTGAAGCCTTTTTATATGTAGCCTACTGGCACATGACAATATCCCAATTTTAAAGTTTATTATTAATATCATGAATTGTGCATCCTATTTATAGTTCTAACTGTAACTACTTCTAGACTTCCAAAGATCCAATCAACCATTGGATGAATGATAGTACATGTACTGTAGCTTCACATTGAAATGATGGAGTCCTTTCTGCAAATCAGATACACCCAAGCTCACTCCGAATTTATTTCAAATCCATCTTGTGTAACAAAAGTTGAGGGGTTACTTTAAATGTTCAATGTTATTTAGGTAGTCTACGCAAGTTAGTATGGAAGCTGATCAATGTCCAAATGTGTTGACATGATAGCTCAGCTGAAACAAAGACAACTTATTTCCAGAACAAAGCAGGGTAGATAGAAATCTGGATGGTAGACTTGTTCTCACTGAAGTGCATTAACCCATATATACCAGTAGGAGTCACTGTTCACACAGGAATTGTTGGACTGTGGCTTGTGAGAGAAATTACAAGATTATGTTATTATACTGTTATTGCATCAAATGGTTGTTTTATGCAACAGAATAAGGGGTTGTTAGAACACTCATCTGTGTGTGTGTTCTACTGAGGATGGGCCTGTGGGAGATTTAACACTGATAGAAGATTTATGATGTCTTTGGTTGTGCTGTGGTGGAGACCTTTGTGGGCTATACTCGGCCTTGTCTCAGGATTGTAAGTTGGTGGTTGAGGATATCCCCTAGTGGTGTGGGGGCTGTGCTTTGGCAGAGTGGGTGGGGTTATATCCTTCCTGTTTGGCCCTGTCCGGGGGTTTCTTCGGATGGGGCCACAGTGTCTCCTGACCGCTCCTGTCTCAGCCTCCAGTATTTATGCTGCAGTAGTTTATGTGTCGGGGGGCTAGGGTCAGTTGGTTATACCTGGAATACTTCTCCTGTCTTATCCAGTGTCCTGTGTGAATTTAAGTATGCTCTCTCTAATTCTCTCGTTCTCTCTTTCTCTCTGAGAACCTGAGCCCTAGGACCATACGTCAGGACTACCGGGCATGCTGACACCTTGCTGTCCCCAGTCCGCCCGGCCTTGCTGCTATTCCAGTTTCAACTGTTTCTGCCTGCGGTTACGAAACCCCTACCTGTCCCAGACCTGCTGTTTTCAACTCTTAATGATCGGCTATGAAAAGCCAACTGAGATTTATTCCTGATTATTATTTGACCATGCTTGTCATTTATGAACATTTTGAAAATCTTGGCTCTCTCTAATTTTCTCCTTCTCTCTTTCTCTCGGAGGACCTGAGCCCTAGGACCATACGTCGGGACTACCGGCCGTGGTGACTCCTTGCTGCCCCCAGTCCGCCTGGCCTTGCTGCTATTCCAGTTTCAACTCTTCTGCCTGCGGTTATGGAACCCCTACCTGTCCCAGACCTGCTGTTTTCAACTCTTAATGATCGGCTATGAAAAGCCAACTGAGATTTATTCCTGATTTATTATTTGACCATGCTTGTCATTTATGAACATTTTGAAAATCTTGGCTCTCTCTAATTTTCTCCTTCTCTCTTTCTTTCTCTCGGAGGACCTGGGCCCTGGACCATGCGTCGGGACTGCCGCCCGTGGTGACTCCTTGCTGTCCCCAGTCCGCCTGGCCTTGCTGCTATTCCAGTTTCAGCTGTTCTGCCTGCGGTTATGGAACCGCCACCTGTCCCAGACCTGTTGTTTTTCAACTCTTAATGATCAGCTATGAAAAGCCAACTGAAAATTATTCATGATTATTATTTGACCATGCTTGTCACTTATGAACATTTTTGAATATCTTGGCATAGTTCTGTTATAATCTCCACCCGGCACAGCCAGAAGAGGACTGGCCACCCCTCATAGCCTGGTTCCTCTCTAGGTTTCTTCCTAGGTTTTGGCCTTTCTAGGGAGTTTTCCCTAGCCACCGTGCTTCTACACCTGCATTCTAGCTGTTTGGGGTTTTAGGCTGGGTTTCTGTACAGCACTTCGAGATATTATCTGATGTACGAAGGGCTATATAAAATAAAATTGATTGATTGATTGATTTGGGTGATAAACCTAAAGAGACCGCATTCCATAGTGTGAGTTAATGTTTCTGTTCTATAAGCTATCAGGGAGAGATGACTCTGGGGCCAGACCCTGGTCTCTATACAATGAGAACAGTTTTTACAGCAGATACTGTCTGCTGTGAATTATAAGTATCTTTCATACAAATCTTAACCTTGTGACCCATTCCATACATCTGTTGTTTGTCATGTAGACTGAAGGGGGTGTATCTTTGCTATAAAATACCTTTGTACCTTTGTGTCGTGGCTCTCAACGAATCATCTGAGGGTGATTCGTCGACCAGCCATCATTATCGTAGAACACTCAATTGATTCACTTTATATGTGTGTGTTGTATTGACCTGCTCCCTTGTCAATAGAACTTTGTCTGATGACTCTAATGTGAAGGGGGGCCGAAGGAGACAGGAATTAGTCACCACTGCCACGAGCTGACCATGCTTTGACCATGCGCGTTCACGTGATAGGCAGCTCCATTCCAGTACAGTCCATCGTTTGACATGTTTCTACTGACTGTTATGGAACTTTTGGACATTTCGTCACGTTATAGTGGACGCGCTTTGTGACTTTGGAATTGTTTAGCAAACGGGCTAACCAAAGTAGCTAATTGGACATAAATAACGGACATCGAAACAAATAAAGCATTTATTGTGGACCTGGGATTCCTAGGACTGCATTCTGATGAAGTTCATCAAAGGTAAGGAAACATTTATCATGTATTTTCTGGTTTCTGTTGACTCCAACATGGCGGCTAATTTTACTATTGTTCTGAGCTCCGTCTCAGATTATTGCATGGTTTGATTTTTCTGAAAAGTTTTTTTGAAATCTGACACAGCGGTTGCATTAAGGAGAGGTATATCTTTAATTCCTTGTGTATAACTTGTATTATCATCTACATTTATGATGAGTATTTCTGTTGAAACGATGTGGCTATGCAAAATCACTTGATGTTTTTGGAACTAGTGAATGTAACGCGCCAATGTAAACTCAGATTGTTTTATATAAATATGAACTTTATCAAACAAAACATACATGTATTGTGTAACATGAAGTCCTATGAGTGTCATCTGATGAAGATCATCAAAGGTTAGTGATTAATTTTATCTCTATTTCTGCTTTTTGTGACTGCTATCTTTCGCTGGAAAAATTGCTGTGCTTATTGTGGTTTGGTGGTGACCTAACATAATCGTTTGTAGTGCTTTTGCTGAAAAGCATATTTGAAATCGGACACTTTGGTGGGATTAACAACAAGATTACCTTTTAAAATGTTATAAGACACATGTATGTTTGAGGAAATTTAATTATGAGATTTCTGTTGTTTGAATTTGGAGCCCTGCACTTCACTGGCTGTTGTCATATCGATCCCATTAGCGGGATTGCAGCCATAAGAAGTGTTAAGCCACTGTTCCCTGGGCGCCGAAGACGTGGATGTTGATTAAGGCAGGCCTCCGAACCTCTCGGTTCGGTTGTCAGAGGGGTTGGGTTAAATGCGGAAGACACATTTCAGTTGAATGCATTCAGTTGTACAACTGACTCGGTATCCCCCTTTCCCTTGATTGTGGTGAAAATGTAGTTGACTAAAACTGACCAACAGTTGCTCCAAGTGGTTGGGTATGGTATTACTGCATGGTGAATATCAATGTCAAAACTGGTGCAGAGATAGAGGCTACTACTTCATAATATGACCATTTTATAACTGTCCACAGAATGTTTAATTCTATTATTGAAAATTGTAGGAGAGATTCTTTCTTCAGACACCTGTTGAGACCATTTGCTGAGACCAAATTCACGTAAAAAGTTTGAAGTCTCACGAGTCACGACAAATGGAAAATTATAGAGAAATAAAATCAACGAAGAAAGGTGTATGATACATTGATGACCTCGACCTTACCTTTCCTAACGATGTACGAGCCCGTATCCTTTTGAAAATATTTAATAGCGGCTCCATGATAGTAAATAGCCTATGATAAATTCAACAATTTTATGGGCGATAACACAGCTCTTGTTACGTTTTATACACAACAGCAATGACAACAAAAATAACAAAAAATAATTAATTAGAATATCTATGCTAGGTTATCAAATTACTTTCATACAATCGCATGATTAAAAATGTACCTTTGTCTGTCAATGCTGTCTTGTTTTAGGCCGTCTCAAGACAGTAGATGCTTCAACTGTTTCCCGCAACTTGAGCATCACCGGGAGGTTCCACCCTGTGTATTTTGGGGAATGTCTCCGCCCACTGTAGGCTGCAGACCAATAACATTGCGCCATTGACAACTTGATACACAGCAGACACCTTCACTCCTTCCTAATAAGTCGAACACCTCTCTTATACTGTCACTGGACATCAACTGTTCTCTTATTCAATAAACTAATCATTTTACAGCTATTATACATATTGAGGCCTGTTTGTTTCATTTTTTTTATTATTCAAGGAACTTGGCTTCATACAAAATGTAAATGTAGAAACAACTGCAGAATTCAAAGTCTGGCCAATAAACATAAATCAGGCAACAAAAACTCAGACCCAAATAAGGAGTGTTCCAGCTCTGTTGCATGGCCGGAACTATCATCATTGTTCAATACTATTTTTATATAAAGTCATTTTTTCCAACAAACCCCACAGATTATATATATATATATATATATATATATATATATATAATCTATATATCAAAGATCAATAAAAATGAACAGGAAATGAATACATGGTAGCAAAAAAAGTACTACGATTTTTACATGCACATACATTATCAGAACATGCAAACATGATTTTCTCCAGAAAACAGCCACATGTACACTGCAGTTGGTATGCAGAGAGAAATAGGAACAGTTCAATGTTTGGCAACCAACTGTGAGAGATTTTGGCGTGTATATGTTTCTTTTGAAATAGTACAGAGGCCGTAGAGATGAAGGAAGAGACTGATAGTTTAAGTTTTTACCCACTACGGCAACATGTCAAGTGGAAATAATTGAAGGTACCTGTACAAGAATGTGGATCATTTTTACCATTACAGTTTATTCAATGTTTATGAACACCCTCCTCTGGACTGATCCACCCCCCCCCCCCCCCCCCCCCCTCTTAGGTGACCTAACACGGAACAGATAACCATTAGTATGACATTGTTTACTTACTTTTTAAGACACAGGTTTCCCTTTTGACATCGTCAACGTGGGTAAATTGTATGCATGCAAATATATAAAGTTGCTGTATTTCTAAATATTCTCTTCATTTCTGCTTCAACTCGTTGTGCCTTACGCATTTTAAAATACATGTTTTATACATGTTTGAAAACTTTTTATAAAGATTTGGTCACAATCATGCTGTAGTATGAATCTGGAGATCTCAGCATGTAAAGCTACAATATGGATGAAGTATATGACCGTAGTGTCCTCTTGTTGCATAACCCTACCTTCTCTGTCATCAAAACCCTGCTTCTGGGAAATATGCAGTACAGAACCCTGACGAGTGTGCAGACATTGCAACACCGGGCCCCACCTACTGTATCTCCAATACTATCAGTAACTGAGCAACACTTTTGCCTGAGTAGAGCATCCCTTACCACATTCCACCACCAATGTAGAATAGAAAAGAACCGAAACTCTTCCAAAGCACTAAATCATCCATCCCAGGGAAACACATTCTTTAAATGATATTGTATTAATATCCATATATATTATCTGAAGCTTTTTAGCAGATATGAACCATCACCATCATCGGTTACCATGGCTGGGTAGATAGAACGATAGAAAGTGTGAACCATATTTATGCTATATCTGCTATATCTGACGGGCTAAAACCTTAACATAGAGGGGTCTGAGCCAATGGGGAGACACAGGGGGGGTCCAGTGTGCTGGTGCCAGGGGCTCGACTCAGCATATACACTCATTAGGGATCTGCATCTATCTCTGCTTCTCAAGCACATCCATCCAAAAAGTGCACACTGTTTGTTTCTCATCCGATTCCTTATGGTCTATACTAACTCTGCAGTTATAGCATTGAAACAGAAGGCAATACAGTAGCTTGCGATGCTTTCGAAGTTGACTAACCTCGCCAGGAAAGGAACCCTACACTACTACATCTTCATAACTGTTGTGGACCAGGTTTATGATTTAAACATGCAGTGTTACTCTGATCACGTCTTCCTAACTACATTGATATGCTACTAATGCACTTTTCATGTTTGTTAAGTGTTCATACCATGATTTTGCCCCAACTTTCGTCCCCCCCACTCAAATTGATGAAATATATTTACCAAAAAAGAAAATCATACGAGAAAATTATTAGCAATCATAGGTTAATTAATAGTTTACATTCAAAAGCATTTCTTTTTCTTGAATAAAAGTTGTTGTTTCTCCAGATAAGGCTTTCTGTACACCTTGCGCTCCAGCAGAACTACCAAATAACTACTTAAGTGTTGATGCTTTACAAAAACGGTTGACTTTGCATCTTTACTATAGTATGTCTAAAAGGATAGGCACTTTGTTTTAAACATCTGAAGCAGACAGTCTGTAAGAAACATTAAACCTGAAATGATGGCAAACTTTAAGCAATTTACATAAACAAAGTTGTTTTTACAAGATACAAAATATGCACACAATGAAAAGATAACATCTACCATAGTTGTATATAAAACAAATCACATTTCATTCACCTCTCCTCATTTCTCTGAAGTAGTAGTAGTAGTGACATTTGCAACGGTAAACAGTAACAAATCAACAATCACTGTCTGTAATGACAACATCGATCCCTCTATTCCATCAGGCTGTATCTTCTGACAGAAAAGGAATGTCATTTAAAGGGCGAGGCTACTGTAAATCCCTTTATATCATGGAATGGTAAGAGTCCCAAAGCAAAGTAGAATAGCTGTTGTGCAGTTTACTTTCAAGTGCCTTTCTTAGGGAAGTTTGAATGAAATCTCTCGGACTATTTCCTTCTCACGTGTTGTTACAGATACTAAACAATACATAGGTATCCCCCTGCTCATCACAGAGTTAGCAAAGAGGCCTGCTGCTCGCCCATCTCTATTGTGTGTGTAGCTGTAGTAGAGTTTCTTATGTCACTATTTGGGTCACTATCAAGACTAGGTAAAACATCATTTAAGTTGGATGTTCTCAAAATAATTAAGTTTGATAAAGAATCAAAGCAAAAAGTGCCCTCAATTAAACATGCCACTGTCTTCAGTGCATAAGACAAAGTCGGATCAAACTCAATTACCAACAATTCACCGAATCAACATCCAATTTAATTTCCATCCAGTTCCTAAAAACGGTGCTGCTTTGTTCACATTCAAATGAATCCCAACCCTTCCTTGGCTCCCATTAGCTCTACATACAGCAACAGTGTAAACTAAATCCTTCAAAAAAAGATGATAAAACTCATCACGATTCCTAAAAAAAAGCAATAAAAACATCTGTTCAAAGCCATGCTAGCACCATTCATCTTCATCTGCCTCGTGGTAGTACCTGGGTGCCCTGGCACCAGAGCCAGACCCCGGGCTGGCGTTGCCAATACCACCAAAGGTGAAGTGGTATCCGTTGGGCACCGCATGGCTCTGCTGGGGTGGCGGAGGCAGGTGGAGGGGCCCCGGCCCCATCTGAGGCAGTGCGGTCCGAGGGGAGCGTACTCTGGCAGCATAGGGGCTCAGCAGCTCGTCCCGGAGGCTGCAGTACAGACTGCCCTGGCCCTGGGCTTCCCTGTGACTGTAGCCCAGGAAGGGCTCGGAGCTGATGCGGGTGACAGGGGAGGGGATGTGGGAGGAGCCACTGTGCAGCAGGGCGTTGTGCTCAGACAGCCCGCGGCTCAGCCGGCCAGGACTCTGGGTGGGCAGGCCGCTGCCACACTGGGCAGACACAAAGTGCACAGGGGAGGAGTTGGCAGTCTTGTAGGCCACCCCGGGGCGGGGGGTCAGGGGGGTCTGGGGTAGCTGCCTGCGTCCACGGCTGGGTGTGCTAGCCCCTGAGGCCATCATCACTGGGCTGCATTTAACCGAACCACTACCCTAGATGAAAATTGGACAAAGCAATTTAAAACAATAAAAACGATGAGGTCATGGTCACCAGAAGGAAGGGAAAGACAGAGAGAGAGGACAGTGGGAGAGGACAGACGACACAAACAAGGAGGACAGGGCAGCAAAAGAAAGGAGAAGAAGACAGACAAAATGGACAGAAAATGGTGAATAAGAGGAAGAAAAGTGGAAAGAGAATTGAAAGGCCATGAGTGGTTGTACTAAAGACAGAAAGAAGAGAACGTTGAGTTTCAGCCGAGGCAGAAAGAGAAAGCAGACAGATCCTCATCAAGAGAGTTGCACACAAAATACACGGTGCTGTACTAAACCAGACAGACATATACTTACTGATAATGTGTAGAGTGTGTATTATTCAGATTCTCATTGCATACCTGATTCCTTCCCATGCTCTGCTCGTATCATACCAAGCCTACAGTATACCCTGCCAAGTTTTGTCCTGCCATATCCTGCCGTACCCATACTGTGCCCTGCCCTGCCCATATCCTACCCTACCAATGCCCTCCCACCTGCTTGTTGATGCTGGGGTCCTGCACCTCGCTGGGGGAGGTTGCACAGCTGGCGGTGGCAGACTTGGTGGTGTGGCAGTGTTCCCTGCTGCCGTAGCGATCGCAGGAGTAGTACCGCTGCTTCTCCCCCGCCGTCGAGTGGTGCTTCCTCTCATGGGAGCGGCCGCGGTCCTGCACCCTGTCTCTAGACGAGGGCTCTGCAGCCGGGTCTCCTGGTGTGCCTTAGTGGGAATACACACCAGGGTTAGGGTTATGGCCAGGTTTAGGGTTGGGGTTGAGGGTAAGGGCATAACCCTAACCCTAATCTTGGCATAACGCTAACTCTAACCCTAGCCCCCCCCAAATTCATCTCTTAAGTCCCAATTCAACCCCTGATTGCACCCAATCTATACCTCACTCCGAAAGAGAAGATTCTTAAACACTCACAAAGGCCAGACTACTACCACACCAAAGACTTTTCTCCCCAAAAGTTCTCCTCTCCTCAGCATTGCCCTGCTAAGACAAGAGGTGCCCATATATTAGCAGGTCATTGGGTGTTTATGTCTGTCAGTCCCTTTTATCTTTGTGATAAAGGCCAGCTGCAGAGCTCATTCTACCACCCAGGCCTGAACGATGCCTCCATGGCGCCCAGAGCGGATCTCTATAGACGAGCCCCAGCTGGCTGGGCTATGGTCTGCTTCTCACTCTCTGACTGGATGGAAGGCAGTAAGGTAGAGATGGCTACAGATTCACACTCTAGTAACACTGGGGGACAGTGAGGTCTAAATGGTCCAAACACCCACATTTTGTGATCAGGGTATTGGTGGTGGGCACTCATATAACATACTGTACATAACAAGACCCCCTTTTACCTCACCGATAAAGTCATCCCTAGTATTGCACATTTTAAAACACGATTGGCATTGCTGGCAAAAATAATATTACCATGTGTTTCAAGAATACGATTGAGCACAGTCTTTGGTGTGTGTGTGTACTTGTAGTGTTTGTCATTGTGTATGCGTGTGCACTAACCAGCGGTGCTTGGCGTCCTGTCGAGTGACCGCTGCTTCTTGTCCCTCTCTCTGCGGTGGTGGCAGCGGTGGTGGTGGTGGTGGTGAGGCCTTTCCTGGATGCTGGGCGTCTCCAGGGTGTAGTCACGCAGGTTCGCCTCTTGGGGGCGCTGTGGGGCATGGGTGGACGCAGAGCGCTTCATCGGGCTGCAGTCAGGAACAGGCTGTGTGGAATCAATGAGGAATAGGGATCACTGACTAGTGTATGGAAACTTACATCGCTGCTAAGCTGAGTGAAACGAGACCTGTTATACAGATGTTGATCTCTTCTCTGATCTGTTTTCAAAGTGAACTAGTAATCCAGCTGGGAATTGTAATCATCATTGTGATTATCAAACTGGAATGCTGATCGTAAAATGAGAACTGAGCGTATGGGATAAAGGAGACGTATGCACCACACCGACTCCATTGTGAAACACCATTTCCACCTAGTGGAGACACATCTGTCCTACAGAGCCTCGCTGCAAAACATACCACTCACATTTTCAATGTCCTCAAAAAATATAGTCACCTAGATGGGTTGCTGTTGGTAAAACCATAGACACGGCTACCAATTTCCCTAAGTCTTAGTTGGTGCTTGAGGATAAGAGCATAAAGGGGGAAACTGAAGCAATGTTTCCACCTGTAGCAGCAGACCCTTTCACTCTTCAAAACAGCACCATCTGATCACTAGTTTACTACTTACCAATTCCATAGGCTTGGTATCTAAGAGCAGGTTGGAGTGGGCAGATGAGTTTCATGAGTGTTGTTCAGTCCCCATAGAATGATGAAAGGAAAAGCCTCCTCTATGAGATACACTTCACCTGGCTAGACCTTTGATTTCCAGTTTTACATCGAGCTTAACTCTTATCCTAAAATCACTCGGTATATCTCCCATATTGTATACGACAGAACAGCAAACATGTAGACTGGGTTCTTAATGTACTACCAAGTGTCAAACACTGACCATACTGCACAAGCACATGCTTGCGGGACCGAGCATTTTACACACCCGCACGGCTAGTTAATACAAAGTGGAATTGAGTTTTACACATACTAGTACATTGGGATCAACAAACAAAGTAGATGTGGTGAAGGGGAGATACTGACGGACAGGAGAAAGGGGTACATACGGCCAGCAGGGTCCCCGGGGAGTGGCGTGAATGGCTCCTCTGTCACACAGCGGAGAACGAGGAGGAGGATCATCGAAAGGCATCAAGCCAAAGAGACAGGAGAGACAATGAGGTGTAGACGGAGAGGGTGACATTGAACAGTTAAGACAAAGAATAGTGGAGAAGTAGCAGGAAAATAACAGTGGTGTTATTATATGCTTATTAAAAAGAAATGATCCCTTTGTAAATATGACATAATTATGATTGAAGGGCCACTGAGGGCATTTGCCTTTCAGTACGCCTTTTTATAGAAGGGGTAAATCGGTTATATCTGATTGTGTTTCAGCACCTGGTAATAAGACAGAATTACCCATTCCAATCAGACAGAACTGGTCTTTATGTCTTGTGATACTGAATGCCCCCATCTCTAGCCTAGATTCCCAGACCATGAATACTAAGATATCCTAGAAAACATATCTGGCTCTTTAGCTTTTGTTCTTGTGAGTCAAACTTCTGATCTAGCAGAGGGCAAGTCTATGGGCTAGAGCTGCCTCTAGGGAATCAAAAAGGTTTCCTCCATATTAAGAGGTGCTGAAACCACTAAATCAACATCTATTGCCTCTTATCATCCTGCACTCCAGTTTTAAAGAGATTTGGGCTTAGCTTCTCACTGGGATTCATGAGGGTTCATGTCGGCCCTGGGTGTCACATGTCAATACTGCACAAAGAGGATGTTGAGGAGGTGGAGGCAGGCTGGCTGGCTGGGAGATTTTACACCCTGATCCTGTCTGGCATCGCCAGGGAGTGGGAAATGAGGCATTACCCCAAAAAGGGAAAACATTTAATTAAGCGATGGAAAACCAAGCCGGAGAGAGTGTGAAATCCATCAGTCTGTTTCAGGGTAGAGTTCAGACTACGTGCCTCCCCATTTCAATCTAACGATAGCAAGCCATCTCTATCTTATAGTAACATGATTACTCTCTTCCTCCCTGAACGCATGAGGGATCACCCCTTTCATTTTCTACCCACAACCATTTTGAGCCACTATAATTTTTGTATTTCCTTCTGTTGGCAGCAGAGGAAAAACGATACAGGACAAATAGTTGGCGGTCTTCCAGGCTCTAATCAAATTATTCAGGACTTCTTCTGTGCACTAGAAGTAGGATCAACACACATCTATTCTAATTGGCCTCTGAAAGGAATGCACTTAAATGCAACAATCGATCAACATAAATATCACTCAGGAAATGAGGAGCTGATTATATTTCTTGGGACGAATTGAAGGATTAATTGTTGTTATTTTTCAGCAGTTATACTGCAGTAATATTGGCTGAAATGAAACCCCTCATAAAGATAGCCACCTGACCATAGTAATCTGCCCGCAGTATAGCCACTGATGTGTATCAAAATGCAACCATGCTCTCTCCAATATAGTTTAGTCATGGCATGGCGCATCTGCTATGCTTCATAAATGATGTGTGTGTGTGTTAGGGTGTCCTTACCTGCAGCTCTGCGTTGAGGCGGGGCATGGACACAGCCCTCCCCTGGCTCTCCAGTCCAGACCCAGGACCAGGCACTGTGTTGTCACTGGTGTCCATCTTCCTCATCTCCACTGACTCCTGGAGGACATAACACACACACACACACACACACACACACACACACACACACACACACACACACACACACACACACACACACACACACACACACACACACACACACACACACACACACACACACACACACACACACACAGAGAGAGAGAGATAAGTGCTTGCATACAGATAAGTATATCCAGTCAAGTTAAGTACTAGGAACAGATACATCATGAGAGAAAATGCAGGTCGCAGGCCATGATGTTTATGTGTCTGTAATACAGCAGAGGGCAGTCTGGACTGGCTACAGTACCTGGGGAAGTGTTGTGTTTGGGACATCTTCAGACTGGCCCATTTGGACAGGTCTCTTATTCTTGGGTCTGTGGACCTCTCTAGACTTCTCTGACACCCAGGAGGATGATCCTTTCATGGTGCCATCTTGGCCTGGCCTGAATTGTTAATCATAAACAAATGTAGACGTTATTGTCATACAATGACTAACCGATTGTAAATGAAAATCGTTTTGTATTATCTTTGATGGTAACGTCACGGCTTTGCCACAAGTCATTGTCAAAGGCAAAACACATTTACAATTGTCATTAATGTAAACCAAAAAAATCGGGATTGTTTGAGACACGCTAGTGAACTCACAGTGTGCTTCCGTTGTTGAGCAGGGTGGAGCTGGGTCTAGGTAGGGCCTGAGGCTGGGGCTGAGGAAGTAGTTCACAGGGAGGCTCTATGTTGTTGAGCAGGGTGGAGCTGGGTCTAGGTAGGGCCTGAGGCTGGGGCTGGGGCTGAGGAAGTAGTTCACAGGGAGGCTCCATGTTGTTGATGGACTTCTCTTTCTCCTGCTTGTAAGTCAGGGGCAGTATTGGTTTAAACAGAGCCCCCACCTTACCCTGTGGATGAAAGACGGCAAGATGCTCAACACACTGAACATGCACAATATTGATCCAGGTCTCTACCCCCAGAATATAGTCAATCAAAACTCTGGAAATGTGAGTCATATTGGTTTTGTTAGGAGATGTTTGAAACATTTTCATCCAGGGGTGAAATTTGTGCCTCTTGGGCATCAGCAATAGTGTGTGTGTGTGTGTGTGTGTGTGTGTGTGTGTGTGTGTGTGTGTGTGTGTGTGTGTGTGTGTGTGTGTGTGTGTGTGTGTGTGTGTGTGTGTGTGTGTGTGTGTGTGTGATACCTGGGAGCCGGCAGCATTCTGTTGCTGTTGTTGCTGCTCCTTGGGCCTCTTGGCTCGGTTCTGCTTGTAGTAGTCAAAGATCATCAGGGCTGCATACACCTTTCCAACAGTAAGCTCATTGGCTGAGAGAGGTACACAGGGGAGTGGTTAATGAAAACTTCTGACTTATCCATTATCTCATTCATCTTTATTGGTCTCATCCAAACTCTCTGATGCCAGATTATCGCTAATACTATTCAGTCGAACCAAAGGTATCACTTGAAACAAAGAGAGGGATTTAGCTGTTTGAAGAAAATTGCTGCATGCCAGGCTTGAAAGAAGGAGAGAAGAAGCATCTGTCTGAAATGCCATTTTTCTCAGGTGAGATGCTTTTATCCTGCCAGAAGATGTCAGTGGAGACAAAGCAGATGACTGGAATCTTAACTGACGGCCAAGTGAGAGCAAAGGTCCTGCATGTTATGGCAACCTGTGTGTCATCTACAGTTTGGAAGGGGATCAACTCTTACATGAGCAGCAAGTATATTTTTTGATTCAATTAGAAGCTGTTAGTATTGTCTTGCTAGGGCAATTTAATTTGTTCTGTCTTTTACCTAGTAGCCTAGTTAATCACTGCTGTTTGAGCTGTCTGATTGCTCAGTAGTTGTGACTGTCGTTGTGGACTTAGATTTGTTTCTGGCCTATTTGTGTAACAGTCCTGCTAAGTTGTGGGCGTGTTATATTGTAGGGAGTGTATTCTTGACTGCTGCTAAGCAATCAACAATCAAACCGAGTTGTTCTGCAGTGTTATTCAAGGAAGGAAAGTGAGGAATGCTCCACACCACTCTCTCACTTGAGTATCTTACCTAGTTATTTTCTGATGATCTCATTTTACTATTTTATAGCTTTGCCAAGTATGTGTGTGTTTCCCATCCCAGGTAACTCCTCCCCCTGTAGGTTTTACAGACGCTCCCAACTCCATAGCTGCAACCCATCTAATTTAATGTATCCTGTGTGCACAACCCATGTGGAGTTCCTAGTCTCCGACAGCTTTTGAATCTGCCGATCTGCGGTCAATAAGGCTGAGTTCGTCTGGCTGGTTGAGAGAATGCCAAGAGTGTGCAAAGCTGTCAAGGCAAACGGTGGCTCCTCTGAAGAATCTCAAATATAAAATATATTTGATTTGTTTAACACTTTTTTGGTTACTACATGATTCCATATGTGTTATTTCATTGTTTTGATGTCTTCATTATCATTCTACAATGTAAAAATAGTCTTAATAAAGAAAAACAATTGAATGAGTAGATGTTCTAAAACTTTTGACCCGTAGTGTATGTTCCCATTCAATCCCTACACTTTTTGGCCCTGACAGAGACATGGATTTCCCCAGAGACCACAGCTACTCCAGCTGCTCTTTCGTCATCTGACTATATGTTCTCTCATAGTCCGAGAGCATCTGGTCGTCGCAGTGGTGGCACACTAGTAATTTCTCATAAGTGGAGATTTTCTCTTCTCTCCTCTCTCACCTGTTGATCTCCTCATTTGAATTCCATGCTGTCACTGCTCCACTCAAGCTTAACATTGTTGTCATCTATCACCCACCAGGTGCCCTTGGAGAGTTCCTCAATGAGCTTGACACCTTGATAAGTACATGTCCTGAGAATGGCTCACCACTCATCATACTGGGCGACTTTAACCTTCAGCTTCAATAAATTTCTTTCCACTCCTTTCTCTTTTAACCACACCCTCTCCCAGTCACATCCCACTCACAAGGCCGGCAATATGCATGACCTAATCTTCACTAGAGGCTGTTCACCTACTAATCTCACTGCAACCCCCCTTCATGTCTCTGATCATTACTTTGTTTCCTTTTCTCTCCATCTCTCCTCCAACCCCACAGACTCAGCCCCTACCCAGATGGTCATGCGCTGCCGCATCTTCTCTCTTCCTTAGGCTAAATCATTCTCCCTCCTGTCACCTGACTCTGCATCTTCGACCCTACTCTCCCTCCCTTTCTGCATACTTTGACTCTCACTGTCCCCTTTCCTCCCAGCCGGCCCTACCTTTCTCTCCTGCTTCGTGGCTGAGTCACTCACTGCGTGCTAACAGAACAGGGCTACGAGCAGCTGAGCAGAAATGGAGGAAAACTAAACTTCTGGAGGACCTATCATCCTTCCACTCCCTCGTATCTCCCTTTTCTTCCTCTGTATCCGCTGCTAAAGCTGCCTTCTATTAGTCTCAATGTCAAGCTTCTGCCTCCAACCCTAGGAAACTCTCTCTTCTTCATCCTTAATCCTCATCCCCTCCCTCCTCCCTCTCTGCAGATGACTTTGTCAACCACTTTGAAAAAAAGTTTGAAGACATCTGCTCCTCTTTCACTCAGCCTACTGAGTCCACTGTTCCCACTCAAACAGAACTACCTTACGCCTTGACATCTTTCTCCCCTCTCTCTCCAGATTAAATCCCCATCACCTCAAACTCAACTTTGACAAAACGGAACTACTCTTCCCCCCGGGAAAGGCCTGCCAACTCCAAGACCTCTCCATCACGGTTGACAACTCCACGGTATTCCCCTCCCAGAGTGCAAAGAACCTTGGCATGACCCTGGATAACACCCTGTCATTCTCTGCACACATCAAAGCAGTGACTCTCTCCTGCAGATTCATGCTCTGCAACATTGGTAGCGTACAACCTGTCCTCACACAGGATGCGGCGCTGGTCCTAATCCAGGGCCTACGGAGCAGCAAGGGGAACTGCACCTCCTTACCTTCAGGCTATGCTCAAACCCTACATCCCAACCCGAGCACGGTCCACCACTTCTGGTCTCTTGGCCCTCCCACCCCTACTCAGCCCAGTCAAAGCTCTTCTCCGTCCTGGGAACCCAATGGCGGAAAAAGCCTCCCCCTAAAGTCAGGACCTGCCCATCTTCCGAAAACATCTGAAACCCTACCTCTTTGAAGAGTATCTTAAATAACTCTCACAGGAAAATGTACTTGATTCGATTGTGATGTGTTGTTGGCTCATCTAGCTATCTTAAGATGAATGCACTAATTGTAAGTCGCTCTGGATAAGAGTGTCTGCTAAATTACTACACATTTTTTTAAATGTTGTTTCAGAGTGAGGAGTCTGGGGCTTGCCACTTTAAGATGTGGCGTAAACAGAATCACACACAGTCCAGGTATCCTTCTTGTAAAGATGAAATATATCAGTGACATGAAGCAAGGATCCGAGAGGACTGCCATGCAGAGGTGCTTACGTTTGTGTGGTGTAACCAACAGATCCATAGTCTTCTGTGAAAGGCTTGGCCAAACTGTAGAGAGCTCTTTCTTCAGTTCAGCATCAGAAAGACGCTGGGCAACCATCCCTAAGGAGAAGATCGCAAGAGAAAATAGAATATTCTAGCACCAAATACACACAATTATCTAATTGAAGTATAGCAACAAAAGACAGAAAGACAAAAAAGTAAACATGAGTTTGCAGAGTCATTGTGGAGGTGAACCAGAGAGAGAATAACTTATTGAAAGCGACAGTGAGCAGTGAAGCTAGAGAAAAGCATACTGCACTGTGACGTCATTCAACTACGCAGCACAGGCCCTCAACACAAAACCCACCACAGAGCAGCCTAATGAGACCAAATGGGACCCGTATCTACTAATGCAAACCTTCTGTAAGCAACAAACAAGCAGCATATGTCTGTCTGTGTCTGGGAGGACAACATGTGATGGATGGCTAAATCTAACATTAACAACTAGTGTTTGTTGCTTCTGCTTGAGTCATCAAGTCGGCCTCATAAAGTTGGCCTCATGATAGGTTTGCACCTAGCCTATCATGTATCACACAGGGGTGGAGAGGGGACAGAGTGGGGGAAGGGAGGGGTCAGGGTAAGGGAGGAGAGAGGACAGGGTAGGGTGTAAGGGGGGAAAGGGGACAGGGTAGGGGGAGAGGGGACAGGGTAGGGAGAGAGGGGGCAGGGTAGGGTAGGGGAGAGAGGGGATAGGGAAGGGGGGAGAGGGGACAGGGTAAGGGGGGAAAGGGGACAGGGAAGGGGGAGAGGGGACAGGGTAGGGGGGAGAGGGGACAGGGAAGGGGGGAGAGGGGACAGGGTAAGGGGGGAAAGGGGACAGGGAAGGGAGAGAGGGGACAGGGTAGGGGGGAGAGGGGACAGGGTAGGGGAGAGAGGGGATAGGGAAGGGGGGACATGGGAGGGGGCAGAGGATAGGGAGAGAGGGGACATGGTAGGGAGAGAGGGGGCAGGGTAGGGTAGGGGAGAGAGGGGATAGGGAAGGGGGAGAGGGGACAGGGTAAGGGGGGAAAGGGGACAGGGAAGGGAGAGAGGGGACAGGGTAGGGGGGAGAGGGGACAGGGAAGGGGGGACATGGGAGGGGGCAGAGGATAGGGAGAGAGGGAAGGGCGGTCTCACCTGAGGACAGTTTGATCTCCAGGGCCGTGCGGATCAGGGCCATGAGAGTGGAGGTAAAGTGGACTGTGTTGTCATCGGCGATGGGCATGTTCATCTTGACTAGCCGCTGGAGAGAGTGTGTGGACGGAGGAGGAGGTTAGAAACACACTTCTACTGTTAACACTTCATCCAGACCATCAGCCAATCAGGAGAAACCAGTCTGTGTGCTGCTGGTAATATTCACAGAGGCCCCTACAGCACACAAAAAGCTTTCTCAACGAGTACAAAGAGGAGACAAACTAAACATTCACATTCACTGCTATTGGCTACAGTATGCACTATGCTGCAGGTCAAAGTGCACCGGTGCAAGACTGACATTGATCGAAATAAAAGTGAGAAAGGGCATGTACGCATAACCATGGAAGTGCCTCAAAGATCTCAGGAGCTCCACTCTGTGGTTGCTATACCAACAATCAAACTGAGGTAAAAAGTATTATGCTGCTCAAGTCATAAACATCTTGAGAACCAATGCCTAGCATCTACAGAAAAAGCATGTGTCACACACAGTCCATTCCAAATAACCTGAACTGCTTATCAAAGAGATGAAATCTACACCACTATATGCATACAGAGCACTATGTTTGATGTTTAAGCTATTGTGGTAGAGTTGAGCTCCCCTGAACACAAAAAGCATTCACCTACTATCAGTTGCAGTGCAAAAGTACGACAGAAGTCAGAATGAGAGAGGAGAGGAGGGGAGGGGTGAGACACACACACATACATGTGCACACAAATCCATAGAAAGAAAGTAGAGATGAAAGACAGGATGAGAGAGAATGAAAGATAGAAAGACAGAGAGTAAAGCACACATATTTCTCACACAGGAAAGCAACAGAAGCCACACACACTGGCCCACAAAACGAAAAACCCCTAGTGGGTAAACTCAGGGGATAGACTGAGATAAGGTAAGGGAGAGCAATACTAAACCCCTTTCCTATAAAACAGATTGATTGATTGATAAAGGATTTAAATCTGGGGACAGTCCTGAATTGGTCGAATATGTATGTATTGTAGAATTAAATCTAATTATTCTTCCATTAATTAATCTGTGTATGCCTGCTGTGTTGGATGTATTAAAGGACAATTGCGACACTTTTCAACATCATAATCACCATCTCCAGCACCATACCAGTTCTACATCTGTGAAAACGGCGCGTTTCTATGATCTGTGCTTAAAAAGATAAGAAGAAAGTTCCCAAAAAACAGTCATTTTCTAAACTTGTAACAAGTTTCTAGCCAGAGGGAGGATATTTTCTTCCTCCCCATGTCACCGCAAATCTCATAGTGTTTGAAAATCACTATTTGTTAAATGTTTTAAACTTTTGATGATGTCGTCGGGTAGAACTTTTTAACTTGATATATTTTTCTACAGAAAGTAGAAATGTGGCGTTTTCACATATGTAGACAGTGGTATTGTGCTGGAGATAATAAAATGAGGTTGGAAAGTGGTGGTTGCCCTTTCAATTACAGAGACTGGATTATATGAAAACCTATTATGTATTTATTTCCCTAAGGAATTTGACACCCACTACCGTAAATGTTACTAAATACTTAGTAACACGTTTTCACATAGTGGGGATACCGTATGCGTCTCATGGTCTATCTCCGCCTTTAGTGGACATCACCTCACAGGCTGAGCTTGCTCCAAATAAAGTAGCTATGCCCAAAAAAAGAAGGGGAAGGAAGGGGCTACACCAAAGAGATCAGAGCGTTAGCAAAACAAACTAAAGAAACAAGGGAACACTGCAGTGCACAGAGATTGGCTGGAGGTCAAGCCAATGGGAAGACAGGTCGAGCAGAGGGAGTGGCTACCTTGTAGGCGACTCTTGGCGGACAATTCTTTCCCAAACCTAAGGGTGGGGACATGTGGAGGAGCATCTGATACATATCAAGGTACTTGATACGGCCACTTCACAGAGTAGGAAACAAAGAGCCAAATAAAGAAGGATGGAAAGTTAGAGGAGGAAAGGAACAAAAATGTTTTTTTTTAAGAAATCAAAACGAATAGGAAAAAACAAAAACAGAAATCTGTGTTATTTAGATTTCCAGTAGCGACATGGAGATGGATGCCATCTTTGGCCACGGTGGGCCAGGGATGCATCGGTGCGGTGGTGAACTCAGCTCAGGAGGAAGTGAGCTGCTCAGATCCCTGAGGGGAGACATGGGATGGAAGAGTGAGTCTGGAAGAGTGAGAAGAAGAACACACAGGATGCTGATGGGGAGAGAATGACAGCATTGTACGTCGTGTGGATGACGG
The DNA here is from genome assembly GCF_029448725.1 of Salvelinus fontinalis. Taxonomy (NCBI): domain Eukaryota; kingdom Metazoa; phylum Chordata; class Actinopteri; order Salmoniformes; family Salmonidae; genus Salvelinus; species Salvelinus fontinalis. The sequence continues at coordinate 10,459,613 of NC_074692.1, forward strand.
CTTCTGCATGCTGAGAGACATCCAGGGGGGGTTCACCAGAAGCACGGAAACAAAGGTTTCAATGCCAGACTTGTTTTAATCTTAATTAATGAAAGCCCTCCTTTCTCTTTACAACGTTTACGTCTAGGATCCCAAAAACACATTACAGTACGTCAAGACGTTGTTCCGATTCAGATGTGTTCATGAGCTGAATCAATTTAGGACTAAACATCCAAACGTAATGTTTAATCTAACTGTACATAGATAGGAGACGGAACAGGTACAAACCAGAATGTGTTCACTGCATACCTCGACACATCAAATAGAAAGTAAGCATTACATAGGGATTCCAATGTCAGGTAGAGTTGGGGTTTAACATGGCTTTGAAAGCTTTGTTTCCAGTCTGGCGTCATTAACCAAAGCCAGTCAGTCTGGAAGGGCGGGTGCTAGTGTGTAGGCGAGTCATTGGTGCGCAGCCATTCACTTAAGTCTCTTGGCATAGGAAGACAAAGCACCCTAGTGGAGGAAATGTTCTGGGGTTGCTAACCTTGTACGCTACCCTATTAGGGCAGTTCTTCCCTAAGCCAAGAGGGGGTGAGATAATTCGTAACAAGTTGTACATATCGTTATAGCGAATCCGTCCGCTGCAAAAAGAACAAGCAGATATAAAACAACAACTTCAGGACAGCTTCAAGAGAACAGTGATCATCAGAGGGCTGACAGGGTACTAGGAGGTATGCTACCATACCTTACCCTCTACATGACACTACATGGAGGATTGTCAGCAAGTCACAAAGTATCAGGCAGGGATTAGGAAGTCCCCTCCATACTAGCAGCTGTAATACTAGATATCTCTCTGACTGGGCACAGAGGCACAGTAGGAGCACCAGCCAGCCAGATGGCTGAAGGGAGGGAGGGAGAAGGACACATACCAGGCAGCAGGGTCGTACTCAGCCCAAACACGGATGAACTCATCCAGATGATGAGGGCCCAGTATAGATGAGTCTCGAGTCAGGTACTCAAAGTTATCCATGATGACAGCCACAAACAGATTGAGCATCTGGAAGATACGTTTCACAAGGATTTATGGGAATAGACACAGTATGCTGGCACAACACTAACTACTAGTCCTACATTTCAAATCAAATCCAACTTTATTTGTCACATGCACCGAATATAAGTGTAGACCTTACCATGAAATGCTTACTTACAAGCCCTTAACTTCTCTAGGGTAGGGGGCAGCATTCGGAATTTTGGATGAAAAGCATGCCCCCATTAAACTGCCAGCTACTCATCCCCAGAAGATAAGATATGCATATTATTAGTAGATTTGGATAGAAAACACTCTGAAGTTTCTAAAACTGTTTGAATCATGTCTGTGAGTATAACATAACTTATTTAGCAGGCGAAACCCTGAGGACAAACCATTCAGATTTCTTTTTTTTGAGGTCACTCTCTTTTCAATGAGTTTTCATTGGGAAACCAGATTTCTAAGGGACCAGCTTGCAGTTCCTACCGCTTCCACTGGATGTTAACAGTCTTGAGAATTTGGTTGAGGTTATTCCTTTGTGTAATGAAGAAGTACGGCCATCTTGAACGAGAGTCACTCGACGTGTCCTGTTTGTTAGAGAAGCGAGACCAGAAAGCTAGCTACAGTTGGTTTAAATCCTGTATTGAACACAGATCATCCCGTCTTCAATTTGATCGATTATTAACGTAAAAAAAATACCTAAAGTTCTATTACAAAAGTAGTTTGAAATTCTTTGGCAAAGTTTACAGGTAACCTTTGAGATATTTTGGTGTCACGTTTGAGCAAGTTGGAACCGGTGTTTTTCTGGATCAAACGCGCCAAATAAATGGACATTTTGGATATATATCGACGGAATTAATCAAACAAAAGGACCATTTGTGATGTTTATTTGGACATATTGGAGTGCCAACAACAGAAGCTCATCAAAGGTAAGGCATGAATTATATTTTTATTTCTGCGTTTTGTGTCGCGTCTGCAGGGTTGAAATATGCTTATCTCTCTTTGTTTACAATGGTGCTATCATCAGATAATAACATTGTTTGCTTTCGCTGAAAAGCCTATTTGAATTCTGACATGTTGGCTGGATTCACAACCAGTGTAGCTTTAACTTGGTATCTTTCATGTGTGATTTAATGAAAGTTTGATTTGAATAGTAATTTTTATAGTAATTAATTTGAATTTGGCGCTCTGCATTTTCTCAGGATTTTTGCCAAGTGAGACAGTAGCGTCCCGCCTAAACTCAGATTTTTGGATATAAATATTAACTTTACCGAACAAAACATACATGTATTGTGTAACATGAAGTCCTATGAGTGTCATCTGATGAAGATCATCAAAGGTTAGTGATTAATTTTATCTCTATTTCTGCTTTTTGTTACTCCTCTCTTTGGCTGGAAAAATGGCTGTCTTTTTCTGTGACTTGGCTCATACCTAACATAATCGTTTGGTGTGCTTTCATCGTAAAACCTTGTTGAAATTGGAAACTTTGGCTGGATTTACAACAAGTGTATCTTTAAAATGGTGTAAAATACTTGTATGTTTGAGGAATTTAAATTATGGGATTTCTGTTGTTTTGAATTTGGCGCCCTCCAGTTTCACTGGCTGTTGACGAGGTGGGACGCTACCGCCCCACATACCCTAGAGAAGTTAACCAACAGTGCAGTTCAAGAAGAGTTAAGAAAATATTTACCAAATAAAATAAAGTAAAAAATTACAAAAAGTAACAATAAAATAACAATAACGAGGCTATATACAGGGGGTCTGTGTGCGAGGGTACAGATTAGTTGAGATAAAATGTACATGTAGATAGGGATGAAGTGACTATGCATAGATAATAAACAGTGAGTAGCAGCAGTGTACAAAACAAATGGAGGGGGGGTCAATGTAAATAGTCCGGTGGCCATTTGATTAATTGTTCAGCAGTTTTATGGCTTGGGGGTAGAAGCTGTTAAGGAGCCTTTTGGTCCTAGACTTGGCACTCCGGTACCGCTTGCCGTGCAGTAGCAGAGAAAACAGTCTATGTGACTGTGACTGGAGTCTCTGACAATTTTATGGGCTGTCCTCTGACACCGCCTATTATATAGGTCCTGGATGGCAGGAAGTTTGGCCCCAGTGATGTACTGGACCGTACGCACTACCCTATGTAGCGACTTATGGTCAGATGCCGAGCAGTTGCCATTCCAGGCGGTGATGCAACCGGTCAGGATGCTCTTGATGGTGCAACTGTAAAACTTTTTGAGGATCTGGGGTCCCATGCCAAATCTTTTCAGTCTCCTTTTCAGTCTCGCCCTCTTCATGACTGTCTCGGTGTGTTTGGACCATGATAGTTAGATGGTGATGTGGACACCAAGGAACGTGAAACTCTTGACCCGCTAAACTACAGCCCTGTCAATGTTAATGTGGGCCTGTTCGGCCACGATCAGCTCCTTAGTCTTGCTCACATTGAGGGAGAGGTTGTTGTCCACCACACTGCCAGTTCTCTGACCTCCTCCCTATAGGCTGTCTCATCGTTGTGATCAGGCCTACCACGGTCGTGTCGTCAGTAAACTTAATGATGGTGTTGGAGTCATGTTTGGCCACGCAGTCATGAGTGAACAGGGAGTACAGGAGGGGACTAAGTACACACCCTTAAGGGGCCCCAGTGTTGAGGATCAGCGTGGCAGAAGTGTTGTGCCTACCCTTACCAGGAACTTCCCTTACCAGGAAGTCCAGGATCCAGTTGCAGAGGGAGGTGTTCAGTCTCAGGGTCCTTAGCTTAGTGATGAGCTTCGTGGGCACTATGGTGTTGAACGCTGAGCTGTAGTCAATGAACAGCATTCTCACATAGGTGTTCCTTTTGTCCAGGTGGGAAAGGGCAGTGTGGAGTGCTATTGAGATTTCGTCATCTGTGGATCTGTTGGGGCGGTATGCAAATTGGAGTGGGTCTAGTGCAGGCCTGTGCAATTCCAGTCCTTAGGGGCCTGATTGGTGTCACACTTTTCACCCATCCCTTGCAAACACACCTGATTTAAACTAACTGCATTTTTAACTGAAGATCATGATTAGTTGATTAATGAAGTCAGGTGTGTTAGCTGGGGTAAAAGTGTGACACCAATCAGGCCCCCAGGACTGGAGTTGCCCAGGCCTGGTCTAGGGTTTCCAGGAGGATGCTGTTGATGTGAGCCACGACCAGCCTTTCAAAGCACTTCATGGTTTCCGATGTGAGTGCTATGGGGCGGTGATCATTTTGGCAGGTTGCCTTTGCTTCCTTGGGCACAAGGAGTATGGTGGTCTGCTTGAAGCATGTAGGTATTACAGACTTGGTCAGGGAGAGGTTGAAAATGTCAGTGAAGACACTTGCCAGTTGGTCCGCGCATGCTTTGAGTACACGTCCTGGTTTTCCGTCTGGCCCTGCAGCTTTGTGAATGTTGACCTGTTTAAAGGTCCTGCTCACATTGGCTACCGAGAGCATTATCACAGTCATCCAGAACAGCTGGTGCTCTCGTGCATGCTTCAGTGTTGCTTGCCTCGAAGCGAGCATAAAAAGTAATTTATCTCGTCTGGTAGGCTCGCGTCAACGGGCAGCTCACGTCTGGGTTTCCCTTTGTAGTCCGTAATATTTTTCAAGCTCTGCCACATCCGAAGAGCGTCAGAGCCGGTGTAGTAGGATTCAATCTTAATCCTGCATTGATTGATGGTTCGTCTGAGTGCGTAGTGGGATTTCTTATAAGCAGCTCTAACCTTTAGCTCATTCTTTAGCTCGTTGCCTGTAATCCATGGCTTCTGGTTGGAATATGTACGTACAGTCACTGTTGGGACGACGTCGTCGATGCACTTGTTGATGAAGCCGATGACTGAGGTGGTATACTCCTCAACGCCATTGGATGAATCCCGGAACATATTCAGGTCTGTGCTAGCAAAACAGTCTTATAGCGTAGCATCCGCGTCATCTGACCACTTCTGTATTGAGCGAGTCACTGGTGCTTCCTGCTTTAGTTTTTGCTTGTAACCAGGAATCAGAAGGATAGAATTATGGTCAGATTTGCCAAATGTAGGGTGGGGGAGAGCTTTGTATGCATCTCTGTGTGTGGAGTAAAGGTGGTCTATAGTTTTTTTTCTCCTCTGATTGCACATGTGACATGCTGGTAAAAATGTGGTAAAACTGATTTAAGTTTGCCTGCATTAAAGTCCCCGGCCACTAGGAGCATCGCTTCTGGATGAGCATTTTCTTGTTTTCTTATGGCCTTATAGAGTTGGTTGAGTGCGGTCTTAGTGCCAGCATCGGTCTGTGGTGGTAAATAGACGGCTACGAATAATATAGATGAGAACTCTCTTAGTAGATACTGTGGTCTACAGCTTATTATAAGGTACTCAGTATGGTCTACAGCTTATCATAAGGTACTCATAAGGTACCTCAGGCGAGCAATACCTCAAGACTTCTTTAATATTAGACATCGCGCACCTCGTCTTACAAGACGTAGCTTCTCTGTTCTACCGGTGCATGGAAAATCCCGCCAGCTCTATATTATCCGTGTCGTCGTTCAGCCACGACTCGGTGAAACATAAGATATTACAGTTTTTAATGTCCCGTTGGATAATCTTAATCGTAGGTCATCAATTTTATTTGACAATGATTGCACTTTAGCCAGTAGAACGGATGGCAGTGGGAGTTTACTCGCTCGCCTACGGATTCTCAGAAGGCAGCCCGACCTGCGCCCCCTTTTCCTCCGTCTTTTCTTCACGCAAATGACAGGGATTTGGGCCTGTTCCCGGGAAAGCAGTATATCCTTCTCGCCAGACTCGTTAAAGGAAAAAGCTTCTTCCAGTTCGAGGTGAATAATCGCTGATCTGATGTCCAGAAGTTATTTTTGGTCACAAGAGACGGTAGCAGCAACATTATGTACAAAATAAGTTAAAAAAGGAGCATGTAAAACATCAGCCATCCTCTTCAGCGCCATCTTATTCAGATCATTGTCTAATGTGAACATCCCTTATTACTGCACATCAGCAGAACATCAATACAGTTACAGTGTATGTTGGATGACATCAGTACTAACCAGGAAAGAGCAGAGGAAGATGAAGGACACAAAGTAGAAGTAGGCGAAGTCACTGCCACACTCCTTCCCCAGGTTGCCTGACCTCTCATCACAGGCTCTGTGACTCAAACACGACAGCATGATCTCATGCCACGCCTCCCCTGTGGCACTCCTGGAGAACAAGGGTGGACAGACGGACAGAAATACCTTTGAGATTACAATGAACACCTCTCACCAAGTTATTGTGGAAGATGGTCACAGTGTACAACTCGGGCGACGTAAGATGTTGCTAGCTACATACAACCCCTGGCTTACAGAGTTACAGGAGAGGTAGGGGAAGGGAGAGGGCAATAATGTTGGTGCTCCGTAAAGCAGAGGAAGGAGTGACTAAAGAAAAGGTGTATTTACCTGAACAGCAGCATGAGGGCCTGAAGAAAAGTGCGGAAGTTGTTGTGGTGAGTGATGGCTGTGTCCTCGTTGAGCTCAATGTTTCCAAACACCTGGTATAGTAAGGGATCAATTATACCCACAGATCATGCCAGTTTCTGCCTTACACTGCATAGAAATTTTCTTATTCAATAAAAAAACAAAATTTCACACCATTTTAGTCCGTAGGTGTGTATAAACCAATTATTTTGAGGGAACATTTTCAAGGAAGTCCAGGAAGGAAATGTTCATATTTAGAAAGAATGGATGCAGCACTCACCTGCATACCAATGATGGCATAGATGAAGAACAGCATCGCTATCAGAAGGCAAACATAGGGCAGGGCCTGGAAGGACAAGAACACTGTTCAGCAAAGTGCTCTAAATACAAGTAATGTATACAGTGTACTGTGTGTGTGTGTGTGTGTGTGTGTGTGTGTGTGTGTGTGTGTGTGTGTGTGTGTGTGTGTGTGTGTGTGTGTGTGTGTGTGTGTGTGTGTGTGTGTGTGTGTGCGTGCGTGCGTGCGTGCGTGCGTGCGTGCGTGCGGGCGGGCGGGCGGGCGGGCGGGCGGGTGGGTGGGTGCGTGTTACCTTGAAGGACTGGACGAAGGTCCACAGCAGGATACGGATGGTGTATCCCTGCCTCAGCAGCTTGATGAGACGAGCTGCTCTGAACAGCCTCAGAAAACTCAGATTCAACAGCCGGTCCTGCAGGACCAGAGACAAGAACACAGTCAACATTACACCCTATTCACAGGAGACAATCAAAATATGACTACATATGACAATGATGCAGACAAGACGACATGATTGTATTTGGCTGGTCCTGGTTCAGCTTGCTAAAGGAGGCCAAACAATACATACATACAGACCAATTCACACAGTGCGGTAGCTTGTGTAAAGAAGGGAATGAGAAAGAGCAATGAGACAGGAAGGGTAGTCACTCACCGTTGTCTATAAGAGCAGTTGTTTAACCGTAGCAGATGGTGGGCACATCAGTGAATACATTAAACAAGAGGACAATGCAGAGAGAGGGACAGGGAAAGGGACAGGGACAGGGAGGAACAAGGAAAAGTAAGAAAAATAGAAACAGTAATGACATACAGAAAGCCGGTAAAAGCTCAGAACACACACTTAAATCAGTCAATGCATTGGACAATGATACAGAGATCTGGACAGATACTGTTGGATACTGGACAGATACTGTATCAATATGAGTATAGAACATTAATAAACAACTACTACAGGACGTGAGAGATACTAGTTGAGTGATTCACATAGAAGTGCTCATATGACAATAATGACACTAAAACACACACACACACACACACACACACACACACACACACACACACACACACACACACACACACACACACACACACACACACACACACACACACACACACACACACACACACACACACACACACAAACGGTTGGAGTCTGAATTGCCTCACGTTATCAGATCCCATATCAGACATCAGTGATGAATCAATAGTGTTAACAAGCAGCTCTGTTCACAAACTTTCTCTCTCCCCCTCTTTGTCTCTGCTATCAGTCCTGGACTGGAGCCAAGACATCTTTGCTGAGATGGCTATTTAGCCTGTGTACAGGGCAGGTCCACATTGTAGAAACAAACCGTCTATACAGGCTTAGGTCTCTGCATGTCAATCATACTATTCTGCCTCATTAACAAGTAGTGTAATGTATATAGAGGAGAGTGGAAGAAACACGGTTTTTGCTGCGCTGGACTCTTAACTTACATTGATTTCTGTGACCACAATGTCAGTTATACTTCCCAGCACTGTCACAAAGTCAAACACGTTCCAGGGATCCTTCAGGTAATTCTGGAACAAGAGGGATTGAATATCACTCACAGACTCAAGGCATGCAGTGCATGAATTCAATAAGTATCAAATCATTGATCACTTTTGCCATATTGATAGCATGCAGATAAACAGGAAGGATGATAAACCCACCAGCGGGCCGAAGGCAATGATCTTCAGAATGCATTCCAGAGAGAAGAGGGCAGTGAAGACGATGTTGAAGTGTTTCAACATGGCCTCGTAGAAGTCTGGAGCTCCATGGAACTGGTGCAGAAAGAGAAACCAGTGAAGAACAAACACCATTGTAAAAGCCTCTCGAGTGCCGCAGCGGTCTAAGGCACTGCATCGCAGTGTTGCGGCGTCACTACAGCCTGGGTTCGATCCCAGGCTGTGTCACAACTGACCGTGACCGGGAGTCCCATAGGACGGCGCACAATTGGCCCAGTGTCGTCCGGGTTAGGGGAGGGTTTTGCCAGGTGGGGCTTTACTTGGCTCATCGCGCTCTAGTGGCTCCTTGTGGCGGGCCGGGCACCTGCAGGCTGACAACGGACGTCAGTTGAACAGTGTTTCCTCCGACACATTGGTGCAGATGGCTTCCGGGTTAAGCGAACGGGTGTTAAGAAGCGCGGCTTGGCGAGTCATGTTTCGGAGGACACTGCAACTCCCCAACTCGTCCGTTGGGGAGTTGTAGTGAGGAGACAAGATCGTAATCACGAAATTGGGGAGAAAAAGGGGTTAAAAAATTCTAAAAATAAAAAAACACCATTGTAAATACAACTCATATTTCTGTTGATTTATTTTCCATTTTTTACTTTAACTATTTGCACATCGTTATAACACCGTACATAGCCACAAAATGACATTTGAAATGTCTCTATTCCTTTGAAACGTTTGTGAGTGTAATGTTTATTGTTCATTTTTTATTGTTTATTTCTCTTTGGTTTATTATCTATTTCACTTGCTTTGGCAATGTAAACATATGTTTCCCATTACAATAAAACCCTTTGAATTGAATTGAATGATCCTACTATATTTTCTGGTGAATGAGCCAGACTGTACTAACCTTCATCATGAGCACAACGGTGTTCAGGGCAATCATGATCATAATGGAGTACTCAAACGGAGGTGACACCACAAACTTCCACATCCGGTACTGGAAGGACTGCACGTTCTCTGGCATGTAACGCGTCATTTGCTTGGCGTTGATGGCAAAGTCAATGCAGGCTCTCTGAAAAGAATGAGATGGAAATGAACACTTACATCCAATGTTCTCTTTCATAATCGCCACCCATTTCCTCATTATCATCATCATGGTCATCAGCACAATCATTAGTCGTCAATCCGTTACTCTTTCAAGCATTGCCTTCATTAGGACCATTGCATCTGTATCATCAACTAAAGGGAAAAGATTTTCAGAGGTAAATACTGTGCAGAAAACCACCCATATCTAACTAGACAGCAAGCAGAGTCTATCAGAGTCAAGTGCAGTGGAGATGTGTGAATCCAGAGGATGAATACATGGCTGGCTCCTCCTGGCTGTGTTCTGGTTCCAGTTAGCTGAGTCAAGTTAGTTCAGCATACTGACAGACACAGACAGAGGGGACATACACTGAGTACACCAAACACCTGGAACACCTTCCTAATATTGAGTCCCCCCACTCCCCTTTTGCCCTCAGAACAGCCTCAATTTCTTGGGGCATGGACTGTGTAATGAAAGCGTTCCACGGGGACGCTGGCCCATGTTGACTCCAATGCTTCCCACAGTTGTGTCAAGTTGGCTGGATGTCCTTTAGGTGGTGGACCATTCTTGAGACACACGGGAAACGGTTGAGCATTAAAAACCCAGCAATGTTGCAGTTCTTGACATAAACTGGTGAGCCTGGCACCTACTACCATGCCCCATTCAAAGGCACTTAAATCTTTTGTCTTGCCCATCCACCCTCCGAATGGCACACATACACAATCCATGTCTAAACTGTTTCAAGGCTTAAAAATCCTTCTTTAACCTGCCTCCTCCCCTTCATCTACACTGATTGAAGTGGATTTAACAAGTGACTTCAATAAGGGATCATAACTTTCACCTGGATTCACCTGGTCAGTCTGTCATGGAAAGAGCAGGTGTTCTTAATGTTTTGTATATTCAGTGTATATCTATCTGTGCACAGTTGAGTCGTGTTAGGATAGCATACAAACAGACACAGGGAAACATATGTTGTTTTAGTTTAGAATAGGAATTGACGGAGATATATCTACTATGATTGCCTAATGGGGTCCCGGTAGACATGAGGTAGGGGGTACGGGGACGGCTCGCTGGCTTTGTGTCCGCCTGTGGAACCACAGATGGGGCTCCAGAATCAATCGTGGACCTGTGGACCTGTCACACTGGCCCTCAGATGGGAGACTGTACTGCAGGCTCCACTGCAGCCTCACTGCCTCAACACGCACAACTGAACCCAGCATCAACAACAACAGCAGTGAGAGAGACTGTTCCTGCACTGAGTACTCAGCCTAATGTAAGGGTTTGGCAGTATGATTGGCAACATCTACAGAGAATAGTGAGCATAGTGAGCTGATGACCAACAAATCACAAATGGAGAGAGGGACCATTGAATAAATATTAATTGTTATTCCTTTCCTTTACTTCCTGTTCTGTAAACTCTTAGAAAAAAGGGTTCCAAAAGACTGTCCCCATAGGAGAACCCTTTTTTTGTTCTGGGTAGAACCCGTTTTGGTTCCATGTAGAACCCTGTGGAAAGGATTCTACAAAAGGGTTCTAAACCTTGCACAAAAAGGGGTTCTTCAAAGGGTTCTCATATGGGGACAGCAGTAGAACCCTTTTTGGTTCTAGATAGCACTTTTTTTTTGAAGAGTGTACTGTACCTCGTTTTTCTCCAGGCTGCACTCTGACATGGCCTTGTCTCCCTGCTCCTGGAAGGTAATGATGATCAAGGCCACAAAGATGTTGACGAAGAAGAAGGGGAAGACCACGAAGTAGACCACGTAGAAGATGGAGATCTCAATACGGTAGCCTGGACTGGGACCCTGGTCCTCAAAGGTAGCATCCACAGAGTGCTTAAGAACACTGAGGAACACAGGAACCATGCTGTCAGTATATGGAACCACTCACCACAACAGCCAAATGTAGTTAAACTACTACAACACGTTTCCTACAGCAACTACAATATGATTAAGACCTAACTGGAAACGAGGACACCATTTCAAGTTCTACGTCTAAAATTAGGGACATAGTCAATTAAAAGCTTTTGTTAAAATGTAATAGGCATGTGATTAATGTTTAATGTTGATGATAGAAAGGTCCATTTTCATCAGCCGTGTTAAAATATTCCTTACAGTAATAGCCCAACTGAGAGAGAGCCTGGCCACTTAGCCCTCCAGGTTATGAGTACTGAACCTGATTTAATGGACTTCTACCCTGACCTAAATGACTCACCAGTCCATCATTTTTACATATCATGCATCACTGGATTATTTAATAACATAGCTAATTCAATGATTTCATTGAGGAGGACAGAGGAGCCGGAATAAGAAGGAGAATTATGAACATGCCGGAAATTGCACAGACAACCCTCTCTGGTGTGCTGACCCGACGAGCCTGCGCACTTTGCTTGAATACGATATTAAAGACAATTACAGAGACTAGCACAGCACATTCTCAGAACATGTCCTCAGGGCAGGCTTGTTCACCCTCTAATGTTCTAGTACTGGCTCTTTCTATAATTAATGGGGCCAATGTGTGACATTGGGATAAATGTTTTAAAATGGTTTGAAACAGAAATAAAAAGGGTTTTCATGCAGTTCCACATGCGTACTTAGAGGAATAAAAGTGTATGTATGCAAATTGGCCCATAACTCCACCTATACAACATCATAGGCCCAGGACTATACATCATTTAAGCAGGGTTCATATAGACAATGGCAAATGAAATTCAAGGACTCTCAGGGACATTTTCAAGCACTTCATTGTAATTTTCAAGGACCGCAATGTTAAACAATTGTATAATTTATATAATTATACAGTACATATAGGGCCTAATATAGAACACCCACCAAAAAGCATGAAAAAAAAGTGTAGGCCATTACCACTTTAAGAATAAAGATTTTTTTTAGGCTATGCCAATGCATTGATATTCAAGTTATTATTACATTCTAAAATATGTGAGAATAATGTGGACTTGCCTGACTAAAGAAATTGGATGCATCCATGGTGATTCTTCTCCTAGCCTTTGTGGGCGACGCAGGCACATATAATAAAGCCATGAACAGCGGTAGCGTTAATCTCACCATTTGAATCTCACCACCGCTGTTTTTAGAATGGGTAAGCGACCAAAAAACAGGTTCCTTTTATAATGGAAGGATTTGTATGGAAAGCCAAGTTGAAGACAACATTAGATGTTGTCCTCATAACTTGCACGTGGTTTAACCCCAACAAAGATGTCAGATTTTCAAGGGATTCCAGTACTTGAATTTCTGAGCTCCAATTTCAAGTTCAAGTAGGGCTACCTCAAGCCCCTTGTAATTGTTTAAAATTGCAGGTGTAACATGGAAAGCAAACTGTATTTGTCATGTTATTTCATTACCAGATCATGTTGTGAATAAGCACACTAGGCTGTATAATTTGTTGTCATTATATCCAGAATAATATCACGTAGTAGACTCGGTGTCCAATCCGAGGCACAAAAACACCTGAAAATATGAACTCAATACCTTGATGCTTTCTCTGTTAGATCTAACGAGACACTGCTATAAATCAAATGGACAACAACAGATGATCACCATCAATTCGCTAGGGACATTAGTTCCAATGTGGATCCAGGCAAAGCGGTTTTCAACGGCAAAACGAATGAGACACCAAAATATTCTGGACAATCCTTTGTGATCACCTTTTTTCCAGCACTTGGGCTGTTGTTCCATCGCATGCATTATCACAACAGCTGTTCGTCACTTCACTGTTATTCGGAAAATCCTTCCTTGATCAGATGATGATGTGTGAAAATAAAAAAAATATTACGTCGTAACTAATCAGCTGGACACCAAATGGCATCCAACAAGTATCATGCATAATTATTGAAAATGATGTAAGTTTTAAGTATCAAGGTAAGGGGACTCTTTCGGTTAGAAGCATTCGATTTTGCAATGCATACATTATTTTGGATTTCTGTGCCCATGAAAGCTGTTTTCACCCCATAACATAAGGAGACAGGAAATGTTACGTAGTTACAGTGCATTTCTGAGATCTTTATACAAAAAAACTGTCCGACAGCTAGATACAGGATTCTTACAGGGTTCAAGTTCAATGTCTAATTGAACTGATTAATGCTTGATATATGATATAATGACAATTTATACTGGACAGAAAAGTAATGTTTTATGTCACATGACTTTGGACAAATCCGTAAAGACAATAATCATGATTAAACATAGGTTTTAAATCAACTCCCGAATTTGATTGAATATACAGTTGAAGTCAGAAGTTTACGTACACCTTAGCCAAATACATTTAAACTCAGTTTTTCACAATTCCTAACATTTAATCCAAGTAAAAAGTCCATGTCTTAGGTCAGTTAGGATCATCATTTTATTTTAAGAATGTGAAATGTCAGAATAATAGTAAAGAGAATGATTTATTTCAGCTTTTATTTCTTTCATCACATTCCCAGTGGGTCAGAAGTTTACGTACAATCAATTAGTATTTGGTAGCATTGCCTTTACATTGTTTAACTTGGGTCAAACGTTTCAAGTAGCCTTCCACAATCTTCCACAATAAGTTGGGTGAATTTTGTGCCATTCCTCTTGACAGAGCTGGTGAAACTGAGTCAGGTTTGTAGGCCTCCTTGCTCGCACACGCTTTTTCAGTTCTGCCCACACATTTTCTATAGGATTGAGGTCAGGGCTTTGTCATGGCCACTCCAATACCTTGACTTTGTTGTCCTTAAGCCATTTTCCCACAACTTTGGAATTATGCTTGGGGTCATTGTCCATTTGGAAGACCCATTTGCAACAGAGCTTTACCTTCCTGATTGATGTCTTGAGATGTTGCTTCAATATATCCACATAATTTTAAATCCTCACGATGCCATCTATTATGTGAAGTGCACCAGTCCCTCCTGCAGCAAAGCACCCCCACAACATGATGCTGCCACCCCCGTGCTTCACGTTTGGGATGGTGTTCTTCACGCTTGCAAGCCCCCCCCTTTTTCCTCCAAACATAACGATGGTCATATTGGCCAAACAGTTCTATTTTTGTGTCATCAGACCATGCAAACCGTAGTCTGGCTTTTTTTATGGTGGTTTTAGAGCAGTGGCGTCTTCCTTGCTGAGGGGCCTTTCAGCTTATGTCAATATAGGACTCGTTTTACTGTAGATATAGGTATTTTTGTATCTGTTTCCTCCAGCATCTTCACAAGGTCCTTTGGTTGAAAAACAAGTTTTAATGACTCCAACCTAAGTGTATATCAACTTATAACTTGTAACTTCCGACTGTATCTATGATCACCCCTTATATCTTAACTTCTTGCAACTATAGGGGGCGCTGTTTCGCATTAGCATAATTTGCTCTACAGATTAAACTGCCTAGTACTCAATTCTTGCTCGTACAATATGCATTTTATTATTATTATTGGATAGAAAAACTCTCTAGTTTCTATAGCCGTTGGAATTTTGTCTCTGAGTGAAACAGAACTCAATCTACAGCACTTTTCATGATAGGGAGTCAGATTTCAAACATTTTGGCCACTGATCTGGAGTCAGTTTAAAGGTCACTGTAAATGCTATGGAGAAACAGACCCTGCTTACGTCTTCCCCTGGGTGTCAGTGCGTGATGACGCTTTGAATGGAGTCGATTGCGCAATCAGTGCCTCCATAAATCACAAAATACCGGAAGTAGCGTTCTTTTGGACTCTGCGCTCAACGCAAGAAGGATATCTGACTGGCCTTTTTCCAAGCCTTGGTTTAGCCAGTAATATAGCGTCGGTCATGTTTTTACTCGTTATAGGTGTTAGAAACATCATAAGGTAGTTAATTTAAACCGTTTTATAGCAATTTATATCCGTTTAGTGCGATTTTGAGGCATTTCTATGTGATGCTCTTTGAAGAGCCGGGCACGTTTCGGGGTCCCGGTCGAACGTTAGTGGGCATTTCGACGGACAGAGGGCATCTTTCGACCAAAAGAAGATTAGACCCAAGAAAGGATACATTGCCCAAGAATCTGATGGAAGATCGCCTCATAGTAAGAAATATTTAAGATGATAAATCGTTGTTCTGTCGAAAAATTTTAAACGCATATTCCGCCATTTTGTTTGGCATAGCTTTGCTTGGCGAACCCTGTATTGCACAGTAAGGATAATTTTAGAAATGTAATTCAGCGATTGCATTAAGAACTAATTTGTCTTTCGATAGCTGTCCAACTTATATTTTTTTAGTCAAGTTTATGAATACATATCCATGAGACAAGATCACTGTGAAAGATGGCGACCGACATTTTCAGGCTAGTTTTGCTAGTATTGTCATTGTATAACCACATTTTTTTATGGCTAAATATGCACATTTTCGAACAAACTCTATATGTATGTTGTAATATGATGTTACAGGACAGTCATCTGTCATCTGAAGAATTCTGAGAAGGTTAGTGAAAATTTTTATATATTTTGGCGATGATAACGATATCGCTCTCTTTGGCTTGAATCAATGGTCGGGTAACGTTTGCATATGTGGTATGCTAATATAACGATTTATTGTGTTTTCGCCGTAAAACACTTAGAAAATCTGAAATGTTGTCTGAATTCACAAGATCTGTGTCTTTCCATTGCTATGTGCTGTGTATTTTTAAGAAATGTTTTATGATGAGTAAATTGGTAATACAAGTTGCTCTCTGTAGTAATTCTAGTCGCTTTGGTGAGATTTGTGATGGTGGCTGCAATGGCAAACTATGATTTATACCTGAAATATGCACATTTTTCTAACAAAACCTATCCTATACCATAAATATGTTATCAGACTGTCATCTGATGAGGTTTTTTCTTGGTTATTGGCTATCAATATCTTAGTTTAGCCGAATTGGTGATAGCTACTGGTGGAGAGAGAAAATGGTGGACAAAGAAAAATGGTGTCTTTTGCTAACGTGGTTAGCTAATAGATTTACATATTTTGTCTTCCCTGTAAAACATTTTAAAAATCTGAAATGGTGGCTTTATTCACAGGATCTGTATCTTTCATTAGGTGTCTTGGACTTGTGATTTAATGATATTTAGATGCTAGTCAGTGTGGGGGGGGGGGGGGGGGGGGTTGGGGGGGGGGGTGCTCCCGGACCCGGGGTAGAGGCTCGTGAAAGGTTAATATCTAATATCATCACATTAAATAAATTGACAGATATCAATGACTTATCAACAGCTGTAACAAGTTGTCCAGTGTAGGACATCCTTGCTGATAGCCTAGTTTATAGAAAAACCCTATAGTTCTACTGTCTGTCTGTGTCTGACTGTCTTTCTGTATGTCTGAGAGACACCAGGCCACAGCACATTCTCAGTACATATCCCATGTTCACCCATTCTACTTCCTGTCTGTCTGAGAGCCATCAGGCCACAGCACATTCTCAGAACATTACCCCAGGCCTGTTCACCTCCTACTGGTATACTGTTATACTGTCTGTATGTCTGTCTGCAGGCCACAGCACATTTTCAGAACATATCCCCACCAGAGACTTCAACTCTCTAGAGCTACTGAAAAGGAGCCTGGAAAGTGGACTTACTCAGGCCAGCCCTCTCCGGTGGACACAGTGAAGAGAGTGAGGAAGGCCCAAAGCACGTTGTCATAGTGGAACTCATACTTCTTCCACACCCGAGGCTGGGCGGCCACCTCATCTTTATCATAGTCCAGGAAATTACCTCTGTTTAGGGGAGAGAGAGAGAGAGACAGAGAGAGAGACAGAGAGAGAGACAGAGAGACAGAGAGACAGAGAGAGAGAGAGAGAGAGAGAGAGAGAGAGAGAGAGGACAACTTACTACACACATGAACACATACAGGAATATGAATACTCAGAGACTCCTTTGATTAGGTTGACAAGACACTGTCCATGTGACAAATCAATAAGATAACCATACAAAAACAGATAATTAATGACATTTTCTTCAAAGATTTTCTTCAAGGAAGATACAGTATATATACAGCAGTATGTGGACACCCCTTCAAATGAGTGGACACGGTTATTTCAGCGGTTATTTCAAACATCGGCAGTAGAATGGCCTTACTAAAGAGCTCAGTCACTCACCGTCATAGGATGCCACCTTTCCAACAAGTCAGTTCGTCAAATTTCTGCCCTGCTAGAGCTGCCCGGTCAACTGTAAGTGCTGTTATTGTGAAGTGGATACGCCTAGGAGCAACAACGGCTCAGCTGCAAAGTGGTAGGCCACACAAAAGTAGCGCGTAAAAATCGTCTGTCCTCGGTTGCAACACTCACTACTGAGTTCCAAACTGCCTCTGGAAGCAATGTAAGCACAATAACTGTTTGTCGGGAGCTTCATGAAATGGGTTTCCATGGCCGAGCAGCCGCACACAAGCGTAAGATCACCATGTGCAATGCCAAGCATTGGCTGGAGTAGTGTAAAGCTTGCCGCCATCGCACTCTGGAGCAGTGGAAACGCGTTCTTTAGAGTGTTGAATCACGCTTCACAATCTGGCAGTCCGACGGACGAATCTGAGTTTGGCGGATGACTGGCCTGCAAAGAGCCCTGACCTCAACCCCATCTAACACCTTTGGGATGAATTGGAACGTCGACTGCGAGCTAGGCCTAATCTCCCAACATCAGTGCCCAACCTCACTACTTTGAAGAATCTCAAATATAAAATATATTTAGATTTTTTTAAACACTTTTTTGGTTACTACATGATTCCATATGTGTTATTTAATAGTTTTGATGTCTTCACTATTATTCTACAATGTAGAAAATAGTACAAAGAAAGAAATAGAAAGAAAGAAAAACCCTGGAATGAGTAGTTGTGTCCAAAGTTTTGACTGGTACTGTAATCAACTCACCATTACTGCTCTTAAATATGTATAGCTAAAGCCTACCATCTGTGTTGAAATGGCCAGTAGTCACTTTGCCAGATGAAAGGTAAACAAACAAACAGGCAAATATAGCCTACAAGTCGATTCAGCACCACGGACAGCGATCACAAATCCCACGATAAGGTCCAACAGAGATAAGTGGAAGATGTATTTTTTTGACAAAATGATTGATGAAAAACAATAAGCAGTCTTTTTAAATTTACATTAAGTCATTTAGCAGACGCTCTTATCCAGAGCGACTTACAAATTGGAAAGTTCATACATATTCATCCTGGTCCCCCCGTGGGAATTGAACCCACAACCCTGGCGTTGCAAGCGCCATGCTCTACCAACTGAGCCACACGGGATAACTGGATGTTCCTAAACAGGCTTCCTACAAGTCACTGACACCTTTCATGAAATGGGCATCACACATAATGAGTCCAAACGTTTCACAGAAGTTGGACAAAAATAAGGTCCAATATACATAAAAAAGCGGAATGTCTGTTGACTGTTTTGCTGCTTGTGATATTTTAACAAAACATTTGTGATGTACATAAATAAAGCAACTGTGTGCGCCACCGTTGGCAAAATCATAACCAAGTGAGTTACCACGAAGACCAGCTTTTGGTCGGTCTTAAATATTCCTAGTTGTGCTCACTGAAATTGCCATATTGGCGCACATTTTCAAGAACACACCTCAAATATTTCCACCCCTGCCACCTCGGCGCAAGCCAGCTGATGTTAGACAGGTAAATTGTCAAACCTGACGTACTTGTCACGACTTCTGCCGAAGTCGTTGCCTCTCCTTGTCCGGGCGGTGTTCGGCGGTCGACTTCACCGGTCTTCTAGTCATCATCGATCCATTTTTCATTTTCCATTGGTTTTGTCTTGTCTTCCCACACACCTGTTGTCAATCCCATTCATTACCTGTTGTGTATTTAACCCTCTGTTTCCCTTCATGTGTTTGTCAGAGATTGTTCGTTGTCATGTGTCGTGTTAATTGTGTATAGGTGAGCGACGGGTCTTCGTACCCAGATTTGTTTTTATATTTTTTCCGTGAGTGTTATGGAGCAGATTACTAGGACTTTAATTAAAGTACTCCATTCTACACTCTATTTGACTCTCCTGCGCCTGACTTCCTCTGCCACTTATACACGCCATTGTGACAGAATCTCTGAACCTTAAAAAATGAAGTCAGCAGGAGGAGGCACTTCACTAATGGAGGTTGAGGAACGCGTCCTGGAACACGCGGCGGAGATTGACAGTCTGTGCGCTGCCATGGATCGCATTGTCCAGAGTATGGATCGCTGGGAGAGACAGGGAGCGTGTCCAGTACCTCCACCACCCCCTGGAATTCCTTCGAACGTTTTTTCCCCTCCGGAACAGAACAGGATCCAGTTATCCCTACCCACGGGATACAATGGAGATAGTGCCAGCTGCCAGGGTTTTCTCCTAAAACTGAACTTGTATCTGGCCACGGTCTCTCCAGTACCATCAGACCGTGAGAAAAGCTTCGCCCTCATCTCCTGCCTTACCGGGAAAGCCCTGGAGTGGGCCAACGCTGTGTGTGGAGAGGATAAGGCGTTGGACCATTTTGAGGAGCTCATCTGCCATTTCCGGAAGGTATTCGACCACCCATCCGAAGGCAGAGCAGCAGGTGAGCTCCTCTATCATCTGAGGCAGGGGAAGAGGAGTGCTCAGGAGTTCGCGTTGGAGTTTAGGACTTTGGCTGCCGGCGCTGGATGGAGCGACAGGGCCCTGATCGACCACTACCGTTGTAGTCTACGCGAGGACGTCCGTCGGGAGCTGGCCTGTAGAGACACCACCCTCAACTTCGACCAACTGGTGGATATGTCAATCAGGCTGGACAACATGCTGGCTACTCGGGGACGTCTAGATCGGGGTCTGGTTGTTCCATCCTCCCGCACTCTCTCTCCCGAACCTATGGAATTGGGAGGGATGGTGCGCAGGGAGACCGGAGGGGGTACCCGCTCGAGCACCATCTATGATCGCAGAGATCACACTGCTGATCGGTGCCGGGTTGGTTCCTCTGGGAATAGAGAAGGCAGGCAGGGCACTCTGGCATCACCCCAGGTGAGTAGGCACCATTCTCATCCAGAGCCCTCTGTTGCACTTATGTTTGTCTCTGTCACTTTTCCGGATTTTTCCCTGCAGTCCCAGTATAAGGCGCTAGTAGATTCAGGCGCGGCTGGAAATTTCATTAATAAAAATTTAGCTCATAGTTTAGGGCTTCCTATTGTGTCTGTGGATATGCCTGTTCCTATTCATGCCTTAGATAGTCGACCATTAGGGTCAGGTTTTATCAGGGAGGTCACCGCACCGTTGAATATGATAACGCAGGAGGGTCACAAGGAGAAGATTAGTCTTTTCCTTATTGATTCCCCTGCGTATTCTGTGGTGCTAGGTCTACCCTGGTTAGCGTGTCATAACCCCACTGTTTCTTGGCCACAGAGGGCTCTCACGGGGTGGTCGCGAGAGTGCTCAGGTAGGTGTTTAGGGGTTTCCGTTGGTGCTACTACGGTGGAAAGTCCAGACCAGGTCTCCACCGTGCGCATTCCCCCTGAATATGCCGATTTGGCACTCGCCTTCTGTAAAAAGAAGGCGACTCAATTACCACCCCATTGACAGGGGGATTGTGCGATAGATCTCCTGGTAGACGCTGCATATCCCAGGAGTCATGTGTATCCTCTGTCGCAAGCGGAGACAGTGGCTATGGATAATTATATCTCTGAATCCCTGCGTCAGGGGTTCATTAAGCCATCCATTTCACCCGCCTCTTCGAGTTTCTTTTTTGTGAAGAAGAAGGATGGCGGTTTACGCCCGTGCATTGATTATCGAGACCTTAATAAAATCACGGTAAAATATAGTTACCCGCTACCTTTGATCAATACAGTAATGGAGTCAATGCGCGGGGCCCGCTTCTTCACAAAATTGGATCTCAGGAGTGCGTACAATCTGGTGCGTATTAGGAGGGGTGATGAGTGGAAGACGGCATTTAGCACCACCTCAGGTCATTATGAGTACCTGGTCATGCCATATGGGTTGATGAATGCTCCATCAGTCTTCCAATCGTTTGTAGATGAGATCTTCAGGGACCTGAACGGGCAGGGTGTAGTGGTGTATATCGATGATATTTTGATATACTCTGCTACACGCGCTGAGCATGTGTCCTTGGTGCGCAGGGTGCTTGGTCGCCTGTTGGAGCATGATTTATATGTCAAGGCTGAGAAATGCTTGTTCTTCCAACAATCCATCTCCTTCCTAGGGCATCAGATTTCCACTTCAGGAGTGGAAATGGAGAGCGACCGCATTACAGCCGTGCGTAATTGGCCGACTCCAACCACGGTTAAGGAGGTGCAGCGTTTTTTAGGGTTTGCCAATTACTACCGGAGATTTATCCGGGGTTTTGGTCAGGTTGCAGCTCCCATTACCTCACTGCTAAAGGGGGGACCGGTGCGCTTGCAGTGGTCGGCCGAGGCGAATAGGGCTTTTGGTAAACTGAAGGCTCTGTTTACCTCGGCGCCTGTGTTGGCTCATCCGGATCCCTCTTTGCCATTCATAGTAGAGGTGGACGCATCCGAAGCTGGGATAGGAGCAGTGCTCTCTCAGCGTTCGGGTGTGCCACCGAAGCTTCGCCCCTGTGCTTTCTTTTCGAAGAGGCTCAGCCCGGCGGAGCGTAACTATGATGTGGGGGACCGAGAGCTGTTAGCTGTCGTAAAAGCCTTGAAGGTGTGGAGGCATTGGCTTGAGGGGGCTAATCACCCTTTTCTCATCTGGACTGACCACCGCAATCTGGAGTACATCCGGCAGGCGAAGAGACTAAATCCTCGCCAGGCAAGGTGGGCCATGTTTTTCACTCGTTTTGTGTTTACGCTTACTTACAGACCAGGCTCCCAGAACGTCAAGGCAGACGCATTGTCTCGGCTGTATGACACAGAGGAGCGACCCATGGATCCCACTCCCATACTCCCAGAGTCGTGTTTGGTGGCGCCAGTAGTGTGGGAGCTGGACGCGGACATTGAGCGGGCGTCACGTGCAGAGCCCTCTCCTCCTGAGTGTCCAGCTGGTCGTCTGTACGTTCCGTCTGCTGTCCGCGACCGATTGATCTATTGGGCTCACACATCACCCTCCTCTGGTCATCCTGGGATAGGTCGGACGATGCGCTGTCTTGATGGGAGGTACTGGTGGCCCACTTTAGCTAAGGACGTGAGGATTTATGTTTCCTCCTGTTCGGTGTGCGCCCAGTGCAAGGCTCCTAGACACCTGCCTAGAGGTAAGCTTTTACCTTTACCCGTTCCTCAACGGCCGTGGTCGCACCTGTCAGTGGATTTTGTGACTGATCTTCCACCTTCACAGGGTTACACCACGATCCTGGTCGTTGTGGATCGGTTCTCTAAGTCCTGTCGTCTTCTCCCTTTGCCCGGTCTCCCTACGGCCTTACAAACTGCGGAGGCTCTGTTTACACATGTTTTCCAGCATTATGGGGTGCCTGAGGATATAGTGTCTGATCGGGGTCCCCAGTTCACGTCAAGGGTCTGGAAGTCGTTCATGGAACGTCTGGGGATCTCGGTTAGTCTTACCTCAGGTTTTCACCCCGAGAGTAATGGGCAGGTGGAGAGAGTTAACCAGGATGTGGGCAGGTTTCTGCGGTCCTATTGCCAGGACCGGCCAGGGGAGTGGGCGAAGTTCGTGCCCTGGGCAGAGATAGCCCAGAACTCGCTACGTCACTCCTCCACTAACCTTACCCCTTTTCAATGTGTATTAGGGTATCAGCCGGTTCTGGCTCCTTGGCATCAGAGTCAGACCGAAGCTCCTGCGGTGGACAATTGGTTTCGGCACGCTGAGGAAACTTGGGAGGCAGCCCACGTCCACCTTCAGCGTGCCATAAGGCGCCAGAAAATTGGCGCAGACCGTCGCCGCAGTGAGGCCCCGGTGTTCGTACCAGGGGACAGGGTCTGGCTCTCGACCCGAAACCTGCCCCTCCGCCTGCTCTGCCGGAAGCTGTGTCCGCGGTTTGTGGGGCCGTTTAAAGTCCTGAGGAGAGTGAACGAGGTATGTTATAGATTACACCTGCCCATTAATTACCGTATTAACCCCTCGTTCCATGTGTCTCTCCTCAGGCCGGTGGTGGCTGGCCCGCTCCAGGAGGCTGAAGTGCGTGAAGTTCCTCCGCCTCCTCTAGACATCGAGGGGGTCCCGGCGTACGCTATTCGATCCATTTTGGATTCGAGACGTCGGGCGAGGGGCCTTCAGTACCTCGTGGACTGGGAGGGGTACGGGCCGGAGGAGAGATGCTGGGTTCCGGTGGAGGACGTTTTAGATCCTTCTATGTTAAAAGAATTCCACCGCCTCCATCCGGATCGCCCTGCACCTCGCCCTCCGGGTCGTCCCCGAGGCCGGTGTCGACGCGCTGCTGGAGCCGCGCGTCAGGGGGGGGGGGTAATGTCACGACTTCTGCCGAAGTCGTTGCCTCTCCTTGTCCGGGCGGTGTTCGGCGGTCGACTTCACCGGTCTTCTAGTCATCATCGATCCATTTTTCATTTTCCATTGGTTTTGTCTTGTCTTCCCACACACCTGTTGTCAATCCCATTCATTACCTGTTGTGTATTTAACCCTCTGTTTCCCTTCATGTGTTTGTCAGAGATTGTTCGTTGTCATGTGTCGTGTTAATTGTGTATAGGTGAGCGACGGGTCTTCGTACCCAGATTTGTTTTTATATTTTTTCCGTGAGTGTTATGGAGCAGATTACTAGGACTTTAATTAAAGTACTCCATTCTACACTCTATTTGACTCTCCTGCGCCTGACTTCCTCTGCCACTTATACACGCCATTGTGACAGTACTGGCAAATGCGGCAGTTTTTACACAACGAAATTGGAAACGACGGTGCGTTTGCCTCCTTACCTCCAGCCAAAAATAGAGCCCCTGGGCC
Organism: Salvelinus fontinalis; assembly: GCF_029448725.1. Taxonomy (NCBI): domain Eukaryota; kingdom Metazoa; phylum Chordata; class Actinopteri; order Salmoniformes; family Salmonidae; genus Salvelinus; species Salvelinus fontinalis. Next base: position 10,483,906 of record NC_074692.1, read on the forward strand.
GTACCACCACAGCTGCCCTGGAGGGGCCGCCATCTCTAGAGCTGTTACCGTTATTCCATGGTTTATCAATGTTAGGCCCAGTGCCTTGGTGCCAACTCTGCTCATCTGCCTTCTCCTGTTCATTTCAAAATGCCCTTTCTTCTTGTGCCAGGCTTGCTCAGTGTACTGTACTGTAGACCTACCTGCAGTCTTTCTCCAGGCTCTTGGACTCATCGGTGCAGTAGAAGAACTTGCCCTTGAACAGCTGCACGGCGATGACAGCGAAGATGAACATGAAGAGCATGTAGACTATGAGGATGTTGAACACGTTCTTCAGGGAGTTGACCACACAGTCAAACACAGCCTGAGAGAGGACACACACATATATACATATACACACACACACGCACACACGCGCACGCACGCACGCACGCACGCACGCACGCACGCACGCACGCACGCACACACACACAGAAACATGGGGCTGGGTTAGATACAGTACACACTGATGACTCTGTATCCTGACAACACTCATCAATAAATCAACACCAGGGAATACACATGTAGTGTACATTGGGTCAGGTCAGATAAAGTCCTATTCCGTACCTTCAGCTTGGGTAGGCGTTTGATGGTCTTGAGGGGCCGTAATACTCGCAGAACTCTGAGGGACTTGATGGTGCTGATGTCCTTTCCTTTGGACCCTCTGCACAAGAAAAACACTAAGTTAGACAGCATGCCTGTAAGGTCAACACTCAAACGCTAAACCCTGTGTGAAGGTAGTTGTATTCAGAAACTGCTAAGAACAACAATTGCATTAAGAAAGAGGCAAACCACTCGTGACCAAAGTCAAAAGCTTGTTGATGAATCACTGTTGCTTCTAAAAGTTTCATGAATGGAAAGGTTTAGACTACGAAACAGAAAGCATTTGAAGAATGCTCTCTGATGGTCTTGACCGAACGTGAATGGAAATGTTCTTACAATCTAAGGAAATGGGGTTAGGAGAACGGTTGGTACTACATTACCATCTCCCACTACTAAAGACATTGCATTTTTAATAATACTTCCAAAATGATTTGTGTTTGAAAAATACAACAGAATAATAATTGAGGTAAACATTTTTTGTCACAGCTGTAGATACCCTTGGTACAGATAATTGTTTGTGACAACCAATCACCCAGCCCCAACTGAGAATGGATTAGTAATCTCACTGTAGGCTCATGCCTCTCCATACCATTCAGATAGGTGTACTGTAGCATGTAATCCTGGATTACATGAGCGAATTGGACCGTTTGTGGATGTATAGCATGCAGAGTAGTTATCCCACAGAAATACACCTTCTCTGAGAGTTACATCTCAACACATATTTCTCCATGCAAATAACACCCCAAATATAAATCAAGTACGCTCGCACTACAGACTGTGCATCAGGATTCTGCAGAAGAACCCGTAACCGGTGGTACAAAATAAACTGTGACGTTTCTTTTACAGGAACCAATGCTGTTTTTATACACAAATCCTGCTCGTTAAGCTGAGACGGTGAGACTGACAGACGAAAAGATGAAAGGACGTTAGTGTAGAGTATTATGACTCACGGGGAAATACCGGAACAAGAGATGTAATAGACTTTCTCAGATACAATGGGCGGAAAAACAGAACATCTTTTGAACCAACATGTGAAGAAGTCTGAGCAGAATCCCATTAAGTCTCTGTGTATATTAATGTTCCCTACAGACTCAGAAGAGCTCATGCTGAATCATCACCTTGGGGAGCTCTGAGAATAGCAATACAAGTGACTCGCAATACAGGCATCTCCAAATCAAATACAATGAAGTGATACAAAATACTGCATGTTATATCAAATGTAAAATAATTGACCAATGTGTGGTACAGTACACAAAATGGTCATGTATTTAAGGTCAATCATCCCATTGGTGAAACATGGAGGGATTTGAATGACTCCAATAAACAGTCGGCGACACATAAATAACCAGTCAAAGATACTACGTGACACTTCACATTAATAAATGTTATATAAATAGACCCTATTCAATGTACAGTACAGTCAACAACATTTATATCACAATGTAAAATGTTCCAGCACCCATGTCACTCAATCCCATCTCTGTCTCAAATCTCAAGAGATTTCTCTGAAAAGGTGAATTCCTCCGTTGTTAAAGTAAATCCTACACAGCAGTCACTCATTTTCAACTGATAAAGACAAACTTGTAAAGATCTCAGCATCTGGTGAAGATGATTAACATGGCACCAACAAGACAGTCCAGGAGGAGGCAAATGGCAACAGAGAGAAACTAATCTGCCAGCAACCATCATTTTCCCCTACCCTACCCTGCCCCGCCTCCTCCCTCTGTCTGCTGTCAGCTGCCATCACGAACACACACACACACACACACACACACACACACACACACACACACACACACACACACACACACACCACTTCCCATCCAAGTGGGAATAAAAGCCATGTTGTAACTGGCTGGTATGCCCAACACAGCATGGCCATGTGATATGACGGTGAGGTTCCTCCCTCCCACAGCCTCCGTTACAGCTCTACTCTACCACAGCAGCATGCAACATTCATGCTCTGATACGCAATAGTCCAGCATGCTTTTTTTTCACAGTAAGTAGAGCCCGTGGTTTGAGATCACATAACACTCACACATGTTAAACCACACATGACATTCTGATAGCTTTCAAAGGACACTTGACCAGCTTGGAGAAAAACATGTGAATTGGGAGTTTCATTGCGAGCGCTTTGAGTTTTCTACATGGGCTGGACGGTGACAGAGCTATGAGACGCCAAGACAGTGGTTAAATATGTAATGAGGACATCATTCTCAGGTACAGGTGGCTGGTGTGTCCCATATGTCATCTCCCTGGAAGGAGAACAAAACGGTCATCCAAAATAACCACCATGTCCTGTCTCAGCACGGGCTATTTTTACTACTACTCTAAAGGTAGTCCTACAGATGTAGGATCTTGATTTGACCCATTTTGCTACAGCAGGAAAATAATCCCTGCAGCAACAGGAAATTTGAATTATTATGTGGATTATAATTCATGGACATTTTTGTAACGGTTGATACATTTTCGTTAGGGAAAATCAGGTCTGAAATTTCAAAGGGGAAATTATAAACTTCAGAAACCTTTTTAATCCTCAAATACACTACAAGTTTAAAATGTCCTGCATTGCAGGAAAGTTCTCCTGCAACAGGGTGATCAAATTAAGATCCTACATCTGTAATTCTCTCTCTGTCAGTGGAACAAAACTGTATTATGTTTTAATATAGGCACTGATAGAGCTATGCTTGGTGCGTCTCCTAGGGAAAAGAGTTTAACAGAATAAACCTGAATGTGTGTTTATAATAGCTCAGAGTATTTGACTTGGGCATAGAAGCTTGAAAATAAATACAAAGAGTCTACTGTACATAATTATTAGAATGGCCAGAATAGTTAGTGCTGATGCTGGGATTTGGGTCAATCATCAATTATGAACACATTTTACTTCAGCATCCATTTACAGTAAGATTGGAGAGTGCTCTTTAATTACTTGTTACTTTTTTTCCATTTTTTTTCCATTTTTTTTAAAACTGAATTGTTGGTTAAGGGCTTGTCAGGAAGCATTTCACTGTAAGGTCTACACCTGTTCTATTCGGCACGTGACAAATAAAATTTGATTTGAACACCCAGAAAGAGAGAGAAAGGTTTCTATTGAAAGCTATCAGAGTGACATGGCAAAGGCTCCTGGTCTGTAAAGGAAACCCTTTACTCATACAGGTTTAGTGATATGATCCTGGCCTAAGCAGAAGAAAGAGGGGTAGAGAGGAGAGGGGGTTCCCCACCTGGGCACACCTTGTGGCGGTCTGACGGGGGAAAACAGTAAAGGGAAAAAACAAGATAAAGAACACAATTATGGCGTCTTCCCACACATAGAAAATATGACAGGTACAATCTAAACAATACGATATGGGGAATGGAAATAGGCCTACGATGTATGAAATTGAGATGTTTGTCATTTACTGTACTAGTCTGTCAGTGACAGACAGTTGAATGCTATTGTGAAAGTGTGAGGAACTGATCCAACTAGAAAAGGCCCTCGCCAAATGGCAATCTCGGCCATAATGACACTTCTTCAAGGATGACTGGGTTGCAAAATGGCTTTCATTTCTTCAAGGCAATGTTCATAAAAGAGACCCAAAAAAATCAGGTTGTGTTTGTCAAAAAGACACTCCTGCCACTTGTTTTGGTGGCACAGGTAAGAGTGTGTTTCTTGTGTACTAACAGACGTTTCCAACAGACAGAGGACATCTGACAGATGTGGAACGTCTGAAGGGAGATGGAACGGTGACACGTGGTCGTGAGATTCAAGGAAGCAACACTACACAAACAGTGTGTCGATGACACATCACGATGGCGGTACGGTTCATTCACAATGAGTCGGTGGATCACATTGACATGACAGGCAGAATGAGGCCCGGGGCATGCAGGGAGAATAATGTCCATCGATCAACATCAACACGGCTGGCTGTCTGTCAGAGTGGCTAGGAAAGAGTGATAGATACTAGAGGCAGTGCTGTAGACAAACAAAGTGGGGATGGAGGGTGGTACCGTATGGTCACTAAGCAGTCACCAATATAGATACCTTGATGACACCATAACAGTTTAAACACACTCTGAGATTCCATGCAGAGATGTAAAGAGCTCCTCAGCTCTAAAGTGGCGTTCTTTCTTACTACCTTGTAGGAGTAGTTGCCACTTAATGAAATGTGTTTGGTGAGTAGGTCCATTTGTAATCAAAACATGAGCTGATATAGAGCAGTAGGGTCCTTCTCATCATAGCAACACATGTATTTGTCTAGTGCGGCCCTGGTGAATATGTAGTCACACTGAGGTGACATTGCCCCCTATAGCGGAGGGGAACATGGAACAGGACAGAGGATCTATGGTCAAGCAGATAAATATGAGAGAAGACCAGTGGACTATGAAAAGATGACGAGAAGAGAGAGAGATGAGTGTGTCCCAGAACAAAACGGGCCTATGGACTGAGCATAGACCCTGTTAGCTCACACAAACAGAGACAGGCAAGATGAGAGAGAGAGAGACAGAGAGAGGGAGAGAAAGATAGAGAGAGAAAGCATTACCCCATGAAGCTCCTTCAAGAGATCCAAGCCACAAGGAAACAGAAAAGGAACTTTGAGTCAACAGCACACATAACACACACACACACACACACATTGCACACTTCACATTGTACACTTCAAACACACAGCATGAAATAAAGCATTTTGTGGGGTTAATTAAACGCAATTACAATCCTTACTGCCAAACACCTCAACTATAAGCAAATAAACATGACATTATGCATTCCTATTTTCCCGTTGTGTTGTTATGGAACTAATGGTAGGTTCTGGCAGCAGCAGCAGCAGCAGCAGCAGCAGCAGCAATACCAGATGTACAGGATAATCACCCTCAACCCACGGAGACTCTCTCTCCCGGACTAAACCCACAGAGACTCTCTCTCCCGGACTAAACCCAGTGTTTCACCTGAATTGACATATTCTCATTCTTACAAATAATCACAACAATTTGCCCAAAAACTCATCCCAAAGACTGAGCCCATAATGAATACAATATTGCAGCAGTAAGAGGTAGCAGACATCATCATTCAGGAGGACATATTATATTGTGGTGATACAAGGAATTTGATTCTGAGGAATGTAACCGATGGGAAATGACAGATGAATTACAGCGCACATAAATTCAACGGAGAAAAGTATTTCTGGGAAAGTGCAGCTTATCAGTTTCTTCTGTCAAATTTGCCTTGTGCAATTATTTTATTTCATGAAATGATGAACGTTACTAAGAAAATATACAACTTACGAAAATGCAAATGCCACCAGTGCGCCACTGACCACAATGAAGTCCAGAATGTTCCAGAGATCTCTGAAGTAAGAACCAGGATGGAGCAGGAGGCCCAGGTCAACCATCTGGACCAATCAGAGAGCAGGGTTAGATGGCTACAGCACACTGAGGTTGGAGCAACCTCCTATAGTCCACCAATGTATTCAATTAAAGTTCTCTCATTTAGTAATGCATTTCAATAAACACGGCATGTAGCATGAGGCCAGTACAACCATAGGAGTAACGGAATGAAAAACAAAGAAATCAATTCTAGACAAATGTATCGTGGAAATCTAAGACAGCTGCCCAAAAAGGATCTGAAAACATGTTATTTTTGTTCAGTCATTTAGTAAAAATGTAATTTAATGACACGTGCCTATCCTAGCTCTTACCTTAATCACCATCTCAAAAGTGAAAACTCCCGTGAAGACGTAGTCCAGATACTTGAGCACCTGAACAGGAGAGAGTAAGTGCAAGAGGAAAACACAGCCAAGAGGCAATGCAAAAGTAATTATTCCTCTAGCTCATTTGAACAGCTGCCTGATCTTCTCCTCGCTGACGGATATATTTGGATGAACTTGGTTGTCACACCTGTTGTTGTTTTTTAAATGTCTAACTGAGTCAGATCAATTCAAATCTTATTGGTTGTGCACGCAGTTATGCAGATGTTATCGCAGGTGCAGTGCAATAGAGCAGCAATATCTAGCAATACAACAACAATACACACAAATCCCCAAAATTCAAAGAAAGACATGAAGAAATATCAGAATGAGCAATATCAGAGTATGCAATATATATATATATATATATATATGGTGGTATATATATGGTGGTATGTATAGACAGTATATGAATAGAAAAGGTGTGTACAGCAGTAGTTTTATAGGATGAGCCTTGTCTAGAATATATATATATATATATATATATATATATATATATATATATATATATATATATATATATATATATATATATATACATATATACTGTATATATACATATACATATATGAAGTGGGAAAACACTATGTAAACATTATTATAAACTGGGTGGTTCGAGGCCTGAATGCTGATTGGCTGACAGCCGTGGTATATCAGACCGTATACCACAGGTATGACAAAACATTTATTTTTACTGCTCTAATTACATTGATAACCAGTTTATAATAGCAATACGGCACTTCGGGGGTTTGTGATATATGGCCAATATACCACAGCTAAGGGCTGTGTCCAGGCACTCCGTGTGGCGTCATGCATAAAAACAGCCCTTAGCTATGGTATATTGGTCGTATACCACACCCCCTCGGGCCTTATTGCTAATTATACAATGGGTGAGTCTAATCCTGGATACTGATGGGTTAGCACCGGCTAAGTCTATGACGTTGAAATGCCTATTTACTCTGTTCCATCTGACTGCTCAATCCACTGTCTCATCAGCCCAGCCAGGCAATTTATATACAAGATCAACACTGTAAAAAGCATCTAGACATTATCTCCCATTTCCTTTAGACTAGCATTTGGTTTTCAACAGCAGAGTCTACTAGTAATAACCTTGCTGTCTGTCTCTCCAATATTTGCAACATTGTTTCAATATTGAAATTGGATCTCCAGCTGTCCTATGTTAATGAACGTGTCAGGACTCGGGACAAGACAGACAGGATGGCAGCTTTTCTCAGCCAATCGAAATCATGAATCATCATAAAAATATGTCAATCATTATTTGAATATATTGGTAACCCGTTGTATAAAAAAGATAATGCCTTCGAAAGCTGGTGTTTCGAGGATATATTGGCACGGTTTGCCGGCCCGAGACGAACACACCCGTGACAATAAATCCTCCAAACACCAGCCTCGAGGACATTATCACTTAATTATAAGTGCTGCATTGGCCATCGGAGACACACCTATGCTTGCTAACGGTTCCATCCATAAGAACATCATGTTTAGATTGCTGTCTGAATCATCTCTTGTATTTATTTCTTCACGCACATTATTTCCCTTTGCTTCCAGCCTAGTATTTGGATTGGTACAGCCGGGGTTAATATAAGCCTTGCTGTGTCTGCCTGTCCGACCTGTAGGAAACAATGTTTCACTTTTGAAAATTTGATCTGTAGTACCATAGAGTGAACGGTGCCCAGACGAGACCAGACAGCCTTGTCACATCATTATCATGGGACATATCCAAGTAAGTGCCAATAGAAGAAAAAAAAAGGTAAAACAAAAAATGCAAATTGAAGTGACTGAGTTAGCTGAAGCTGGCTTGGCTAGCAATTGACAAGAAGCCTGCATAGCAACCATTTCGTTTAGAATGGACAACCAGTCCTTTCGCATAGCAACTTTGCAAAAGTAATTAAGGACCGGGACACGTCTGTAGCAACGTGACCAAAAGAACTAACAACCAGGTTTCTGTTCGGGACTATATCTTCTGGTGGATGAATGATATTGAATGAATTGACTTATCAAAATAATGTTTGAATTCATCAAAATAATGTTTTCATCAAAATATGTAATTCATTGTTATTTTAGTATGTTGGTAAGAGTTTTATAAAAGCAATAAGGCACCCGAGGCAGTGCTGTACCATGAATACATTCACAGGTAAATGGGTTGACGGGCCCTCCACTATCGCTTTGGGCCGAACAACGGCACTTACCTGTGACTGTATTCATGATACAGCACTGCCTCTTGTCCCTTGTTGCTTAATTAAAGTGACCAGTGTTCAATGACTCTATGTACATAGGGCAGCAGTCTCTAAGGTAGAGTACCGGCTGGTAGCCGACTAGTAACAGTGACTAAGTTCGGGGCAGGGAACTGGGCAGAGGCCGGCTAGTGGTGACTATTTAACAGTCTGATATGCCTCGAGATAGAAGCTGTTTTTCAATCTCTTGGTCCCAGCTCTAATGCACCTGTACTGTCCCCACCTTCTAGATGCTAGCGGGGTGAACAGGCCGTGGCTCGGTTGGGCCAATCCAAATTTCTGTTGGAAAGGAGCTGTTGCGCCTTCTTCACCACACTGTCTGTGTGGATGGACCATTTCAGGTTGTGTGTGTCTAGCATGTCTTCCTGTGTGTGTGTGTGTGTGTGTGTGTGTGTGTGTGTGTGTGTGTGTGTGTGTGTGTGTGTGTGTGTGTGTGTGTGTGTGTGTGTGTGTGTGTGTGTGTGTGTGTGTGTGTGTGTGTGTGTGTGTGCGCGTGCGTGCGTGCGTAGACTCACATTGTTGCGCGGAGCGTTGGCCTGGACAGGGTCCTCTGCAGCCAATGCAATGCTACTCATGGATATCACTACCAGGATACACATCTCAAAGTACCGCAGGCTGACAATATAATGACACAGACGCCGCACCCTGGAGAGAGAGAGAGAGAGAGAGAGAGAGAGAGAGAGAGAGATAGAGATCCTATAGTCCATACACAGCTCACCTGAGAGACTAATGTAGACGCTGTTCCTAGTAATGGCTGGCTGCATATAGACGAGCTATAACATTGGCTGGCTGCATGTAGACGGGCTATAACATTGGCTGGCTGGCTGCATATAGACGGGCTATAACATTGGCTGGCTGGCTGCATTTAGACGGGCTATAACATTGGCTGGCTGGCTGGCTGCATATAGACGGGCTATAACATTGGCTGGCTGGCTGCATATAGACGGGCTATAACATTGGCTGGCTAGCTGGCTGCATATAGACGGGCTATAACATTGGCTGGCTAGCTGGCTGCATATAGATGGGCTATAACATTGGCTGGCTGGCTGGCTGCATATAGACGGGCTATAACATTGGCTGGCTGGCTGCATATAGACGGGCTATAACATTGGCTGGCTAGCTGGCTGCATGTAGACGGGCTATAACATTGGCTAGCAGGCTGGCTGCATATAGACGGGCTATAACATTGGCTGGCTGGCTGCATATAGACGGGCTATAACATTGGCTGGCTGGCTGCATATAGACGGGCTATAACATTGGCTGGCTGGCTGGCTGCATATAGACGGGCTATAACATTTTCTGGCTGGCTGCATATAGACGGGCTATAACATTGGCTGGCTGGCTGCATATAGAAGGGCTATAACATTGGCTGGCTAGCTGGCTGCATATAGACGGGCTATAACATTGGCTGGCTGGCTGCATATAGATGGGCTAGAACATTGGCTGGCTGGCTGCATATAGACGGGCTATAACATTGGCTGGCTGGCTGGCTGCATATAGACGGGCTATAACATTAGCTGGCTGGCTGGCTGCATATAGACGGGCTATAACATTGGCTGACTGGCTGCATATAGACGGGCTATAACATTGGGTGGCTAGCTGGCTGCATATAGATGGGCTATAACATTGGCTGGCTGGCTGCATATAGACGGGCTATAACATTGGCTGGCTGGCTGGCTGAATATAGACGGGCTATAACATTGGCTGGCTGGCTGCATATAGACGGGCTATAACATTGGCTGGCTGGCTGGCTGCATATAGACGGGCTATAACATTGGCTGGCTGGCTGCATATAGACGGGCTATAACATTGGCTGGCTGGCTACTGCTTTTGTTTTCTATTAATTGATTGTAGGTTTAGGTAAAGGTTTACAAGTCCTCTACAAAGATGGATATTTGACTGAGTGTGTGGACTTAAAGGAAAGTGCTATTCGATTGCCTTTACGACATAAACTGTAACATTTTAACAGCTTCGCTAAAGGAGTTAAAAGTGGGGCCAGATGACAATGTCAACATGCAGGGACTTGCTACATGGAAGTCAGAGTGTTTGTGGCGTGAATGGTGTGAGTTGTGTAGCACAGAGCGGTGTTGTGTAGAGCTGTCCACGCGGGCCACTCACACGTTGGCCTGGCCAAACACAAACATGGAGCTGTAAGGCAGGATGGGTCTGGGTCCACTCTGAGTCCGCTCCTCCAGGGTCTTCTTCTCCTCGTTCATAGGCATGGTCTCACAGTCTATACTGTTCACTGGGACACAGACACAAAGGTTTACATACATCTCAGCAACACAAGACACTGAAGTAACAGTATTAAAGGGAAAATAGGTTTGCGGTACTGACTGGGTATAAGGGTAGTCTCCCCGGGTGGGGGGGTGATGGTGACAGGGGGGATGTTGACGGCCGTCTGTCCAGTCCGTCTGACGTTCCTCTGGTTGTCTGAGTCTTCAGGTCCCTCGGTGCCCCACCTCTGATCTCCAGGGTCCTGCTGGGGGCTGATGGCCAGGGAGTCACCCTCAGACTCCACATATCTGTCCCTGGGAAACAAATACAATTACCATAGATCACAAGTCATTGATCTCTGGTACGAGGTAGACACATCTACTCCTCTAAAATAATGTTGTGTGATATGCTTTCATCAGTACAAAATGATGTATAATACTAGATTTGCAGTCATGTAGAAATCATCTGAGAAGTAACAGAGACAGCCAGGAACAGAGCCAGTCTTACCTGTGGCCCCTCCCCTTCTCTCTCTCACTGTGGTCCTCTCCCTCCAGTGTGGACTGGCCCCTTGAGCCGTGGGTCTTGTGTCTCTTCCTCTCCCCATTGGCTCCGTTCTCTCCCCTGGAGCACCTCTCTCCCGAGCGGCCATCTTTGTGGCGTGACCTGCGCTCGCCCTTGCCTCCGCTGTTGACAGTGCCGTTGCCCTCTCTGGCCTGTCTGTGGGAGTGGTGGTGGCGGTGCTCTCTCTCCCCCGTCCCGCCTCCTCCTCCCTCATCCACTAAGGTCTGGTGGTGGTGCCTCCTGCCCCCCTCTCGGCTGCGTGACCGCTCACTCTTCCCCTCCTTGCCCCGGGTGCCGTCTGGGTCCTTGCTACGACTGTGGTGGACATGGTGCCTACCCTCTTTGCCTGGATCGCCATTCTCATTGGCCTCGTCGATGGGTCTCTCCCTGTCCCGGTGGCGGTGGTGCCTGCGTGGCTGGGGGCCGGCCGGGTCCTCAGGGGTATCCGTCTCCTCAGGGGTCCGGGGCTTGTTTTGGCCCATAGGACCGGGGCCGTCATGGGGTTCCACCACCAGGGGCCGGTCCAGGTGGGTCTTCATGTCAGGGCGGATGTGCAGGGCGGAGGACATGCGTAGCCTCTCCTCAGGGTCCAGCTCGCTGTACAGGGCCTCACTGCTGGCCCGCAGGTTATGTCTCCTCAGCTGAGTGGTGCGCTGCTCCCACACTGACATCATCTTCAGAGACTTCTGCTGTTCCTTACTGCAGGTGGACAGACAGGGCAGTTCACCTTTATTAGGGTACATTGAACCTGTCTTTTACTGCGCGATTTATATGTATTTCATGTATTTGAAAATAATCATTCTGGAATACATCACACGTCATAACAGATAAACCCCTGCATGCTGAATGACATACACTATGGAAGTGCAATGGAGGTTTTATCACAGAAAAACAGTCCCTCTCCATTACCACATGTAAAAAGAGAGACTATATGGACAGGCCAAGCATGCTTCAGTTGACTTGCCCTGTCAGTGTCTGTAGAGCACTTTGAAATGGTTGAACACATGCATTGTAAATCAGTAGTCTACCTATGCCATATAGACCACCCGTATACAGATACATCAAACATGACTTCCTTTACTGTGTAGAAAGCAGAATTAACTTTCATACAGTACAACGGCATGAAAACGACTACCATGTCTACTCGTGCTAGCATTGTGGGAATGTTCAACCCCAGGACTCCAATCTAGCCTCCACTACGTACCCTCCATGTAGTACACTGAGAACAGAGTAAGCTCTAAACGGAGGTATCTGGTTAGGGGTGAATGGAGAGGTGGCAGGGGATTATTTGAGTGAACTTACAGTATAGTGTACGGTACACTATAAGGAGGGAATGATCAAGCTAATGTGGTGGCAAAAGTAAAGAAGCAAGACGAGATGTTTATTCCATCTTGCTTCAATAATGTCAACATGAGGATGATGGTCATCACCAGGAAGTTATGTTATGTTATACAAATAGATTGTCATGGCCATCGTACAGTAAGTTAGTTTACCTCAAGTAGTGATGGACTGGGGAGCAGACATAACTCCTACAACACATGAAGGAGCACATTGAAACAAACAAGGGACAGACTAAGAGGCATTAACAGGCTAGGAGACATTGGAAACAAAGACACAGGGGAAAACAAGAACTTAGAAAGACTGACAGAGGAGAAACACGGGGCGACAACATAACACAGACACCAAAGGACTTACTTCACTGAGAGTAGAACTGAAAATAAAGAAGACAAATGAACGGCACTACAGACTACCTGCACTACAGAAAGTAGACTTAGTACTTGACTATATCTTAAACAATCCTACCCCCAAGTTACATTATCCTTACCTTCTAGTAATGAGAAAAACTAGTCCCTAATATAAAAGAGGGACATGGTACTTTGCCAAACAAAGGGCCTCTGGCGTTTCAGGCAGGGTGTGTGTGTGTATGCGCTTGTGTTTTGCCTCTCCAGCTGCCTGGCTGTGGCATCTGGTCGTAAGGTACATGGTGGCCTTTACAGAGCTGTTCAAATGGAACTTCTGACTCACTGAGTGCCAGCGACAGTTTCTAGTGGCTTTGCTGTGGGTCGTTAGGACAGGGAGGGAGAGCGTCTCGCAGTCTGCTTGACACAACACGAGCCTGCTGTCAACCCAGCCCAGCCCAACCCAACCTACACAACCCAGCCCTGCCCTGCCAGCCTAGCCCAGCCAGCCCAACCCAGCCAGCCCAACCCAGCCCAGCTCAACCCAGCCCAGCTCAACCCAGCCCTGCCCTGCCAGCCTAGCCCAGCCAGCCCAACCCAACCCAACCCAACCCAACCCAACCCACACAACCCAGCCCAGCCCTGCCCTGCCAGCCTAGCCCAGCCAGCCCAACCCAGCCCAGCTCAACCCAGCCCAGCTCAACCCAGCCCTGCCCTGCCAGCCTAGCCCAGCCAGCCCAACCCAACCCAACCCAACCCACACAACCCAGCCCAGCCCTGCCCTGCCAGCCCAACCCAGCAGCACAACACAACTGTTCTGCCTGCGGCATTGAACCCTGACCTGTTCACCGGACGTGCTACCTGTCCCAGACCTGCTATTTTCAACTCTCTAGAGACAGCAGGAGCGGTAGAGATACATTGAATGATCGACTATGAAAAGCCAACTGCCATTTACTCCTGAGGTCCTGACCTGTTGCACCCTCGACAACCACTGTGATTATTATTATTTGACCCTGTTGGTCATCTATGAACATTTGAACATCTTGGCCATGTTCTGTTATAGTCTCCACCCGGCACAGCCAGAAGAGGACTGGCCACCCCTCATAGCCTGGTTCCTCTCTAGGTTCCTTCCTAGGTTCTGGCCTTTCTAGGGAGTTTTTCCTAGCCACCGTGCTTCTACACCTGCTTTGCTTGCTGTTTGGGGTTTGGGGTTTTAGGCTGGGTTTCTGTACAGCAGTTTGAGATATCAGCTGATGTAAGAAGGGCTTTACTTATCGTAAGAGTAGGGGTGTTAAACCCGGTGTCCTGGCTAAATTCCCAATCCGGCCCTCAAACCATCACGGTCACCTAATAATCCCCAGTTTACAATTGGCTCATTCCTCCCCCTCCTCTCCCCTGTAACTATTCCCCAGGTCGTTGCTGTAAATGAGAACGTGTTCTCAGTCAACTTACCTGGTGAAGAATAACGGATAAATAAATAAATACATTTTGATTTGAACACCGCCCCAGTATACTCTGTCTGCTCAGACTACCTTTGAGTACACTGACACGGTGCAGCGATGAGAGCGAGGGAGATAATCTCAGTCTGAGATGAAGAGGTAAAAATATGAAGGGGCTGTAAAGTCATTCTTTAGAGAGGGAGGTCATGAGGAGAGTTCAGTCACTACAACAAGTGCAGATGTACAGTATCAATCACAACGAACACGAAAAGGTGCATACATGTATGTACATACAGAACGAGCATACCAATCTCATAATACCTGTTACTGGAAAAAAGGATGCCACATTCATCTGCTCCAGTTCAACACAGAGGAAAACTCACAATGGTATGGCTCAATGCTCAGGAGAAACAGTTGGGAGTAAAAGGGGAGACGGAGGGAGGGGAGGTGAGGTAGCCTGGTGGTGCAGTGTGTTTGTGCTCTAGCACAAACAATAGAAGAATTGTTGTACTGTACATACAGTATAGGACCCAGGCTAGGGAGGAGGAGGAGGGTGATGAGGTATAGTGTAACGGAGAGTAAACACTCACAGTGAATTAACGCTGCAGACGGACGAGCTGCTAGAGAGTGCACCTTGACTTTGCTTTACAAAACTGCACATGCAAAAAAAACAAAAGACGGGGGAGGGAGAACAAACGAGGGGGAGAGGTCAGGGCCAGAAGGAGGACAGGGCACCCTCTGTCCATCCATCCGCCTGCCTGTCCCTGACTCTCCCACTACACGTCAACTCAAGGGGAGTCTCAGTTTGAGACCAACAGAATGAGTTAACAAAGGAATGAGAGTAGCAGCTTTGAGACTTTCAACCTCCAAGACAAATAGCGAAAACAGTCATATTTCGCTTTGCAGAGACCAATTTATAGGGGCCATATTTCAAGTCCAATTATACATTACATGTATATTTCCTTTGAGGAAATGCGGAGGAAAAAAATCCCAAAGCCTATATTAATAAGAAGATTGAACAAACCAAATGGCTCCATTACATTTTTTAAATAACAAGAGAAAACAGTGCTTTGAAACATTTAAGACAAAACATTTAAAACAATGACAGAATCACATATCCTGCTACCATCGACTATGAATACACTAATTACAGGTGTTATACAGTACATACTGGTGAATGGCAATACAAGGATACGGTGCCCATACAATGACTGAAATGTGCCAAATCTTATGTGGACTATCTATTTCTTTTTCGCTGAATTTACATTTCAGGTTAAGTGCCTGTCCTTCCAAGAGAGATTAGTGGTAAGGGTTCCAACAAAGGCATACACCAGAGGTTCCACTGTCACCAGAACCATGTGTCTGAATGTACAGCGTTGCATGCACAATCTGGGCTCACTGTTGAGGAAATTACCTTGCTGGCATTGCCCTCTCCGCTCCATGTTGGCCTGTGTACAGGATGCTGTGTAGCCTATGTGGGGGTGGGAGCCAGAGTATTAAGGTGTCTCTGAACCTAGTCAAGGACTTAGCAGGCATTAAGCCTTTTATCAACTGCTTCTCAACACACTTACACCGTTGAGCCCTTCAGTGACTCAAAGAGAGAACACATGATCTATCAAAACACCAGACATTGGGAACAGAAGGGTTACATCCTATGTAACTCCTCAGAAGAGCACAATCAACTGAAAAAATTGGTTGTCCAGACAGAATAATACAACATAAAGCCACAAACAGCAGATACAATCCCATGTAGACCTACTTGGTGTGGTGTGTTTGGGAGGCAAGGCTGTGGGAGGGGGTGTGAGGGAGGGAGGTTTGATCTGTGGGAAGGGGTGTGAGGGAGGGAGCTTTGATCTGTGGGAAGGGGTGTGAGGGAGGGAGGTAGGATCTGTGGGAGGGGGTGTGAGGGAGGTTTGACCTGTGGGAGGGGGTGTGAGGGAGGGAGGTTTGATCTGTGGGAGGGGGTGTGTGGGAGGTTTGATCTGTGAAAGGGGGTGTGAGGGAGGGAGGTTTGACCAGTGGGAGGGGGTGTGAGGGAGGGAGGTTTGATCTGTGAAAGGGGGTGGGAGGGAGGTTAGATCTGTGAAAGGGGGTGTGAGGGAGGGAAGTTTGATCTGAGGGAGGGGGTGTGAGGGAGGTTAGATCTGTGAAAGGGGGTGTGGGGGAGGGAGGTTTGACCTGTGAAAGGGGGTGGGAGGGAGGTTAGATCTGTGAAAGGGGGTGTGAGGGAGGGAAGTTTGATCTGCTGGAGTGGGTGGGAGGGAGGTTAGATCTGTGAAAGGGGGTGTGAGGGAGGGAAGTTTGATCTGAGGGAGGGGGGGGGGGGGTTGAGGGAGGTTTGATCTGTGGGAGTGCTATGAGAGAGGGAGGGCAGGGGGGTAGCAAGGGGGAAACGCCTGATCAGGACTTACGCTGTGATGGAGATGTTTGCGGCCGACATGGGGCTGACCTCCTTGACCTCCTTGGCCTTCTGGAGGGCCATCTTCTTGGTGATGGCCACCTCCTGCTCTTCCTCATCCTGAGGAGCACAAACACAGTGAGGAACGGAGACCACCCAGGGGTGGGTAGGTGGGCCATCAATGGTTCCATGATGATAAGCCCTGCCACAAGCCCCCCCAAAAAAGCCTTCACCTCTCTCTGGTGTGGCCACAAAGATTTAAGCCTCTTCCCCATAGGTGTATTATTATGAATGGTCGCAAATCATACAACCAGTTGGGAGGTTCATTACCTTGAGTTATTGACCAGGACAAACATCAGTCATCCCAGAACAGCCCCAGGCGACAGGGTTAAGGAACCAATAAAGCAAGGCACTATATATCCTAATAGGAATATTCACTGTCATATTCAACAAACATAAATACGGGAATGAAATTCCATGTGGCATTTGATTAGACAGCTGACTTTCGTGATGGATCATCAGGGGAACACGTCTCTCTGTCTCTCTATCCAGGGTTCTCAGGGACTCCAGAGAGGGGAGGTTCCAGTCAGAGAACACAGAGGCTGGAAGCCCTACTGTAGTATGTACTCTACCTTAGTGAGCTCCTGTGCGTTTGCAAGGTTGTCAACAGCGATGGCCAAGAAGACATTGAGGAGAGTGTCTGATCATTGAGGGGTCAGGAAAGTTCAAACCGTTAATGAGTCGATCAATATTTACATTGGATCTTATACGGTGTGGATATATATATATATTCTTATAGCTTACAAATCAACGCTAAATCATGATACTATCACAGAGCTCTGAAGTCATGATGCTTGACAGTAGTAAAGGTTAATCAATGCAGGTTGATCATCCAGAGAGGATACAGTTTCCAAACAGGGTGAGAACGATGAAGTAGATGGAGGAGAACATTCCCCGGCGCACGCCCCCCTGGGACTCTATCCCATGATACATCACCGCATTCCAGTCCTCTCCTGTCAGAATCTGGGAGACACACAAACACATTGTTACACGGATTTCGCTAATGGCATTACAGTAGTTATAGCATGAAATGATTTTCAAAAGGAAGACAAAAATCCGACTTCATTTAGCCTTTTGTGAACTTCACCTGGAAAACTGTGAGAATGGCTGCTGGAAAGGTGTCAAAGTTTGTTGTTGGCGTCTCCTCGTCAAAATTAAACCTGCAATAGGAAACACAGAACACAGGTTAGAACACAGGTTCACGCTCGAGATTTTATAATCCCTCATCACCATGGAAATTGAGAAGATGAGAGGAACCCCACTTAGTCCTAGTTTACTATTGTGTTGCTCCAGCACAATAGGCATAGTACATCTTGCCACTGTCAGAGCCCTAACAGCCCGGTTGGCTCCCGCAAACCTCTCCGTCAAGGCTGATTTCACAACAACTTGTGCTAATCTTGATATTCTGTATTGCTCTGTAACAATCTACAGGGACCTCATTACACCTTCCAACAATGAGAACCGTGCAGAAAGCAAACAAAGTGTGTCCTCTCTCTCTGCTTGCTGAAATCCGTTGGCGCATAGACGGATATTCATTAGTACAGCTCTCATTAGTTCCCCAACTAGAGAAAAGACAATGCAGGTCTGCAGAAAACCCTCCACTCTAATGTGAGGTAAAAAGATGTGCGTCTGTACAAACGAATCATCATAATATACAAAATACAACAGATCAATACAATATTATACAATAGATAAAACAGGTGACTTACTGTATAGTGTACATCTAATATTGTATCTATCCCACTAAATGTGTTTATTTTATTTTGACTAGGACAGGCATAATGTTGAATATGAATTATATTCAAAGAGTGAATAATGATCCATGCACCTGGATGGGACACCTCAGCTCAAGTGGATTTGGCTAGCATACATTTCCTGGTACGCTTGAAGTGGGCAGGCTTTGGCTGGATCTGGCTGGGTGAAGCAGCTTCACAACCACTAGTCCTTAATCTATCTCTGACTGAACACTGCACTGAAAGGACCTGAACAACACACAGTCTGACTGAGCACTGCACTGGAAGGGCCTGAACACACATCCTTACTGAACGCTGCACTGAAAGACCATGGACAGCACACAGCCTGACTGAACACTGCACTGAAAGACCATGGACAGCACACAGCCTGCCTGAAAACACTACACTGGAAGACCATGGACAGCACACAGCCTGACTGAACACTACACTGAAAGACCATGGACAGCACACAGCCTGACTGAACACTACACTGAAAGACCATGGATAGCACACAGCCTGACTGAACACTGCACTGAAAGACCATGGACAGCACACAGCCTGACTGAACACTACACTGGAAGACCATGGACAGCACACAGCCTGACTGAACACTACACTGGAAGAGCCTGAACAACACAGAGATCCTGCTTCCATTATGTCAGGAAGTGATTGTACTGTAGTTCATACTCCCAGGCTGGGCATTTCAAGGCCTGTCAAGTGTCATTTCTCTTTGGATCAACTGCATGCATCTATTGTTCATGATGTCCTCTCTGCCTGCCACTTGTGCATTTAGATCACATGACTGGAGTATTTCTGTATTTATCTGGATTATTAACTACACAGAGACCTTCTACTCTGTTGAGCAACAAAGAGACCTTCTACTCTGTTGAGCAACACAGAGACCTTCTACTCTGTTGAGCAACACAGAGACCTTCTACTCTGTTGAGCAACACAGAGACCTTCTACTCTGTTGAGCAACACAGAGACCTTCTACTCTGTTGAGCAACACAGAGACCTTCTACTCTGTTGAGCAACACAGAGACCTTCTACTCTGTTGAGCAACACAGAGACCTTCTACTCTGTTGAGCAACACAGAGACCTTCTACTCTGTTGAGCAACACAGAGACCTTCTACTCTGTTGAGCAACACAGAGACCTTCTACTCTGTTGAGCAACACAGAGACCATCTAGTCCATTGAACTACACAGAGACCTTCTACTCTGTTGAGCAACACAGAGACCTTCTACTCTGTTGAGCAACACAGAGACCTTCTACTCTGTTGAGCAACACAGAGACCATCTAGTCCATTGAACTACACAGAGACCTTCTACTCTGTTGAGCAACACAGAGACATTCTACTCTGTTGAGCAACACAGAGACCTTCTACTCTGTTGAGCAACACAGAGACCATCTAGTCCATTGAACTACACAGAGACCTTCTACTCTGTTGAGCAACACAGAGACCTTCTACTCTGTTGAGCAACACAGAGACCATCTAGTCCATTGAACTACACAGAGACCTTCTACTCCATTGAACTACACAGAGACCATCTACTCCATTGAACTACACAGAGACCTACTCAGTTGAACAACACAGAGGCCACCTGCTCCGTTGAACAACACAGAGAGCATCTACTCTGTTTCTAAGTGGGCTCAATAATTCAAAGAGTGGAGGTATGAAAACCTCTCCTTTCCATACTGTTACTCTCTCCTCTTCATACTACTAGAGCAACAACGTACTGTAGTAAAAACAACGTACATCTACATTATATCACAAGCTAAATGGTAATGCTAACAACAATGGAACTGGCTAATGTTGAGTATCACCATGTATCACCAGTATCACTCAACATTAGTCAGTTCCATTGTTGTTAGCATTACCATTTAGCTTGTGATATAATATAGATGTACGTTGTTTTTACTAAAGCACGTTGTTGCTCTAGTAGTATGGACCCATGAATAATACAGTACAGTGTGTGTACTGGACAGGAACTGTTACTGTGAGAGGCAATAAGGGTGGACTCACAGTCCCCCAAAGAGCTGCATGCCCAGTAGGGCGAACACCACGATAAAGAGGAAGAGGAGGAACAGCAGGCTGATGATGGACTTCATGGAGTTGAGTAGAGAGACCACCAGGTTCCTCAGAGAGTTCCAATACCTACAGCAGGGGGATGAAGAGGAGGAATGAGGAGGTGATAGTGGTATATCATCGAGTCATGTACAGGTGATCATGTCGTGTTTTGGATCAGGGTGTAACGGATCGCTCACTTAGTGACTTTGAAAATCCTGAGCAGACGGAGAGCTCTCAGGACGCTGATGCCGAAGGAGGCCCCAGGTTTCACAACTGCCCAGATCACCTCAAAAATACTGCCTATAATCACCTGGGAGGAGAGTACATTGAATTACAACAAAATGTGTGTTCTCTCTAATGCAATGTCATTCTCTACTATTAAACATTTCAGAAGTGCAGGTTTGATTGGATCGCAGTCTCACTTACTCCGAAATCAAAACAGTTGAAAGACGAATGGAAGTAGCTCATGGGTCCTAGTCCATACATTTTCATGGACATCTCAGTCAGAAACAAGGCCAGGAATACAAACTCTGCCAAATCTGCAAGGGAGATGGAATAACACACAGATCAATTCACTGAGTCAAATATGACCGCCCTGATGTCTGACGTGAAGGCCCTGTTTCAATACAACTAACACAGTGTAGATGGTTTCATTGTACAAACAGCAAATAAATAGAACGATACGTCCTGTTGGTGATGGTAGGAAAACAAATGGAACAGCATTCCCTCCCACGCAGGTCGGACGTTGGGCAGGACTTACACAGTGCATATGTGAGCCACTCAGGCTGGTCGTAATGGACGATGGCCACACACAGCGTGTTGAGGCCCACCAGACACAGCACTGTCCAGTAGAAGCTCTGAGCCTTGACCAGGTGTCTGATGGTGAAGCGGAGCCGCTTCTCTTTCCTCCGGAAGTAGGAGGCACTGCCGTTCTTGCTGCTCTTCAGGCTGGCCCGGGCGAACGGAGACCCTGGAGGAACAGTGGCGGGAACAGCACACAAACTGGAGATAAAGTCACACAGTCATCAATTCTGTAGAACTCAATGAAATCACTTTGATGTAACCTCATGACCTGAACGTTTTCACTTGGTGGGGACCGCCTCGAAACGTCATCAGACTCAATGAGAGGAAAGATTCAAAATCACAGCTAATAAACCCCAAAATGTGCACTATGGCTCAATCAAACCACAGCATAGCATGTCAAACACAGCAACTTGTATGTGAAGTAGAGGGCATTTGTAATATGACAGTTAGCAGATTTGCCTTTACATTTCTCTTTAATAATGCTGCATCATATTGTTCAGTATCTTCTCAGTGTCCTGGCTAGTTCATCCATAGAGAACTCTGTGCACTGCCCTCCTCCCTTCTCCCCTGCCTCCACCTCCCAGCCCCTGGACCATAATAAACCATCTGTAACTTAAATTAAACAAAAATTTGAGGCTGGACCAAAAAAAGAAAAGTGAAAAATGGTTCTATTAGCACCTCGTTAGTGGCCCAGGAGGAGAGGGAGAATCATCATTTCCTGGGCTATATTCAGCTCCAAATGTAACTCGGGTGTGGAGCCTCATAAACTGAGCACCAAGTCAGGCTTGCCTTTTTCCTCTCTCTCTTCATCTCCCTCTCCTTCTCCCTGTCATATATTTTTTATATGGGATTCTAATACTGAGCCAAACCACCTACTCCCCTTTAGTTGCTGTACAGTGATGCAGATCTAATTGAGGAGTATTAATAATCACTTATGCAAGGGAGACTGAGGAGTTCAAACAGATAGTTAGCTATCTGAAAAAAAGCAGGGAACATTTGGAGATTATTATATTATTACTTCATAATTTTTTTAATATGAGGCTATTGCAATGCTTCTGTCATTAGTCATTCTTAAAGGGCAGTTGTCTAACAGAATAGATACAACCAGGAATTCTTTATGTCACATACTGGGAAGTATAGCAATTTGAGTTACTTATTGCATTATAAAGGCTAGTATTTAACCCAAATTGATACACATTGTAGGAAATAGGCCCAATACCACCACAATCTAATTAAAAGACGAACAAAATGATTCAATATGCAACATCATTCAATTGAAGCACATTCTAAGAAAATTATTGTTCCAGGCCTGCCACAGAATTTGGTGACATGAGACAGCTAGTAGAGGTAGAAGCAATATACACTGCTCAAAAAAATAAAGGGAACACTAAAATAACACATCTTAGATCTGAATGAATGAAATATTCTTATGAAATACTTTTTTCTTTACATAGTTGAATGTGCTGACAACAAAATCACACAAAAATGATCAATAGAAATTAAATTTATCAACCCATGGAGGTCTGGATTTGGAGTCACACTCAAAATTAAAGTGGAAAACCACACTACAGGCTGATCCAACTTTGATGTAATGTCCTTAAAACAAGTCAAAATGAGGCTCAGTAGTGTGTGTGGCCTCCACGTGCCTGTATGACCTCCCTACAACGCCTGGGCATGCTCCTGATGAGTTGGCGGATGGTCTCCTGAGGGATCTCCTCCCAGACCTGGACTAAAGCATCCGCCAACTCCTGGATAGTTTGGGGTGCAACGTGGCGTTGGTGGATGGAGCGAGACATGATGTCCCAGATGTGCTCAATTGGATTCAGGTCTGGGGAACGGGCGGGCCAGTACATAGCATCAATGCCTTCATCTTGCAGGAACTGCTGACACACTCCAGCCACATGAGGTCTAGCAGTGTCTTGCATTAGGAGGAACCCAGGGCCAACCGCACCAGCATATGGTCTCACAAGGGGTCTGAGGATCTCATCTCGGTACCTAATGGCAGTCAGGCTACCTCTTGCGAGCACATGGAGGGCTGTGCGGCCCCACAAAGAAATGCCACCCCACACCATGACTGACCCACCACCAAACCGGTCATGCTGGAGGACGTTGCAGGCAGCAGAACGTTCTCCACGGCGTCTCCAGACTCTGTCACGTCTGTCACATGTGCTCAGTGTGAACCTGCTTTCATCTATGAAGAGCACAGGGCGCCAGAGGCGAATTTGCCAATCTTGGTGTTCTCTGGCAAATGCCAAACGTCCTGCACGGTGTTGGGCTGTAAGCACAACCCCCACCTGTGGACGTCGGGCCCTCATACCACCCTCATGGAGTCTGTTTCTGACCATTTGAGCAGACACATGCACATTTGTGGCCTGCTGGAGGTCATTTTGCAGGGCTCTGGCAGTGCTCCTCCTGCTCCTCCTTGCACAAAGATGGAGCGGTCCTGCTGCTGGGTTGTTGCCCTCCTACGGCCTCCTCCACGTCTCCTGATGTACTGGCCTGTCTCCTGGTAGCGCCTCCATGCTCTGGACACTACACTGACAGACACAGCAAACCTTCTTGCCACAGCTTGCATTGATGTGCCATCCTGGATGAGCTGCACTACCTGAGCCACTTGTGTGGATTGTAGACTCTCTCATGCTACCACTAGAGTGAAAGCACCGCCAGCATTCAAAAGTGACCAAAACATCAGCCAGGAAGCATAAGAACTGAGAAGTGGTCTGTGGTCACCACCTGCAGAACCACTCCTTTATTGGGGGTGTCTTGCTAATTGCCTATAATTTCCACCTTTTGTCTATTCCATTTGCACAACAGCATGTGAAATGTATTGTCAATCAGTGTTACTTCCTAAGTGGACAGTTTGATTTCACAGAAGTGTGATTGACTTGGAGTTACATTGTGTTGTTTAAGTGTTCCCTTTATTTTTTTGAGCACTGTATAATATAAATTTAAATAATTTATTAAGGTGTCTTTAATAGAATAAATGTGTCGAAAAACAAATGTACACATCATGAGAGCTTGCGACTATAAGGTTCTAGCTGCATTTTAGTCAAATGTAGTTATTGACTGAGCCTTGTTCTTTCCAAATATCCCCAATTCATGTTGCTCAGTTCAAAAGAATACAAGATAAAAATTGATGACACCATTCAAACCAATTAAGTTTCGGAACTTTAAAGCTAATTATCTCAGAATCATATTTTTTGCAGGTACAACCTTATTGTCCCAAGCTCTCCATTAATACATGCATTTCTAGAGCTTCCAAAATAGTTTTATAGTGGTGGGGGTGCCAAGATGGCCGGTGCGGTGGCTTCAAAACAGTGCCCTGCATCAGTCATCTAGTGATTAGAAATCATTGGGTAGAACAGAATACAGCAGTGAGCAGTGTGAAAGCTGACACGTTGAT
This sequence comes from Salvelinus fontinalis, assembly GCF_029448725.1. Classification (NCBI taxonomy): domain Eukaryota; kingdom Metazoa; phylum Chordata; class Actinopteri; order Salmoniformes; family Salmonidae; genus Salvelinus; species Salvelinus fontinalis. The sequence continues at coordinate 10,508,866 of NC_074692.1, forward strand.
CAAGAGGTCCGAGTCACGGGCGTTGGCCTTACCAACAGATGAGATGTCAGTGAAGTGGTCCTCGCCCTCCTCAGCATTGATCAGGTCATTCTTGCTCTTCTTTGCTCTTTTCAACACTGAACACACATTAGAACAATACTTTAGGGTTAGTACCACACCAGATTTCTGTGTGAAGAGTATCTTAGTGTAGTTTGTTCGAGGGAGATAATGTATACACAGTATGTGTGTTTGATGGATATGACATCAGCTCTCAGGGCATTAATACAGGACTTCCATCAGGCAATGTACTTCCTTTGGAAAAAGCAGCACACAACTTGAGCCCTTCACATTTATGATAGCTTGTGAAACACTGTTACTACAAGCATCTCAGGGGAGGCCTCTCAGGTGTTGTTAGCTCAACAGACCATTCAAACTGGCAACACAGTTCCCTCAAACACACTCTCCCAGCCAGGCTCTCTCTGAACTGTGGCCCTGTGCACTTCTCTCCCATTGTAATACAATTTACATGTGGCCCCAACACCCATAATTACTGTGGGTTCACACTTGGGCTTTGATTATTTCTGTGTTGTGCTAACAAGGCCTTGATAACAGCAACAGCACAATGTTTAGCACAGAGAGGGTGGGTGGCATCAGCCCAAAGCCTCACACATCTACAGCCACAGCCAGAGAGGAGACTGGGTAAGCAGTCCTGGGCAAACACAGGGAGACGACACTCGGATAAAGCTCATAACCAAGGCACCGAGTTTCCACTGATCAGATCAGGTGGTCTGACTTGACCAACTCAGGGCCCTGGTATACTCCTGACCTGGGTTGTTGTGTTTCCTTTTGTACCACGCTCCATCCAGAGGGGACTTCTCTTCAGCGTGCTTGTCCTCCTCCGCCAGCATCACTTCCTCTGAAACAAATACACAGGTGTCAGCCACACACCATATAACGAACACATACACACACTGTGGTGTAAAGTCCTTAAGTAAAAATACTTTAAAGTACTACAAGTCGTTTTTTTGGGGTTATCTGTACTTTACTTTACTATTTATATTTTTGACAACCTTTACTTCACTACACTCCTTAAGAAAATATTGTACTTTTTACTCAATACATTTTCCCTGACACCCAAAATGACTTATTACATTTTGAATGCTTGGCAGGACAGAAAAATAGTCCAAATTTCACACTTCAAGAGAACACGTAGTCATCCCTACTGCCTCTGATCTGGTGGACTCACTAAACACAAATGCATCTTTTGTAAGTAATGTCTGAGTGTTGGAGTGTGACCCTGGCTATCTGTAGTAATGTCTGAGTGTTGGAGTGTGACCCTGGCTATCTGTAGTAATGTCTGAGTGTTGGAGTGTGACCCTGGCTATCTGTAGTAATGTCTGAGTGTTGGAGTGTGACCCTGGCTATCTGTAGTAATGTCTGAGTGTTGGAGTGTGACCCTGGCTATCTGTAGTAATGTCTGAGTGTTGAAGTGTGACCCTGGCTATCTGTAGTAATGTCTGAGTGTTGGAGTGTGACCCTGGCTATCTGTAGTAATGTCTGAGTGTTGGAGTGTGACCCTGGCTATCTGTAGTAATGTCTGAGTGTTGAAGTGTGACCCTGGCTATCTGTAGTAATGTCTGAGTGTTGGAGTGTGATCCTGGCTATCTGTAGTAATGTCTGAGTGTTGGAGTGTGACCCTGGCTATCTGTAGTAATGTCTGAGTGTTGGAGTGTGACCCTGGCTATCTGTAGTAATGTCTGAGTGTTGGAGTGTGACCCTGGCTATCTGAACATTTTAAAAACAAGAAAATGGTGCCGTCTGTTTGCTTAATATAAGGAATTTGAAATGTTTTATACTTTTACTCTTGATACTGTAGTATATTTTTGCAATTACATTTACTTATGATACTTAAGTACGATATTTTTAGAACCAAATACTTTTAGACAAGTAGTATTTTACTGGGTGGCTTTCACTTTTACTTGAGTAACTATATTTTTACTTAAGTATGACAATTGTATACTTTTTCCACCAATGCACGCGCGCACACACAAACACACACACACACACACACACACACACACACACAGACAGACAGACAGACAGACAGACAGACAGACAGACAGACAGACAGACAGACAGACAGACAGACAGACAGACAGACAGACAGACAGACAGACAGACAGACAGACAGACAGACAGACAGACAGACAGACAGACACACACACACACACACACACACACACACACACACACACACACACACACACTCCAAACCATCAGCATACTTAATATTGCATATCATAAAGCCCTAAGACTAATGCTATGTCAGCACAATGTAATATATATATATAATATATATATGTATAAAAGATAATGTATGGCAGATTACTGCATATGGTATCAAATCATGTTTGCATGTAACTAAAACTTTAGCAATAACTTGAGCAATATTTAAACTTTAAGTATTAAAGTAAAGGGGTATTAGGTCTTAAAAATAAAAAAGAGAGGGAATAGAGGGCAGTCTGACCTGCCTTGCATATCCACTCCAGGTATCCAGTCAGCTCCCTCTCGATCTGCTGCTGCCTGCGAAGCTTCAGAAACTCCTGCCTCTTCTCCACACGCTCACGCTCCTTGGCAAACTCCCTGCAGGCACACACACACACATACTTACCGGACACGCACGGGAGCACACACACCGTTTTAGCTACATGTCAGAGCCTGGAACACTCATATGCTGACAGCAGTCTGCCTCCCAGCTGAGGACTTGGCTGTGGGTGAAGCTTTTTGGAGAGTATTACAAGTCTTTCCTTCCTCTACATTAAGAATGAAAACTTCAGACACAAAATAAGCTTTAAAAATAATGAATTTGCTATAAAAAAAATGTTTTAAGTATATATTGGCAATACAGTCAGTGGTGTGTGCAAACATCAGATCTCTATAGTTACACCATGAAGCAATCATATTTCTGACACTATCTTGGAACAACATGCAACCCAGTTGTGATGATTTTTGTAACCACATAAACCACCATCTGTTATCTAGCCAATTAAAGAGGCCCATTTCCATTCTTCTTACCCATGAGTAACCTGGAAATATATAGGCCTACTGCTGATTGGGCAAATGTTGGAATGGATTACCAAGACAAAGAGGGGGAGGTCTCACTCATTAAACAAGTGGTTCACAATTTTTTTTAACCTAATCTGTATATTTGTAATGGCATGTTATAGAAAGGTCAAATTTTGGGGCGATTTCATTTGGTTTTGAGAAACTTACCAGCTGTGCTGCTTCTTCATGTAGCTTGCGCAGCACAGCTGATAGGGGAAAACGCTCGAGTCACACAATGAAATATAACATTGCGGATAAAGTTCAGAATTATACAATTTCATGTGTACAACATCTAAAGACCTGCATCACTATACTGAGAGCTTTGCCGTTTCTAAAAGGACGTATTTGGGTGTTTGTGGAGCCTTTGTTCATGTTTTCTCCGGTGCCCCCATAGCGCAGAACGAGCAATGAGGAAGTCTACTGTGGGTGAGTTTCCCAAAACCAAGTCAAATCCCTAAAAACGTGTCTGGACCCTTCTATAACATGCCAATTACATAAACAATAGAGATTTCATTCTATAATAGTGAACCAATCCTTTAACTGCACTGTGAAGTCACAAACACAACAGTCTGGATTGAGTCGTTGAGACTGAGGCTTTTATTTATCTTCCTCCTTCCACCCACATCTTCCATGTGTGTGTGGTACTAGCTGCTTAAGACCTGTTAACGAGAGAGGGAGTGGCGGATGGGAGGGAGGGAGAGAGGAAGGGAGAGAGGAGAGAGAGAGATACAGAAAAAGAGAGAGCGAAAGAGAGAGAGAGAGACAGGGAGAGAGAGAAAGAGACCGAGAGAGAGAAAAATAATCAGACAGAGAGAAAGACAGAGAGAGAGAGAGGCAGATGGAGAGAAATGAGGGATCCCCTCCCTGAACAGTCCGCCCTCACAGCTCACTTGGTGAGAGCCAGGCAGTGATTGGTGTCTCTCCCACGCATGGCCGAGGGAAGCTCCTTCCTGCATTGCAGTGGCTGTGTGTGTTTGTGTGTGGGTGTGTTTGTTTGTGTTTGTGTTTGTGAGGGCTGTGAGGGGGTGGTGTTAGCCAGGAATCCCAGCCCTGCCTGCTGCAGTTCCACAGCAGCCCCTCAGGCGGGGGAGTCAGTCGCTCCTCAGCACGCCGCAAAGGCGCTTTATTGGCATGGGAAACGCGTTTGCATTGCCAAAGCAAGTGAAATAAACAAAAGTGAGAAGACACAAAACAACATAAATAAAAAAACATTCGAATTTAACAGTAGATATTGCGCTCAAAAAGGTTTAAAAAGATAGACATTTCAAGTGTTATATTATCAGCTATGTACATGTGCAAATAGTTGTCGTAGGAATAGAAGGGGAAGTAGGGGAAGATAAATAAACAGATAAATATTGGTGGTATTTACAATGTTGTTTGTTCTCCACTGGTTGCCCTTTTCTCATGACAACGGGCTGTGACTGCACACTGCAGTACTTCGCCTAACAGATACAGGAGTTTATCAATGTTTGATTTGTTTTCAAATTATTTGTGGGTCTGTTTGCTCTGTGGGAAATAAGTATCTCTCATGTGGTCGTACATTTGGCAAGAGGTTAGGAAGTGCAGCTCAGTTTCCACCTCATTTTGTGGGCAGTGGGCACATAGCCTGTCTTTCTATGGCGGCCTGTCTTAATAGCAAGGCTATGCTCACGGAGTCTGTACATAGTCAAGGATGTGTACTCTCTGTTTAGGGTCAGATAGCATTCCAATTTGCTCTGTTTTCTGGTTTAATCTTTCCAGTGATACAAATAGTTATCTTTTTGCTTTCTCATCATTTGGTTGGGTCTAATTGTAAACCAGCTGGCTGAGGGGACTCTTCTCTAGGTTCATCTTTCTGTAGGTGAGGGCCTTGTGGTGAAATGTGTGGGCATTCCTTCCTTTTAGGTGGTTTAGGTGGCTCTTTTTCTGGATTTTGATTACTAGAGGGCATAGTCCTAATTCTGCTCTGCATGCATTGTTTGGGGTTTTGCACTGTACACACAGTATACATTTGCAGAATTCTGCATGAAGTGTCTCAATTGGTGTTTGTTCCATTTTTTGAATTCTTGGTTGGTGAGTGGACCCCAGACCCGACAACCATAAAAGTATTTTTAGCCAGATCCTAATTGGGATGTCGAGTTGAATGTTTCTTTTGATTGCGTAGAAGACCCTTATTGCCTTGTCTCTTAGATTGTTCACAGCCTTGTGGAAGTTACAGTTGAAATCGGAAGTTAACATACACCTTAGCCAAATACATTTAAACTCAGTTTTTCACAATTCCTGACATTTAATCCTGGTAAAAATTCCCTGTCTTAGGTCAGTTAGGATCACCACTTTGCCATCTATTTTGTGAAGTGCACCAGTCGCTCCTGCAGCAAAGCACCCACCCAACAAGATCCCCCCCCCCCCCCCGTGCTTCACGGGTGGGATGGTGTTCTTCGGCTTGCAAGCATCCCCCTTTTTCCTCCAAACATAATAATGGTCATTATGGCCAAACAGTTCTATTTTTGTTGCATCAGACCAGAGGACATTTCTACAAAAAGTACGATCTTTGTCCCCATGTGCAGTTGCAAACCGTAGTCTGGCTTTTTTTATGGCGGTTTTGGAGCAGTGGTTTCTTCCTTCTTTTCTTGGTCTTGGCTGATTTCTTTTGATTTTCCCATGATGTCAAGCCAAGAGGCACAGAGTTTGAAGGTAGGCCTTGAAATGCATTCACAGGTACACCTCCAATTGACTCAAATTATGTCAATTAGCCTATCAGAAGCTTCTAAAGCCATGACATCATTTTCTGGAATTTTCCAAGCTGTTTAAAGGCACAGTCAACTTAGTGTATGTAAAGTTCTGACCCACTGGAATTGTGATACAGTGAATGATAAGTGAAATTATCTGTCTGTAAACATTTGTTGGAAAAATTACTTGTGTATCTCTCTTCAGTTACACATCCTTGGAACAGCAGAACAGCATAACGGTCCGGGCGGCCCTTGCTGTGCCTGGTGAGCAGTTGGTCAAGTTCTGTTGTCAGAAGAGGAATGGAAATGTCAAGGTGAACCGACGACCTGATGAACCCACCAGGTATGTTGACTCTGCCTGGTGGAGGTGGAGTTCCAGAGCTCACAGGTGTGCCTGGCATGGATTATGACTCCATCTCGTTCCTCGCCCTTTTCAACCATTCTCCACCTGACTCTCCACAACTCGAAAAACCAGGAAAATGAACAGGTACAGTAGGCGACAATACTGTAAAGTAGGCCTAATATTGCTAAAAATAATGCTTAAATAAATTGAGTGCTGGTCTTTACTGTATTCTGCGCATTTTTACATTGTATTTCAATGTAAAGTGCGACTAAAATGTAGTTTAAATAAACATCAACATTTGAATGTCTTTTTATTAACGGAAGCATGAAGATGTTGATGAAGAAATACAGTACTGCTGTTTCGAGTTAGAAATGTAACACTTTAGAGTACTTAAGCATTGAATACATTGCAAGTTAAAATGAAGATTATTGTTGAAATTATTTGCTCGACTGGTGTAGGATTTCTCCATCTGTTGGTGTGCAACACTTGCATAACAAGTTAGCTATATTTTCAGCACCAGCCACTGTTTACCTCCTATTGATTGCGCTGCAGTTGCCACAAGTTGTTTTTTAAATGTAACCTTTATTTAACTAGGCAAGTCAGGTGAGAACAAATTCTATTTTTATTTTCAAAAATTCAAATTCAAATTCTATTTTTATTTTCCAATGACGGCCAAACCCGGATGACGCTGGGCCAATTGTGCACCGCCCTATGGCACTCCCAAACGCGGTCAGATGTGATACAGCCTGTATTCGAACCAGGGACTGTAGTAAATCCTCTTGCACTGAGATGCAGTGCCTAAGACCGCTGTGCCACTCGGGAGCCATGACCAATATATACCCCCCCCCCCAACTTGCGGATGCACGGAAAACCCAGCCAACTGTATATTATCTATTTCGTCATTCAGCCACGACTCGTGAAACACAAGATATTACAGTTCTTAATGTCCCGTTGGTAGGATAGTCTAGAACAGAGCTCATCCAGTTTATTCTCCAATGATTGCACGTTGGCCAATAAGACAAATGGTAGAGGCAGGTTACCCACTTGCCGACAAATTCTCACAAGGCACCCGGATCTGCGTCCCCTGTATCGGCGTCTCATGCGAATGACAGGGATTTGGGCCTGGTCCGGTAGCAGCTGTAAATCCTTTGCGTCTGACTCGTTAAAGAAAAAATCTTTGTCCAGTTCGAGATGAATAATCGCTGTTCTGATATCCAGAAGCTTTTTTCGGTCATAAGAGACGGTGGCAGAAACATTATGTACAAAATAAGTTACAAACAACACGAAAAAACACACAAAACAGCACAATTGGTTAGGAGCCCGTAAAACGGCAGCCATTCCTTCTGGAATCAGGCGATACCGTTGGCTAGTACGCAGGAGGCAGAGGCTGGGGTTAGCTATGCTATGGGGCAGGCTACTGGATGGGGTACCGGGGGAGAGGAGAATAGAGCAGGGCCAAGTGGTGGTGCGCAGGCCGCGGAGGAAGATGGGGGTGAGAGCTAGTGGGCTGGTGGAGGTGAGTGTGGTTGCAGCTGGGCAACATGAGCAGAGGCAGGTTGCTGTAGTAACGGAGACTCCGGTGGTGGGTAGGAGGTGAGTACTGGGTCTGAGGCGAACGGTAAGCAAGCTGGTGGGGCTAAGGAGAAGAAAAAGGTGGAGAAGAAAAAGGTGGAGAGGAAAAGAGGGAAAAAAGAGTGTGGCTGGGCAAAAGCTAGGTGGGCTCATCCCAGGAAATATTTCCTGTCATTGGGGAGGATGCACTGATCAGGTGGTAAGTGCTGGAGGGGCAGATGGGGGAGAAGGAGCACGGTACCATTCCAATGGAGGAGGAGGAAGAGCGGGATGAGTTGGCGGGAGAGGAGTACGAGGAGGCCTCGTATTCAGACGGCTCATTGGAACCTGAGCCGACAGCCAGCCAGGCGGAGGGCCCAGTATATATGGTGAAAGAACTTTCTAGGTTGAAGACTAAAGGGATGGAGACTAAAGGGAAAAAGAAGGTTCCTCTGGAGTCTTATTTTCCTGATCCTAGAAGGTTTGTAATGTCAGTACAACACACAATGAAGAATGAGAGGTTTAGTGTCCTCTCATCCAGGATGCAGTATAGGCTGAGGAAATGGTTCATAGGGGTGCGTCTTCAGAATCTAATGAAATGGATAGTTATTTTCTGGCACGGCGGCTTCATGGGCTTCTCTACTGGTTGCTGATTTTGTTGTTTTCCATACCACCTGTTATGGAGATTTTAAGGTTAGGCTCCCTTATCATGAATGGCGGCAGAGACGGACGGACGGACGGGGGGGGGTTAAGAGGGGGTTGGTGGGGGAATATGTAAAAGAAAACATTTAAATGTGATGTGATTTTTTGCAAGAGACACAGTGTTGTGATTAATGGACTGGAACGGGGGGCCTGGTGGAAGGGGGCGGAGGTGCTGAGCCATGGCCCAAACCTTAGTGCTGGGGTAGAAGTGTTTTTCCCCCGGGCCTGAGTGTCAACATTCTTCTTTAAAGGTGTTGGGTAAGGGTAGGTTGTTAGTATATGTGGGTGAAGGTGGATGAGGTAGGGTGAGTACAGCTCGTCTGGATCGTATCTATACATTCAAAAATCAGCTATTGAGGACCTCCATTCGCTCACTTGGGTTTTCAGACCATCATATTGCCATGGCTCAGTTCTTTGTTTCACCAGGGCGCGGTGTAAATCTCTTACAAGATTACACAGTATACAGCTTTGGGGGAGCTTCAGCGTAGCATAAGTGAGGTGGAGGCTGAGCTGGTGGGGCAGGGTAGGTTGGGGCTGCAAAATAATCTGAATTATGCAGGGACCTATGGTCTTCTTTCAGATTAAAGCAAAAGAGCACCTGTAAGAGCTAGATTTTCCATGTTGAGGAAATGGATGCTCCCAGCTCTTTATTTTTTGGGGAAACCAAGAAAATTCATTGTTTACGTTTGTCTGATGGGCAAGTCACTTCTGTTGCGGGGGAGATGCGGGAGTAGGCTGTGGAGTTCTTCTCTGATTGGTATAGGGAAGAACCCCTGTGTGTTCTCAGGTTCTGCTCACTACTAGAGGTGCGTGGGTAAAATCACTGAGGAAGCCAGAGGGAAAAAAGCCATATTACAACATATGTGTTGTGATAATTATGTTGTTTGCTCTATAACCTGTTAGCTCATATGCCTTGCGACCGTGATATATCAATCAAATCAAACTTTATTTGTCACATGCGCGGAATACAACAAGTGTAGACTTTACCGTGAAATGCTTACTTACAAGCATTTCAATCAGAAGCACGGCCTCTGACGAAGGCCGTGTGGCCGATACGTAAGCTTATTAAATATTGGTTATACTATCAAGAGCAGTGTGCGGTTTCCTTTTTCCTTCATTATCATCAAATCACCCATGCTTTGTCTTATACAGTGACAACTAAAAGATAACAAAAATAATTTAGTCCAATCAACGTAAGCTAAAAATGATGTGACTGTCCATGGTTTTGATTTCTGTGTGCGTGTGTGTTCGTGCACGCTCGTGTAAGTAGAAAAATAAGTTGTCTCACTCTACTTGTAGAGAATCGTCAATTTATTTTATTTTTTTATTTTTATTTAACCATTATTTTACCAGGTAAGTTGACTGAGAACACGTTCTCATTTGCAGCAACGACCTGGGGAATAGTTACAGGGGAGAGGAGGGGGATGAATGCACCAATTGTAAATTGTAAATGCCATCCTCCTCTCTTTTATGTTGACAAAACGGTCTTTGACTCTGACATACAGTACACGATTTTAGTTTTTGTTGTCCTAGGCTAGCTGGCTAAAATGCTTGCACGCTAGCCTAACTTCCATTCATGGACAACGTTAGCTAGTTAACATTAGCCTTCTACATCTAGCTACATATTTAACTTCCATCCGGGGCACAATATATTAATTAATGGTTGGATCAGAATCACCTTTATTATCATTGGCCAGTACGGAGAATTAATAAAACCACAAGTTCAAATCTGTATCTCCATCCATGGCTAATTTAGGAAAGGGACAATTTTAGGTAACTAACTAGGCAACAGAGGACAACAACACAACCACATGCAACAATTCAAGTTGTTTCAGTCAATGATGTACAGTGGGGCGAACAAGTATTTGATACACTGCCGATTTTGCAGGTTTTCCTACTTACAAAGCATGTAGAGGTCTGTAATTTTTTATCATAGGTACACTTCAACTCTGAGAGATGGAATCTAAAACAAAAATCCAGAAAATGACATTGTATGATTTTTTAAGTAATTAATTTGCATTTTATTGCATGACATAAGTATTTGATCACCTACCAACCAGTAAGAATTCCAGCTCTCACAGACCTGTCCGTTTTTCTTTAAGAAGCCCTCCTGTTCTCCACTCATTACCTGTATTAACTGCACCTTTTTGAATTCCTTACCTGTATAAAAGACACCTGTCCACACACTCAATCAAACAGACTCCAACCTCTCCACAATGGCCAAGACCAGAGAGCTGTGTAAGGACACCTTCTTTGCCAAGGTCCTCGCTAACAGACTCCAGTCGTACCTGGACTCTATTGTACACAAGGACCAAACGTACTGTGTACCAGGACGCTCAATCACAGACAATATGTTCATAATCAGGGACATGCTGGACCTGTCAAGGCTTTCAAATGTGAACGTTCGACTAGTTTACTTGGACCAGGAGGAAGGAAGCCTTTGATAGGGTGGACCATGAATATCTGTTCAATGTGTTGTTTTGTTTTGCTTGTGGGGAGAATTTTGTGGTCTGTGTTAAAATGTTGCTTGTATGGTTAAGGTGGGAGGAGGGCTCAGTAGGCCAGTCTGGGTAGGGTGGGGCATTTGCCAGGGATGCCCACTGTGGGGGAAACTATACACTCACAAGCGGTTCTGTGGAGGCTGAAAAATTTTAAGTGACTCCTCTCCCAAGTGTGATATAGAGGGAGGGTGCTGGTCAACAACTTGGCGGCATCCTCCCTATGGCATAAATTGCCTGTTCTCAACAACCCCCCCCCCCCCCCCCAGTGGTCTGCTTACGGAGGGTAGTGGATTATTGCTGGCCGGGGGCATCACTGGTAGAGGGCGACGGTGCAGTACCTGCCTGCCCAGGCCTGGTGGACCTGGAGAGCATGGTGGCAGTTTTCTGTCTCAAAGCGGCGCAGAGGCCTCTGGGCTGGAGGGATCCAGCTGGAGGGAACAAGCATGTGCTCTGTTGAGAAACGCTGGCAGTTTGGGGCTGGATCGGCAGCTTTTCCTCATGCAGCCGGAGAGATTCAACACAGCAGGGGTCTCTGATTTCTATGCTGCAGTACTGAGGGCCTGGCAGCTGCAGAGGCCCACACGAGAGAGGGGTGTGGCGCCTGGGCCGTGGGTGTGGGAGGAGCACATCTTCCACAACCCACTGATCCCTTTGATGTCCGCTCATTTAGCCACAGGGGAGTTTAATCAAGAGACTAGCAGACGGGGGTTGGGGGTGGAAAACTCCCCAAGAGAAAGCTAGACAACTTTAGCCAGTTAGCTTTGGGTGCTTGGTTGGGACAAGCATGCATTTTTGGCAGGCAAGCTGCAAAAGGACGAGTAAGTTATTATTCCCCATCGTTTATCAGTGCAAATTTCATGGCCAACTAGCTGAAAATGTTTGAGAGGGTTTATCTAATGTTCCTTCGTTAGATGTTAGATCATCCTTCTCTGGCAGCATTCGTTGTTGATCTTGCATAACTGAGGGATTAGGTTTGATCAATAGGACTGTACATTTCCCAAATGTAAGAGGACTCCCAAGTGGTGTTTACATAATTGCAGAAATATTCAGGTGTATTTTGTGACTTTTGGCGAATGTGTTCTAATGATCTAAAGTCACACTGTCGCAACTGCCTGTAAACACACAGTCCAGTTCAAAGTGAGTGATGGCAGGCCTGTGTGCAAATGGCTTGTTTGCATAAAGGCCTATTGTGTAGCTCTGATTGGCTATGGCACAGCGGTCTGAGTAGACTCTGGTCCGGGATGAGACAGATGTTTTTATTCTGTTTTATTTACTGCGTCTATTAATTGTCCAAACGCACGGCCGCTTTCCCACAAATTGATAATGAATTTTCACAAGTGCCTTAGTATACTAAATTCCCAAACATTCTAAGAATTTATGAAAACGTGAAAATGGCCATACATAAGTGCTCACTTGTCAGATTATTATTCTTTTTTTAAGTGTCATATTCTTCCTGGGGTCTAAATGAACAGATTTCAATAAGATTTCATGTAGCTAAAATGCTGTCAGTTCCACTTTAAGTATACATGTCTTTTTTAAAATGCATACTGTATCCAGCTCATTGCAAAGCGGTGTGTGACGCACTGATGCTGTTTGAGATGCTGTAGCAGCAGCTTTTGCGCTGTCTGACAGATTTTACGCTCAAAGGCTCTGTATTTGTATGCTGTAGGCGTTTGATAAGATACATAACGAATATACTGTACACACGGGCCAATTTAATTCCACAGAATTATGTAAATTAACCTATAGACCGATAAGCATGGTCAGTCAAATGTATTTACATCGGCTGGTATTTCCGTCAATGAAAAGGCAAAAAAGTATTATTTCGCGATGGCATTTTTTCTTATTTTCCTGGTGCCAATTTTATTTATCTGCTTTTCAATTTTTTTATCGTCCAAAAGCCGGCTATTAGCGGCTAATGGAAACCCTGACACACACACTGCTCAGAGCTGGGGTACTATGCTTGAACATTTTAAATTGAGCCATTCAAATGTGAAAGCTGTAGCCTACACATGCCACACAATATAAACAACAAGATCTGAACATGAGTCAGAAGTCAAGGTTGAGACTGAGTGGTACAGTATGTGTATATTCAATTACAGTACAGATAGTAGTGGTGAAGCTACAGGACACAGCATGGGCCTCTACCTGACTGACTGACAGATGTGACCCTGCTGGGAAGGATCTGAAAGAACTGACCTTCTACTCCACACAGAGGAAAGGAGGGAGGAGATAAAAAGAAAGGGAGAGAGAGAGAGGAACGAGAGAGAGATAAAAAGGCAGGGTGGTGCCTCAAGCTGGGCTGTCTGTGGCACTTCCATTGGCCTACTGAAATCCCTCACAGAGTGACCTGATGGGGTGATCTGGGGGTGGTGGGTAGGATGAAGGGCAGGAGGGCAGGCGGCATTAGGAGTGGTGATGGGATAAAATATGAGCTTTGCTGCCCCCGCATGCTGCCTCTGACCGCTGCCCCTGGAGCTGTGGCCTCTAAACCCTGTGTGTGGCTGCAGCCTGCAGCTCTGGCCCCCTCCAGGACAGACAGTGCCCTTTAGAATGTGACACAGACCCGCCACAGTGTATCAGTGACCGTTCACCCTCCTGAGCACAGTAAACACAGCTGACAGAGGAAGAATCTCAATTGCATACTCCTCGCGTCCTCTCTCCTTGCCTTCTTCTTATAACCCATTGGAGGAGAAGGTTAGTGGGGAGGGACCTCTGGCTTTATCATCCAATGGGTTTTGAGAAAGAGGCGAGGAGAGAGGACGCGAGGAGTATGCAATTAAGATTCTCACAGGGTCTAGCGAGACCAGAGAGAGGAGAGCAGGCCCAGAGCATGGCCAGGGTTGGGCCAGGGATAACAGGAGACTAGGGAATGCTTTGAGCTGTTTGAAGTAGGATAAAGGAACACAGAGAACAGATAAAGAGAGGTACAGTATAAGACACTGAAGGCAGACGATGGACACTGACCAAAACAGGTGGTAACAGACACAACAACCACAATCAGACTTTGCAGCTCGTAATTTCTCAAATATGTATATCATTTATAATTTCTGTGGCCATCATGAGGAAACACAATTAACTGTCACAGAATGAAGCAGTGTCTCATGACATTAAGGAGCTCAATGCAACTTGTTAGGATTATGCATTATGCAAATACTCTCCTAAGAGAAATGTCTTTGAGGGAGTCTCACCTTGAGCATAAAAGTGTGGCTAAATGAATGGATGTCACACTGCGAGACGAGAGGAGAATTATTAACTTATCATCAAGGGCAGAGACACTAGTGCAACTGAGAACCAGAATGTTTTATACAAATGAACAAACAGCCTCACCTAAAAACAGCAGTCAACCTTACCGTCTGTAAATCTATATGGGTGAGGTTTTCTACACAAACCCCCGAAAAAACGACAATGAAGGTCAAATGTAGAAGGACGGGAAAATAAGATCTGAGAGAAAGCAGAAAGTTGAAATCAAAGAGAGACTGTAAGAAGAGCATAATGCCACATTGATAGCACAGGCAGCTGAAGCCATTTGGTGGAACAGCAAGTGAGAATTAGATTTGTTTTCCGAGAAGTAATAAATTCATGTCCCAATAGCAGCTAGAGCACAACCTAGTACACCACACAGCACTCATCAGGAGGCCTTCCATTAAGCTCTGCTACTGTGTGGAGAGAGAGAGAGAGAGAGAGAGAGAGAGAGAGAGAGAGAGAGAGAGAGAGAGAGAGAGAGAGAGAGAGAGAGAGAGAGAGAGAGAGAGAGAGAGGAGAGAGAGAGAGAGAGAGAGAGAGAGAGAGAGAGAGAGAGAGAGAGAGAGAGAGAGAGAGAGAGAGAGAGAGAGAGAGAGAGAGAGAGAGAGAGAGAGAGAGAGAGAGAGAGAGAGAGAGAGAGAGAGAGAGAGAGAGAGAGAGAGAGAGAGAGAGAGAGAGAGAGAGAGAGAGAGAGAGAGAGAGAGAGAGAGAGAGTCAACATGGCCCATGGCTTCAAAACAATTAACAGGGGGAAAATATTCTAAATTCCAAATTGCACAGCATTGGCATTATACTCGATTCACTTGACATGAATGATATAGGGACACATGTGGGAGCAACATCCTTCAATCCAGGGGCTACCATACTGTAGTGTAAGGACAGTACATTTTGTAAACCAATTTAACACGAGCAATAAAAGCCCTGCCTCATTTCCCTTGACAGTAATTAGAACAGGGTGCTACATTCAGACAACAGTTGTGATACTGTCTATTCAGGACAGCAGGTATTCTACCTCCAGCTTTGACCTGGTTTACTAAGCTGTGTAGTGAATCTTAATGAGGGAGTCTAATACAGCTAACACTAATGAGCTCTGTACTGTTCTGTACTGTACTGTCTGTTTGAAAACAGTCCAGGTCAGATCAGGTCACTCCCAAGGCAATGTAACTAGAACTTGAAAATAGAGAAAAGAGGGAAAATATAAACACAGTACACCACATAAATGAATACTCCCGTTTAGGGTTGCATATTTTGGGGAATATTCAGAGGTGGAAACTTTCCGTGGGAATTAACGGGAATATATGGGAATTCATGGTAATATATGGAAATTAACAAAAATAAATGCAAATAATATTAATACCATTTAAATGTGGATGTTTTTTGCATTGGATATATTTACCATATCATATGGAGACAGAAACATAAACCTTTTACCTTCGTTTTTTTATGTATTTCAGAACTGCAGTTTCCTCTGCTTGGAGCAACAGTGAAGTGGGCAGGGCAGTACGGATTTCTTCTCTTACATCTGTAAGCAGAGTCTGAACATCAGACAGGATGGCATTGTCTCCCTCAATCCGTGCAATGGCTACCGCTATAGGTTTCAGGCTGCTTACCACTCTCTCCCAAAATATATCATCCAGGAGGATCCTCTTGATGGGGCTGGCTATATCGGCAGACTGTGATATGGCCATTTCTTGGAGAGACTCCTTCCCCTCCAGGAGACTGTCAAACATGATGACAACACCACCCCAACGGGTGTTGCTGGGCAGCTTCAATGTGGTGCTCTTATTCTTCTCACTTTGCGTGGTGAGGTAGACTGCTGCTATAACTTGATGACCCTTCACATACCTAACCATTTTCTTGGCTCTCTTGTAGAGTGTATCCATTGTTTTCAGTGTCATGATGTGCTTGAGGAGCAGATTCAATGCATGAGCAGCACAGCCAATGGGTGAAATGTGAGGGAAGGACTCCTCCACTTTAGATCAAGCAGCCTTCATGTTCGCAGCACTGTCACCAGTGCAAAAAGGTTACCTGCTATAAGCTAACTTTTTTGATGAATTTAATCCAAATTTCCCAAATTCCAGGGCTTAACTTCCCACTGAAAATTTCCAAAATTCTGGACATTTACCCGGAAAGTTTCAAAACCTTTGCAACCCTACTACCATTCGATTAGGCTAAAGCCGTGCCGATGTAGTCAGACAGAAGCTTCACATTGAACAAAGCCAGCAGGAAAGTGAAATGGCTTGTAAAAGAGCAATGTACCGCGTGGTTCATAATAGTGGGCTGTTAATGTCACCTTTCCCACAGACAGAGATAGTGTCATTGGGTCATGGACATGTGTGATGTTGACTCTTACCCAGACAGGACTCCCAGCACCAGGTTGAGCATGAAGAAGGATCCGATGATGATGAGGGGGATGAAGTAGAGCCAGTTCCAGGTGTTGCCTGAGGCATCGTTGGCCTGCAGAAGCACAGAGAGAGAGGAGGAGGGTAGACACTTATTTACATTGAAGATGGTGCTTATCGGACATTGTGTTTGGGGATGAAAAATGGTAGCAATAAACAAAACCATTTTCTTTTGGTGTGCTACAAAAATTCCAAGATCTTGTTTAATGCCTATTGCTATCAATATGATGACGTAATGACAAACACTCCTCCATGTGTATTTTAACTGGAGGGCTGATGGCTGACACAAATGAATTACTTTCCTGTGATATTCAGATCTACGTCTCATCCTTCATGTTGTCAGAGCTGATAGCCCACCCCCCTCTCTCTCTCCCTCTTGCTCTCTCTCTCTCCAGCTTACTCCATCACATCCCCATTCCCAGCGACCACAACCCCCGACCCCCCTTTCTTTCTCCATCCACCTCTTCCCCTCTCCAAGATCCAACTCTATCAGGATGCAAATTCATGGCAGTGACGCTAAGAGTAACAGAGAGAAGCGCTGGTGTTTATGAAGCATGTAACACTTTACAGATGGGCCAGATCTTCTCCTAGGCCATTTCAGCGCAGCCCAATGTATATCGTCTGTAATTGCGAGGGACCTGGGGCTGCTGAATCAGCAGGCGAAAACACATACAAATTGGTGTTTCACACATCCCTCTTCCACCTCCTCCCACTCCCAGCTGTCTCTAAAGCATCTGATCGACTGGATAAACCACCACGCCCTTCAACCATCAATGTTTAGCTATGCATCTATTCTGCAGGGCAATATTTTGGCAAAAGAAACACATTAGTAGCAACCTCAGATATGCCAGTTTACTGTATGTACTATGAAATGCAAGTAGATTTTATTCAACGCTTTTAATGCTTTTATATGCTTCTGCTACAACGTGATAAACATGTTGTAAACGTAGATGTGGGGGTTAAGTTGAGGGAGACATTATGCTCCCCAGCATGGCTGGCACACACACTACATGTTGGAGAGTTGCAAGCTGTGAACGTCCCTGGGACTGAGCCAAGATATTACAACATTTTTGGTGTGTAGAGATGTTTTTCTTATTGAATTACGACAACTGTACAACTGTACAAAAAAATATATACAAAAACATGTAAGAAGAGGAAAAAGCAAAAGCTTTATTTGAAGTTGATCCAGTTTTTTGTCTGTCAAGAGGTTCATGAGAGCCACTCCTCTCCAAATCTATCTACTCTAAAAAGGCAGCCTTTCAGTAAACTCTCTTAGTTGATATCCCTAGATCATGACATTCAAAACGCAAGCCCCGAGAGATATTAGATTTAATGCTAAGAGGGCAGTTTTAATGTCAGTGGGTCTTGGTTTCTAGGTGAAAAACCTCCATGATGATGAAGTTCTAACAGGAGCAGATAGTTAAGCAATGTTTGCCTTTCATTGTGTGTGGGGATGAACAAGAGGCTTAATGGAGAAATGATAGCTTTACTGCTGTAATGGACACAATCCACACCTATCTCAGAAGAAATCAATGGGTCCCATTGGAAATACAGCCAATAAAAGCTTTATGAGCTTCGAGGGAAAGGAATGGAGAAGGGAAGATAGGGGGAGCGAGGGGGGGAGGGTAGAAGGGAAGGTAGAGAGAGCGAGGGGGGGAGGGGAGAAGGGAAGGTAGGGGAGCGAGGGGGAGGGGAGAAGGGAAGGTAGGGGGAGCGAGGGGGGGTAGGAGAAGGTAGGGTGAGCGAGGGTGGGAGAAGGGAAGGTAGGGGGAGCGAGGAGAAGGGAAGCTAGGGGGAGCGGAGAAGGGAAGGTAGGGGGAGCGGGGGGAGAAGAGAAGGTAGGGGGAGCGAGGGGGGGGAGGGGAGAAGGGAAGGTAAGGGGAACGAGAGGGGGGGTAGGGGAAGGTAGGGGGAGCGAGGGGGGGAGAAGGGAAGGTAGGGGGAGCGAGGGGAAGGTAGGGGGAGCAATGGGGGGAGATGGGGGAAGGTAGGGGGAGCGAGGGGGGAGGGGGAAGGTAGGCGGAGCGGGGGGGATAGGGGAAGGTAGGGGAGCGAGGGGGGGAGATGGGGGAAGGTAGGGGGAGCGATGGGGAGAGAAGGGAAGGTAGGGGGAGTGAGGGGGGGAGAAGGGAAGTTAGGGGGAGCGAGGGGGGGAGAAGGGAAGTTAGGGGGAGCGAGGGGGGGAGGGGAGAAGGGAAGGTAGAGGGAGCGAGGGGGGGAGAAGGGAAGGTAGGGGGAGCGAGGGGGGAGATGGGGGAAGGTAGGGGGAGCGATGGGGGGAGAAGGGAAGGTAGGGGGAGCGAGGGGGGGTGAAGGGAAGTTAGGGGGAGCGAGGGGGGGAGGGGAGAAGGGAAGGTAGGGGGAGCGAGGGGGGGGAGGGTAGAAGGGAAGGTAGGGGGAGCGAGGGGGGAGAAGGGAAGGTAGAGGGAGCGAGGGGGGGGGGGTAGGGGGAGCGAGGGGGGGGAAGGGAAGGTAGGGGGAGCAAAGGGGGGAAAGGGAAGGTAGGGGGAGCGAGGGGGGGAGGGAGGGGAGAAGGGAAGGTAGGGGGAGCGAGGGGGAAAGGGAAGGTAGGGGGAGCGAGGGGGGGGTAGAAGGGAAGGTGGGGGAGCGAGGTGAGATAGGGGAGGGGGGTTGGGGACTGAGGAAGCTGGAGC
The DNA here is from genome assembly GCF_029448725.1 of Salvelinus fontinalis. NCBI lineage: Eukaryota > Metazoa > Chordata > Actinopteri > Salmoniformes > Salmonidae > Salvelinus > Salvelinus fontinalis. The sequence continues at coordinate 10,528,057 of NC_074692.1, forward strand.
TGAAGTCATCGCTGGTTTCTTTGGCCTCCTGTGGTGAATTGGATCTGTATGTCATAGTGACATCCAAACCCCAACTGCAACAACGCTTATTCTGTCATTTCTCCACATTAGAGATCTAGGGCCCATATTGTTTTCATGACCCCTGTGAGAAAAGCAGAGAGCCTTAGTGGAGGCTCCTCATCAATTATTAAACCTTATTTCAGCGTTAAAAGATATTTCTTTCTCCATGTTTACGGCACAGTAAAAATTATTATTATTTTCTATGTGAAGAAGTCTACTGCTGAGGGCAATTCCATCGCTGAAAATTAGCTGAGACGTAAGCAGAAGATAATAATCTGTGATGGTGGGTTTTTTTCTGCTAAAAGGCACTGCATAGATGTTTAGTCAATAAACTCTAAATAACATAATGCTGCCGCTCTGATCAAATGATCAGAAGCCGACTTAGCAGCTTTTACAAATGAAGAGGTGCAGTAAGGTACGTTATTTCTCCAGCAGTCATGTAATATACAGATCCCTGTTCAGATCCCATTGATATCTACCCAGAGATGGGATATACAGTATACACTCCCCTGATCAAACACGGACATGCTTTCTCTTCCTGCTGAAAGGCATTGAAGGATTGCCTGTGAGATGCTTACACATGCTAAACTCCACCACAGGCATGTAAGACAAGCATGCTCCCCCTGTGGATTACATTGACAGGAGCAAAACAGGCAGAAAAGACACTGTACTACAAAGAGAAAATCCTTTCTATGGGTATATAAAGGTGTTGCACTTCTTCCCAATCAAATCAAACCTCTCCATATGAGGCTGTACATCACTGTACATACTGAACCATTTCCAGCTACCGCAATGCACTGTCACTGACTGAATGAGCACAGAGACAATATGTGCTGGGTTAATGTGGACATGCCTGACGAGAGGATAACATGCTGAGCACGCCTGATGACGAGTCTGGGAAAGAGCAGCCAGCTACTGTACTGTAGCACACCAGACAGACAGCCATTTTACTACTGTCCTATTTTACATTGTAGAAATCCAACTGCGACAAAGACTGCATCGAACCACACTCGTGATGATATCTATCATCTATATACCATTGTTGATGTGGTAGCAGCAGGACATTTGGGCTGTTAAATTAGAGTGTGGGTTCTGGCCCATGGACAGATGGGAGCAGAGGCATATTGACCCAAAGTTCTCCTTGTGTTCAGGATAACAGGATTATGTTGGAGAGAGCAGAGCCGGGGTCTGACAGGCAGGCTGGAGGAGAGGAGCATTTGTTTCCCATTATCCGCTGGTCTCCTGCAGCTAATGCTCGCCTTCCCTCCTCTCAGCTCCATTCTTTCTCATCAGGTCCCCCAGAGAGAGAGCAGCAGAGCAATAGACCGAATGGGAATACCATTTCATACAGCCGGAGTAGTGTGCGTCTCTCTCTAATATAGGCGAGGGCAAGGAACACCCTGTTCCAGAATTCAAGAGCCCATACAGAGCAAAGACAATTTTCATTGTAAACATGCATTGGAAGTTGTGACTTTTACATTTCAGCACCATGGACAGAGACACGTGAAGCCATGTCTCTCCCAATCCTGCCGTCTTTCTCACTCTGTCTAATGTTACTGGCTGCTGTTGCACCAACGAGCTAACTAACACACCCTCTCTGTTGCATGGGGTCATTTTAGATTTCAGCACCATGGGCATAAAATATTTGGCTATGTTTGTTTTCCTATCATTTTGTTTTCCCATCATTGCTTGCAGTCTATGAAAGAGTCAGGAGGAGACTATTCCGTTCTTCTACAAATGATTTTGCCACTGCTGCCCCAGTGCAGTAGCTAGCTAACCCACCCAGACGGGCGGGGCTCTCTGTTGCATCTTCATCCATCTCTGCTCCCTGAGGGGCTATTTCTAATCATTTAACCAGTGATTAATCAATACAGCAATGTGACTAGCAAAACAAGGAGTGTCACCCAGCAGGCTGGGTGACACAACTGCACAGAATACTGACTGGCCTTCTATTTACACAGACTCAACAGTTTACAACCAACACCCTCCCAACAGGTTCATATGTCCAGCGAACTAAAGGAACATACGTAAAGTTACTAAATAATCACACACTAGTAGAGTCTAGGCTACTTATTATATAATTCCTTGAAATGTTCTCCCCCCCCCCCATGACAGAGGCTAAACACATACATGTGTCACAACAGCAGCTGGTGACAGAAACAGGGATGTGGACTTTGGCCTAAAGAAGAGAGGGAATAGAGGCAACAGGAAACCCTTAAACTCATGAGCTTCACCTAAAGCCGTCACCCCAAAAGCAGCCATCAATCCAGGGGAGTTAGCGTGGTTTTAACGGGGAACACATCACAGCATTGAGGACAGTGGTCATTCAGAGCGTGGCAGCAAATACATTGAATGGCTTAAAACCGGGGAAAGCATCAGGAAAACCTGATCTGTTCTCATCAGTGAGGGTAAACAGGACAACTGAAAATGTTGAAAGAATTGGCATTTCTTGTGAAAACACGGCAACAGAGATTGAGAGAGGACAAATCTGGTGACAGACAGATCTAGATGGAGTGCATCTATCACGCAGCCTCCTCCCCTCTGCCTCCTCCCTCCCTCCGCCTGCGTTGTAAACACAGTGTTATCCGTTGCCAGGATTCCATCGGAGGAACTGGAAGAGAGCCCTCTTTTTACAGGTGGTTTGGAATATATATATCTGAGTCCCATGGAGCCCAGTGCTGTGCTGGGCTAGGTCCCTCTCTCCTGGGCCAAGCCGCTACCTGACCTTTCTCTATCTGGACTAGACTGGACTAGACTGCACTGGACCTCACAGGAGGGAAATCAGGGAAATATACAATGGATGGAAGACATTTTAGACCCATTTTTCACATGTTGAGCATATATTATGTCCTCCAAGCCTCAATGAGGCTTTGCAGAGAAAAGCTACAGTAAAACACTGCCCTGTCACCCTTGACATTTTAGAGCTAACACACACATCAGCCCAGTCTCCCCACTACGGAGAAGGGAGCAGGCAATAGCATGGGATCACTTTACATCAGGCTGGAGGTACTGTACACAGAGGAAAACAATTGTGTTCATCTGAGAGAGCCAGGCCTGTAAACACAGCAAGGACTCTCTCGCTCTGCTGCACTGCCCTTTGATAGGGCCAAAACAGCACTGTGCTACTGCTATTGTATCAGGGACCTTTTAATTCTATTTACTACTGATGGCTTTTGATTTCTGAACTTTAAATATTATTCATCATTAGTTATATTAGAGACACGAGCGGTGCCATAGCCGAGGGTCTACACCAGAAGTGAATGGATAGCTGTAGGAGGAAGGTATATCCTGTTGTGGCTGCAGGGTGAATATTGAAAAAACTGGAAAATATGTGCACATTTTCAAACGGCCTCTTAAGAAATTTTTGATTTTACAATATGCATATATTTACTACTGTTGGATAGATAACAGTCTATAGTTTCTAAAAAGGTTTGAATTATTTCTCTAAGTCGAACAGAAATATTTTTACAGCCATTTTCCCAGCCGAATTGAGATTTCCAAAATGCGATGTGTCTCTTTAAGACCTTGTCTATAAAAGGTCATTACACTTAGGACCGTAGAAACACGTCACACGCCTTCATCAGGGTGTAATGCGGAAGTGAGAATTGAAAGGAGTCGAATATCTCGTCCATGGACTGAATACCACACCTTCTTGTGAGACCTGCGCAGTTAAAAAAAAATTCCGGGCGCGAAACAGAATTTGGTCTCGGCTACTGGAAGAAGGTCGATAACGGTGAATATGATCTCTGACTTCGATATTATTTGATACATGTCACAAAATCATCCTAAAGTATGTTTTTTCAATATACTTTAATTATATTATTGCAATTTATTCTGGACTTTAGACGTGATGTTTTGGAAGAATGTTTTGAAGACAGAAAGTTTAGCGCCGCATAGCCGTGGTGCTTGCTAACCAAAGAGGGAAATATTTCATTCTGGAACCCAACTAAAGACTGTACTGGACATTGGACCCCGTTACAACATTCTGATGGAATATCAACAAAGATAAGGACCCAATTTGGGATGCTTTTTCATATATCTGTCGAACTGTTGTATGCTAACTGTGCTAACTGTGCTAGGCTAGACCTTGACTTATGCTAGTGCTGCCTTATGCTAGCTTATGTTGTTAGCTAATATAACGATATATTATGTTTTCGCTGTAAAACACTTCAAAAATCGGAAATATTGGCTTTATTCACACGATATCTGTCTTTCATTAGCTATCCACCATATGTTTTTCTGGAATGTTTTATGAGGTGTAATTAGTAGTCGACGTTGGTGTATGTATTTTCTCTGGCTACTCCCGTCTGGATTCAGACTGTAGCTATGTGGTAGCATTTATGGTAGCATCAATGTAAAACTGATTTATAGCTAAAATATGCACTTTTTATGAACAAAACATAGATTTATTGTGTAACATGTTATATGACTGTCATCTGAGGTAGTTTTTTCTGGGTTCTTTAGGTTGGTTTTAGTTTATTTCGGTTGGCTTGTGCATGCTACTTGAATCATAATTCATACATCATAATCATATTCATACGTGTCTGTCCACTTTTGTATTTGGTGGTGAGCTAACATAAATATATGTGGTGTTTTCTCTGTAAAACATTTAAAAAATCGGACATGTTGGCTGGATTGACAAGATGTTTATCTTTCAAATGCTGTATTGGACTTGTTAATGTGTGAAAGTTAAATATTTAAAAAAAATAGATTTTGAATTTCGCGCCCTGCAGCTGTTGTCATTTTCGTTCCGACGTCGGGCTTGCAGCCCAAACAGAATATGGGTGGGTGCAATTAAGCTTGGAATGTACTGAGTGTAGGGAAAACGATCACATGTGGCAGGCATTGGTAAGGGGAGAGAGCCATGGATTAGTGAGGAAGGGGGTTGAGGTCAGGTCAGGTCCCGTTAAGGGAAAAGGAACAATTTATTGCCCGTATCACTTAGTTTCCTGCCTAGCAATAAAGCGAGAAGGAGGAAACTCCACCCAAAGTGAGGTACATATACCACCACAATAGTAAACATCTTTTTGTCGGTTCAGCTGTTCGATCCTTTGGGAAGAATAAACTTGGTTTAAGCTTTCATAGTGTCCGTCGAGTTCTTACTCTGATAATTAGAACCTAACACTACATAGAAAACTGCTCATCTTTTCTGCTCATAAGCCCACAGAGAAGGATATTTATCACCAGGAGAGCAGCGGATTGATGGGATTAATAGGGAGAGAAGGGAACACGAAAAAGATAATTGAGCGTCAGTTTAGTAGTCTTGTGATGTAGGCTGTGTGATTTTGCTATCTATTGGAAATATGCTAGATTTGTGTATGCTAAATGTCATTAAAAAAACATAAATATTTATGATCCTTCTATATCCATGCTTATTTATTTTTTTACCCCATTTTTTCGTGGTATCCAATTGTTAGTAGTTACTGTCTTGTCTCATCGCTACAACTCCCGTACGGGCAAGGGAGAGACGAAGGTCGAGAGCCATCCGTCCTCCGAAACACAACCCAACCAAGCCACACTGCTTCGCGCGCATCCAACCCGGAAGCCAGCCGCACCAATGTGTTGGAGGAAACACTGTATACCTAGCGACCTGGTCAGCATGCACTGCGCCCGGCCCGCCACAGGAGTCGCTTGTGCGCGATGAGACAAGGATATCCCTACCGGCCAAACCCTCCCTAACCCGGACGACGCTAGTGGGTTAACTGCCTTGTTCAGGGGCAGAACGGAAGATTTGTACCATGTCAGCTCAGGGATTCGATCCAGCAACCTTTAGGTGTTACTGGCCAAATGCTCTAATCACTAGGCTACCTGCCGCCCCAATAGGCTAAGAGAATGATGAGCGGATGTCGTCAACCTTCTTTTCAAAGTGGTTGACAAAGACGTCCTCAGAGAGGGAGGAGGGAGGGGGTGGAGAACTAAGGAGGGAGGAGAAGGTGGAAGAGATTCTTAGGGTTAGAGGCAGAAGCTTGAAATTTAGAGTGATAGAAAGTGGCTACAGCGGATACAGAAGAAGAGAAGAGGGTGGAAGGATGATAGGTCCTGCAGAAGTTTCGTTTTCCTCCAGGTTCGCTCAGCTGCCCACAGCCCTGTTCTGTAAGCTCGCAATGAGTCACTCAGCCACGAAGAAAGAGGGGAGGGCCGAGCCCGCCAGGAGGAAAGGGGACAGTGCGAGTCATAGGATTCGGAAAGGGAGGAGAGAGGCAGAATCAGGAGACCGGAGAAGGATTTAGCAGAAGGGAGAGATGATAGGATAGAAGAGGAGAGTGTAGTAGGCAAGAGAGAGAGAAGATTGTGACAGCAGTTACCCAGATGGTCAAGCGCCGAGTGGCTAGGGTTGGAGGAAAGTGAATCAAAAAAGGAAACAATGTAGGGATCAAAGACCTGGACGGGGGTTGCAGTGAGATTAGAAGGCGAGCAGCCTCTAGTGAAGATGAGGTCAAGAATATTGCCTGCCTTGTGAGTGGGAGGGGACTGGGAACAGGGTGAGGTCAAAAGAGTCAAGGAGGCGAAAGAGAGAGTTGGAAAGAAATGAATAGAAGGCAGACGTCAGGAGGTTGAAGTCACCAAGTACAAAGAGTGGTGAACCATCATCAGGAAATGAGCTTATCAAGGTGTCAAGCTCATTGAGGAACTATCTAAAGGCACCTGGTGGGCGATAGATGGCAACAATGTTAAGCTTGAGTGGTCAAGTGACAGTGACATCATGAAATTCAAATGAGGAGATGGACAGGTGAGAGAGGGAGAAAAGAGTAGACCTGTGCCACCACTGCGACGACCAGATGCTCTCAGGCTATGAGACAAAACGTAGTCAGATGAAGAGAGAGCAGCTGGAGTAGCAGTGTTCTCTGGGGGGATCCATGTCTCTGTCAGGACCAAAAAGTCAAGTAGCTGAAGGGCAGCATAACCTGAGATTAAATTGGGGTTCTTGACCACAGCTCAGCAGTTCCAAACGCTGCCAGAGACACGGAATTCCACATGGGTTGTGCGCGCAGGGTACACTAAATTCGAAGGGTTGCAGCCAAGGGTGGGGAGCATCTGTAAAGCCTACAGGGAGAGGAGCGAACAGGTATAGAAAACACACACATAGTTCCCAAAGCTACAAATGAGCAAAATGAGATCATCTGAAAATAACAAGGTAAGAGATACTGAAGTGAGAGAGTGGTGTGGAGACTTCCTCTCTTTCCTTCCTCGAACAACTCCGCAGAGCAACTCCGCAGAGCAACTCCGCAGAGCAACTCCGCAGAGCAACTCCGCAGAGCAACTCCGCAGAGCAACTCCGCAGAGCAACTCCGCAGAGCAACTCCGCAGAGCAACTCCGCAGAGCAACTCCGCAGAGCAACTCCGCAGAGCAACTCCGCAGAGCAACTCCGCAGAGCAACTCCGCAGAGCAACTCCGCAGAGCAACTCCGCAGAACAACTCCGCAGAACAACTCAGCCAGAACAACTCAGCCAGAACAACTCAGCCAGAACAACTCAGCCAGAACAACTCAGCCAGAACAACTCAGCCAGAACAACTCAGCCAGAACAACTCAGCCAGAACAACTCCGCAGAACAACTCCGCAGAACAACTCCGCAGAACAACTCAGCCAGAACAACTCAGCCAGAACAACTCAGCCAGAACAACTCAGCCAGAACAACTCAGCCAGAACAACTCAGGCAGAACAACTCAGGCAGAACAACTCAGGCAGAACAACTCAGGCAGAACAACTCAGGCAGAACAACTCAGGCAGAACAACTCCGCAGAACAACTCCGCAGAACAACTCAGCCAGAACAACTCAGCCAGAACAACTCAGCCAGAACAACTCAGCCAGAACAACTCAGCCAGAACAACTCAGCCAGAACAACTCAGCCAGAACAACTCCGCAGAACAACTCCGCAGAACAACTCCGCAGAACCGTGTTAGTTTTGCGATGAGACCACCGCTGACAAAACAGGGGAGAATTAAGTACTAGTACTAATTGCTAATTGCCTTGAAAAGATGAAGAGCACACCTCCCGGTACTAATTGCTGATTGCCTGGGAGTGGAGAAACCACTCCACATCCAATACAGCCACTGATTACCAAAACAACAACAGTCACAAATTGTCCTGCCCCTTAATCCTGCTTGATCTGTCAACAATCATCTGCAAGTTAATAGCAGTCAGCAGTTCACACACCAAGTAGTCTACTGGGAAGACAGACAGCACTTAAAGTAGTTGGCCTGCGCTAGCAAAAAGACAGTACTAGACAAAAGCAGATAAAGACAAAAATTATACTTATCACTCCTGGAGATATCAGGCGTCCTGTAGCTCTAGAATTAAGCACTATTCACTACTGATAAGGCTTAAAAAGACAGTGAATAATTTGAATCAAATTCTAATCCATAGGCTATGTCTAAATATAGCTACATGAACCGTAATTGCTCCCCATGGGCATGTAATATTAAAGCAATGTAGACTATGGAGGGTTTTAGGCACATCCAAACGTTTCACCAAAGCTGGACAAAGATCCAATGTAAAGAGAAATGGGGAATGTCCACTCACCGTTCTACTGCTCCCAAATGTAATATTTTATAAACATCAGGGAACCTTTACAGATCTCATTCTAACTTCTACAGATTTAGCAGACAGCTCCACAATTGCGTGTGAGCCATGGACTTTCTCACAAAGCCAAAGGATGGTCAATCATTCTTAGAAGGTTGGTTTGTAATCAAAAAAAAAAAAAAACAAGCAATTTGTTTTATTTTTACAACAACAAAATGTCTTAATAGGATAGTGCCAGATTCATGATAGCATAAATCACATCTCTCGTTCCATGAGCATAAGTCTCTGTGTGCACACGTACTGTAGGCCTAAATGTCATTACGTATTACACTCACAGAACCGGACCGCCGAATGCTGAAGCTCGTAGAGCATACAAATCGTCTGTCTGAGGTTGCAACACTCACTACCGAGTTCCAAACTGCCTCTGGAAGCAATGTCAGCACAAGAACTGTTTGTCGGGAGCTTCATGAAATGGGTTTCCATGGCATCTGCACACACGCCTAATATCCCCATGCACAATGCCAAGCATTGGCATGATGAATCACGCTTCACCATCTGGCAGTCCGACGGACGCTACCTGCCCCAATGCATAGCGCCAACTATACATTTTGTTGGAGGAGGAATAATGGTCTGGGACTATTTTCCATGGTTCGGGCTAGGCCCCTTAGTTCCAGTGAAGGGAAATCTTAACGCTACAACATACAATAACATTCTAGAGGATTCTGTGCTTCCAACTTTGTGGCAACAGTTTGCCAACAGTTTCAGCATGACAATGTCCCCATGCACAAAGCGAGGTCCATACAGAAATGGTTTGTCGAGATCGATGTGGAAGAACTTGAGTGTGCCAAGAGTGTGCAAAGCTGTCATCAAGGCAAAGGGTGGCTACTTTGAAGAATCTCAAATCTAAAATATATTTTGCTTTGTTTAACACTTTTTTGGTTACTACATGATTCCATATGTGTTATTTCATAGTTTTGATGTTTTCACTATTATTCTACAATGTAGAAAATAGTCAAAATAAAGAAAAACCCTTGAATGAGTAGGTGTGTCCAAACTTTTGACTGGTGTTTATATATATATATATATATACATTATTTACATAAGTGTTTGGGATGAAAAAAAAACATGTTACCAAGATTATTTATTATTTTTTAAATATTGTTAATCAGTTATTGTAAGTACAAAATTGAAAATATGTTAGCAGTAAACATCCATATGATTAGGCCCCATTCGGAACGGGTAACTGAAACAACAAAACAGAGAAAATGTTTTTTGACTATCCAAGATGACATCAGAAAGATTGAACCACAGAGATACAATATAATACTATTTATTTCTGTGGATCGAAAAATCCAATCTGAGCCCACTCTACCATGCTATCTGAGTGTCCCATCTGCTAGTCTGTCTGAGACGTAGTAGAAGCCGTTATCAGGGCTGATGGATGACGAGGCTGATGAGGTGAACACAGGTTCCTAACGTGGACAGACAGACAGACAGGAAATGAGACTTGCCAACGACAGCTGTCTCTCCGCCCTAACACCTCAATCAGAAACTGCAGCCTTCATATATGAGCAGACCTCCTGAACTGAAGGCCACATTACCAGGCTGTCAGTTAGACCAGGCAAAGACAGAGCAGCCTTGTGATGAATAGGATGATCTTAGCCTGTCCTCCTGTGCTCAAAAGCTAATTTTGGATTAACAGACACTAATTTAATGGGATTATTAATCATGCTAATTGTGACACTGTCTAATGCTGTCGGGGAAAGGTGGAAATTATGCCCCACAATATTGTAGGCAGCAGTGGTGGTCAGTACCATTTAAGATGAGGGAGGACAAAACAAAAATGATGAGCGTGGCCTTATTTCTATTACAGCATATTGGATGACTGTCATTCATATTCCATTCAACCAGCTCAATGTAACAGTAATAGATTTAGGCTACTACATGATACACGAATTGTCCCTATACTAATCACGAGGTTGCTGCAACCTAGCACATGATTGAAAGTTTACAAAGTAGGTGTCACGGTCGTTTGAGTGATTGGACCAAGGCGCAGCGTGCATAGAATTCCACATGTTTAATAAATAATAAACTCACCAAACAAAACAGAAGAAAAACAAAACGTGACGTTCTGGGCTGCGAGCAGGCAGCTACACAAAAACAAGATCCCACAAACAACAGGTGAGAAAAGGCTGCCTAAATATGATCCCCAATCAGAGACAACAATAGACAGCTGCCTCTGATTGGGAACCATACCAGGCCAACATAAAAATCGAAAAACTAGAATGCCCACCCTAACACACCCTGACCTAACCAGATATAGAAATAAAAAGGCTCTCTAAGGTCAGGGCGTGACTGTAGGTTCACACAAGTTGAGAGACAAAATTGAAGACACAAACAGTGACACATGGACAGACAGTGACATTCAAGCTGATACAGTGGCTTGCGAAAGTATTCACCCCCTTGGCATTTTTCCTATTTTGCTGCCTTATAACCTGGAGTTAAATTGGATTTTTGGGGGTTTGTATCATTTGATTTACACAACATGCCTACCACTTTGAAGATGCAAAATATATTTTTTTGTGTGAAACAACAAGAAATAACAAGAAATAAAACTTGAGCGTGCATAACTATTCACCCCCCCAAAGTCAATACCACCTTTTGCAGAAATTACAGCTGCAAGTCTCTTGGGGTGTGTCTCTATAAACTTGGCACATCTAGCCACTGGGATTTTTGCCCATTCTTCAAGGCAAAACTACTCCAGCTCCTTCAAGTTGGATGGGTTCCACTGATGTACATCAATCTTTATGTCAAAGCACAGATTCTCAATCGGATTGAGGTCTGGGCTTTGACTAGGCCATTCCAAGACATTTAAATGTTTCCCCTTACACCACCCGAGTGTTGCTTTAGCAGTATGCCTAGGGTCATTGTCCTGCTGGAAGGTGAACCTCCGTCCCAGTCTCAAATCTCTGGAAGACTGAAACAGGTTTCCCTCAATAAAGTCCCTGTATTTAGTGCCATCCATCATTCCTTCAATTCTGACCAGTTTCCCAGTCCCTGCCGATGAAAAACATCCCCAGAACATAATGCTACCACCGCCATGCTTCACTGTGGGGATGGTGTTCTCGGGGTGATGAGAGGTGTTGGGTTTGCGCCAGACCTAGCGTCCCTGATGGCCAAAAAGCACAATTTTTGTCTCATCTGACCAGAGTACCTTTTTCCATATGTTTGGGGAGTCTCCCACATGCCTTTTGGTAAACACCAAACATGTTTACTTATTTTTTTCTGGCCACTCTTCCTTAAAGCCCAGCTCTGTGGAGTGTACGGCTTAAAGCGGTCCTATGGACAGATACTCCAATGTCCGCTGTGGAGCTTTGCAGCTCCTTCAGAGTTATCTTTGGTTTCTTTGTTGCCTGTCAGATTAATGCCCTCCTAGCCTGGTCCGTGAGTTTTGGTTGGTGGCCCTCGCTTGGTGGGTGGCCCTCTGATGTGGTGCTATATTCTTTCCATTTTTTCATAATGGATTTAATGGTGCTCCGTGGGATGTTAAAAGTTTCTGATATTTTTTTATAACCCAACCCAGATCCGTACTTCTCCACAACTTTTTCCCTGACCTGTTTGGAGAGCTCCTTGGTCTTCATAGTGCTACTTCCTTGGTGGTGCCCCTTGCTTAGTGGTGTTGCAGACTCTGGGGCCTTTCAGAACAGGTGTATATATACTGAGATCATGGGACAGATCATGTGACACTTAGATTGCACACAGGTGGACTTTATTTAACTAATTATGTGACTTCTGAAGGTAATTGGTTGCACCAGATCTTATTCAGGGACTTCATAGCAAAGGGGTGAATACATATGCACGCACCACTTTTCCATTTTTTTTTTAAACAAGTATTTTTTTTCATTTCACTTCACCAATTTGGACAATTTTGTGTATGTCCATTACATGAAATCCAAATAAAAATCTATTTAAATTACAGGTTGTAATGCAACAAAATAGGAAAATTGCCAAAGGGGTGAATACTTTTGCAAGGCACTGTATAGGATGTAATCATTAGTCCAACAGTTGCAGATGAGTTTCTATTGGACAATTTGGACAATTTGTATGAAATTCAGTGAGGAGGATGGTCCCCCCCCCCCCTTCCTCTTCTGATGAGTCTCAACTTGTAGGCAGAGTTGTTAATCTGTACTATTAGGGAGTGAACCAAGCAGTGTAGAATATTGAAAACTGCTACTGAATCAACAGAGTGGATCAACTTCAGTAGGTATCACTTCTATTGAATTGGCCGACAGAGAAATGTGATATCTCATCAACCATCATGAACTCTGACAGTCTGTCCCTCTCAGCATTCTGAGCCTCTTCTCCTCCCTCCCTCCATGTCTGTGAATAGAGAGGTGAAGAGCTGGGGAGCTGGCAAGCATCCTCCTCAGCTGGTAGACTCCTCCCTCTGCCAGCGTTGGGACAGCAGCAGCCTGGCACCGCGTCGGCCAGCGTCAGGGCAGAGAGAGACGTAAGCAGGGTAAAGCGGCGGGCGCCAGAAGACTGGCATATGCTGCTCCCCATCAGGCATAGCAGCAGTGGGAATGGAGCAGAGCGGGCATGAAGCTGGGAATGAGATGCCACAGGTGGCAATCCTGGCTGTTTCTGAAAGAGCCACCTTCATATAGAACACAGGCTGCATGGATGTGCATGCTTTAACGTGGAGACTACTGTATTCACACACCATGCTCCTTTCAGCTAATTATCATTTACTATCAACTATGGGGCTCAGCAACTGTTGATTAAAATTGCTGTAGAAAATCCTGCTAAGAGAGGAATAAGTTCTGAATGCAAAGGTATCCTAAAATCACCCACAGAAAGTCTTATTGCAAAATCGTAGACTGTCCCTAGGGCTGTGGCAGTCACGTAATTTCGTCAGTCGTAGATTGTCAAGCAAATAACTGTCGGTCTCACGGTAATTGACCGTTAATTATCATAAACACATTTAGCATCTCCTTGCTTCCACACATAGCCTACAAGCCACTGATACAGACCTTTGGAACATCTACATTTTAAAAAGTCCAATAAATCCATGTAATATAGCCTACACCTTCACAATGCATTATTTATTTTAGACAGGTCTAAAGAAATATGGTAAGAAGAAAATGTAGTCTATTTCAGTAGAACAGAATCACATACTCTGAGTTGTCCTTATGTTAGGTCCTGATCTGGCTATGCCATATGGCTGTGGGCTACACTTGTTCATTTAACAGACAAGATTTGGTTATAATTCCGTGGCATTGTTTTATAGTATGAAGAATACAATTGAACAAAGCTGAATAAATAGAAAGGATATTTTCTCCAAATGATTTGAGGGAGTGCGCACACGCGGCTATTCTGTGTTAAGCAGTTAACAAAGAAATAGGTATTCCTACATGCTTACTTTAGAGTTATTAATGTAACTTTAGTTGTCCTACAAAGTTTGGGCTATATGTTTAGATGATTTTTAATACATTGTAAGGCTGCATGATGCAACTTTAATGATGATTTGAAAACATTTTCTTGAAAGGCATGAGCTCTGCTTTGTTTATTTGCGCAGGCTGTACACACTTTATCAGTCTCTCATTCACAATTTGACAAGCACTTGATAACGCTTCGAATTTCCCGGTGACATCACCTGTGTTTGGCCGTAATGCACCCTAAAAAAATCCATGCCTTTTTCCGTTCTCCGAAGCACCTCTCACTCACATGGTTCTCCATCACGTGATCGGGCCATTCTCACAGGCTACAAGTGAAGACAGACACTTTGGGGATGCAACTGCGCGTGTCCTTATCCAATTCCAAGGTGTATATTGAAGATTTGGAAGAACTGTCCACATTTACTTTTCGTCAGCCAACAAGATGTGTAGGCCTAACGAACAGCAAAAGCACTAGCTTATGTCAATATTATCCCCCATAGTACAAATGTTGACCTATTCTACTCTGTGCGAGGAATAAATATTCCAAACATAGTCTGGGAGAGATGTGGGATGCAATAGATCCCAAATTAATACAACCACTAGCATAAAAATATAAAAACATCGCAATGAGGGAAAGAGATCAGAACGTTTAGCTTAAAATGTGATAAACTATTAGGCTATTTCTTCACAGTATAAGTGCAGCAATGTGCACACTATAAGCACAAATGTTTCATTAGCAGGAAAACACCATTGTCAAAAGTGACTGCAAATGTGATTATGCATGTAATGCTTTTTTATAAAGGTGCATTTTTATGGTGAAAATGATCTTCCCCGAACTTGAAACTCATGCGCTGCTTATGCCAGAGCCAAATAGGCTCTACACCCATTGTAAAGGTGATTAACTTATTATGGCTGCAAGGGGCAGTATTGAGTAGCCAGTTAAATCGTGCCCATTTCAAACGGCCTCGTACTCAATTCTTGCTCGTACAATATGCATATTATTATTACTATTGGATAGAAAACACTCTCTAGTTTCTAAAACCGTTTGAATTATTTCTCTGAGTGAAACAGAACTCCTTCTGCAGCACATTTCCTGACCAGGAAGTGGAATGTCAGAAATCGATGCTCTGATCAACTTCATGCCTATACATGGGCAATGAACGTAAGAGTCTACGTACACTTCATACACCTTCCCCTGGTTGTCAAGAGGCGGTGAGAGAAGAAATTTTGTGTCTAAGGTGGAATTAAAGCTCTTTGTATGACGTGACCGTCCATTTCCTGTTTTTGGAGCGCGTGAAAGAGGACATGGATTTTCCTTCTGTTTAGCTGTCGTTATGGACGACTAACATCTCAGGTTTAGATTTTATTTGATACATGTGACCATATCATCGTAAAGTATGTTTTTTCAATATAGTTTAATAAGATGATTGAAATTTTTTCGGGAGTTTTGCCGTGTTCCGTTCTCTGACTTTGTTGACGTTGGAGAGATCCGTGCCACTTGGCAAGTGCCCATGCTAAATCAAGAGGGAAATTTGCCCTTCCAGATCCAAACAACGACTGTTCTGGACAAAGGACACCTTGTCCAACATTCTGACGGAAGATCACCAAAAGTAAGAAACATTTTATGATGCTATTTCTAATATCTGTCGTGAATGTGAACTGGTCGTCGGCGCCCAAGTGTTTCTGGCTATTGTGGCTACGCTAATATAACGCTATATTGTGTTTTCGCTGTAAAACACTTGATAAATCGGAAATATTGTCTGGAATCACAAAATGCCTGTCTTTCAATTGCTGTACACTATGTATTTTTCAGAAATGTTTTATGATGAGTATTTAGTTATTTGGCGTTGGTGTCTGTAATTTTTCTGTCTGCTTTCGGTGCAATTTCTGACTGTAGCTGCAATGTAAACTATGATTTATACCTGAAATATGCACATTTTTCGAAAAAAACATATGCTATACAATAAATATGTTATCAGACTGTCATCTGATGAGGTTGTTTCTTGGTTAGTGGCTATTTATATCTTTATTTGGCCGAATTTGTGATAGCTACTGATGGAGTCAAAAACTGATGGAGTAATAAAAGTGGAGTCTTTTGCTAATGTGGTTAGCGAATAGATTTACATATTTTGTCTTCCCTGTAAAACATTTTAAAAATCGGACATGTTGGCTGGATTCACGAGATGTGTACCTTTCATATGCTGTATTGGACTTGTTAATGTGTGAAAGTTAAATATTAAAAAAAAATATCTTTTGAATTTCGCGCCCTGCACTTGAAGTGGCTGTTGTCATAAATGTACCGACGTCGGGCTTGCACGCCAAACAGGTTAATATGCTTAATTTTAGGAAGTTATTTGTTCATAGTTGTGATACAAACCATATCAAAACATATAAGCCTATGGGCTAGGGTAAATGAGGTGTGCAATTATGATTAGAAAAAGTTATTTTAAAAGGCGTTGTGTCTTTCCTTATGCTGGGCATAATTCACAAATGATAATCTATAATTCACAAGTGATAGGCTAATAATACAGACTATTCTTGATGTAATCTTGTCTTTACATATACTAAATAATATACAGTGCATTCGGAAAGTATTCCTTGACTTTTTACACATTTTGTTACGTTACAGCCTTATTCTAAAATGGATGAAATTGTTTTTTTTCTCAACAATCTACACACCATCCCCCTTAATGACAAAATGAAAATAGTGTTTTAGAAATTTTAGCAAATGTATTGAAAACAAAAAACTGAAATATCACATTTACATAAGTTTAAAAAAAGGGGAAGGGGTCTCAATATTTTCCGAATGCACTGTATGTGTGAAATTTGTTTTGATTGATAATGGACCCTTATCATGCACCTGTCTTGAAACGGGGGCAGGGGAAAAATACATGTTACGCTTTCCCATGGTTCATTTTCATTCCAGCCAGGTAGGCTATACTCCTGTTGTAAAGATATGCAGTGTGCTTAATTTAAGGAAATTTGAGAAATAAATATAGCAGGCCTTGCCTATAGAAAGCTCATGGGATCCTCCTCTTTTTAGTAGAGGCCCTCACTCTGTTTTCTGGCTCAATTGCATAGCCTATAGAAATGTTGCACAACATGAGCTCAAGGGCTCTCATAAAGTGTTTGATTAGATTTTTGATTACATTTGCATTGATGTCAGAGTGATTAGAGGGACAGTAGAGTGCTGAACAAGGCAGTTAGCAAGTTTGGTAAGCTACTAAAGACCATCAGCAGCATCGGAGCTTGGAGAAGCCTAAATACTGTGACTAAACAGTGACGAGGAATTTGACTCCCTTCAAAACTCGTGACCGCCGGTGTGGCGGTAATATGGTCACCGACTGTCACCGACTCAACCAACCAGGATAAGACTGTAAGCCTATCCTGGTTGGTTGAGAGCGTCACAAGCCTTGGGAGAAAGAGTCCAACTGGAAATCCAGGGAAACAATTATTTGACATCAAAGAAGTCGGCAGCATCCCCCCTACCCCGCCTTTCCGGCTTTCAGAAACAAAACAGCTATTGAGTAATCCGATCCCAATCCGAAGACAGGCCTACTGTAAAATCACTGCTCCACATTTTGTGGAGAATCAGGACACTGTCTTCCCAATAGAGCCATTCAATATTTCATGTTGTTACACAATCATTTCCTTTTTAATGATCTAATTGTGACTCTTATGCAAATGTCACAGGCTGTGATTTGTTGGAGACCTTGAGTCTGTCTCTATCATGAATCAGCCCCGTGACTCATCCTTCCCCATCCAGCAGGTTCCAAGTGTACTGGAGTCTCTGTCTCTCTCTAATAATGTATCCAGGGTGCACTGGGAACTGAGACGTACCACAACCCATACACTACGTAACCAGTTCACATGTCACAATCAAATTTTCTCTCACAGCAGTCCTTTTTCACAACAGATGACACAACACATAGTCAATCTTCGCTCCACTGGGGAAAAAAGCATTGAGATCCTTGTCTTTGAGATGCATTGTATTGCCATAGTGAATAACATGTTAAAGTGATCCATTTTTTACATTTTGCATTTGAGTAATTTAGCAGATGCTCTTATCCAGAGCGACTTACAATTAGTGCATTCATCTTAAGATAGCTGGGTAAGAGAACAGCATATCACAGTCGTAGCGAGCACATTTTCACTCAATAAAGTAGTTCTCAGCAAAGTCAGGGCTAGTAGGAACATATACATTTTTGATGGGGGGGTGGTTCAGAGATCCCTCATACTTGAGTCTGAAATCTGCATTTTTGTCAGTACGATATCACAGGCAAATGTTATGTATAGGGTGAACTCACGTTATAGAGGATGTCCACCCATCCCTCCATGGTGATGCACTGGAAGACGGTGAGAATAGCAAAGAGGATGTTGTCGAAGTTGGTGATGCCGTAGTTGGGGCCGATCCAGTATTCCTGACACACAGTGCCATTCTCACAGGTCCTCGCTGGAGCCTCCATACCACAGGGGAACTCTGCTGCCTGCTCACCTGAGACACACACACACACACACACACGCAGGTACACACACAGAGGAATGTACGTTACCTTGCAGTTAAGTAACTTAGCAGACACTCTTATTCAGAGTAGTGACTGCATACATTTAGTATTGTATCTCTTAACAGGGCCATTTCTGATACCAGACCCAAGATGTGGCCCTCCTCCTTTCCCTGAGAGGGGACTTCTTAACCTTAGCGAAAATTAAAACTCAAAATCACATGTTTATGCAACTGCTTTAAATGCTGGTTAGTAGCTACGTGTCTTAGTAAAGTTAGTGTATCTTTTATTGGGTCATGGCTAGAATGTAACGCTCCGTTCTCTAAGTGGCAGCGAGACAAGAGCAGCAGCACGGCAAGCATAGACAAACATGCACGCATGCTGGCATGCGTACATGTAAAGGAAGTGGTTCATTGAAATACACTAGCGTGATGAGACCTAAAAACGTGTTTTAGCTCCCAGAACTATACTGTAGGCTTTACCTCAGCACATACATCATTTATGTCAACTCTAAATATGCGAGGTCTTGCAGTTACACAAAACACGGGTGACTAAGAGTTCATAGCAATGTGCATTGTGCATACCTGTATCAGTCCTGAAACAGGTCCTGTGGAACTTGCCCATGTAAAAGTCCAGGCCGATGATGGCGAACATGAGGATAGCGAAGAAGAGCAGCATACCGATCTGCAGCAGAGGCACCATGGCTTTCATGATGGACTTCAGAACCACCTGAAGACCTGAGATAGAGCACGTTTTCACTTTACTCCCTCCCATGTTATAGTATTAACATTGGTCATGGGAGAGACCCCAAATGGCTCTTTAAGTTCCTTTATTTAACATTTCCTGTTATCCAAATGACATATGACGACATAACCAAAAAGGTAATATATAACTAGATATTTTAATGCTTGGATGACAAACTTACAACAATAAACATATCCAAACAGAACATTGTTGTTGTTTCTTCCAGTGATTCCAGAGTCATTGTACTTACTAGGGATTCCAGACACCAGTTTCAGGGGCCTCAGGACCCGTACCGCCCGCAGAGTTCTCAAGTCAAAGTCTGCTCCCACTGTAGCCAGCATCCTGTTCACAATCAAACAACAACAGACCTGGAGATGAACAATCAGACTGACAGTACTACAATCTGAACAACCATCCATCATAAACACGCAACATATCATTGACATTATGAACGATTGAGGGAAGTCAAGATCTTCAATAGTAAATTATGTCCCATCTCCAAACATTACATTCCTGAAAACAAACAGGAATTATTAGTTCCAAGCATTTCATGTGAGTGTACAATTTCTCCAGCATTCATGATGAACTTGCATGTGATATAAATCTAAATGTCTCTGAAAATGACATCCTACGTTTTGTATTACCTAAAACTACAGGGGTTATCATGTGCTGTGTGTTTGACACTCGTGTGTTAATTGAGGATCGGCAGGGCTGGTTTAGAATACATAACTACGGCATCTTACGCATCTACAGGGATAGAGAGACAGTGAGGAGAATGCGAATGATTTCATATGGACGTTGATATGCAGAGGGGGCACTGACACAGAGAAAGTGGACAGCAGCACAGTACACATGACTTCAGATCTCCACTTTCCCTGTAGATTTCAGCAGAACTCTTATTAAAATGTGTGGTGCTCCTCTCCCTTGTGGCCAGTTTCAGGCTGAGCCGGTGAAAAGCAGCAGCATTTCCTCATTCTCCTGGGCGTCTGACTGCATAATCAAGACACTTCTGCCTAAAACTTCACCTCCATCGTTAGAGGATCTGACTGCACTTTCACAGTCTCACGGAGGAGAGGAGCAGGAAGAGGGGAGAGAGGAGAGTGGAAAGAGGCTGGCGGGGAGAGAAAGGGTGGCGTGGAGAGAGGTAGGAGGGGAAGGAGGAGAGGAGAAAACGAGGAGGGGAGAGAGAAAGGGGATATGCATTAGCTTCACAGCCTGTCCAATCAGCCCACAGCCTCTTCCTCTTGCAGAATGCTATTGTGGAAATGGAGCTGGCCTGTGGAGAGCAGCTCCACCTCCAATAGTCTGGTCCAGGGGGACAGACAGACAGGCCAGATCAGCATCATGTTACTGAGGCTGACGACTGTTATTGTACACCCACTATCTAATCCACTGGCCGGGCAGAGGCACAGACTGGGGTCTGGGGAGGTGCTGCACTGAAATGAGTGGTATAATCTCTGCACTGAGAGCAGGAGGGGGAGACAAAGAGGGAGGGAGACAAAGAGGGAGGGAGGGAGGGAGGGAGGGAGGGAGGGAGGGAGGGAGGGAGGGAGGGATAGCAGAAAGCATAAGGGGGAGATTGTGTTGTTGTAATTGCAAAAGACAGGTTTGAGGATTACCTAAAAGGATTACCTAAATCACTCTGTTCCTAGAATATTACAGTCATGTATTCTTCATATGAACCAGAATCATACACATTGCTTTGTGATTACAGTCAAATGTATGCCACTTTAGTAATCTACTGTACGCCACAAAGATTTGATATCCCCAGAATATAGGCTAACATAATGAAAGTAGGAGTCTCTGCAGGGTGAGGCAACCAATAATTGTTGTGGTTCAACTGATATTCTTTTTCCTTTCTACTGGATCTTAATTAATCACAGCCTACTTACAGTATACACTCCCAGCTGGGATTACCTTCATTAGAAAGGAAAGAGGAAATGAAGTGACTCAAATTTTCCCCACATCAACTAGTGCGTATCATACTCTAAGTAATATACAGTACGTTGGCAGATTTCCTGCTTTTGTCTATCCCAGTGAGATAACCCCGTCTCCCATCATGATCTGCCATGCTATTCTAATGTTCCAGACTGCAGCTGGCATTCTGAAATATACATCACTTACTGTATCCTTAGTGAAATGAGCACTCTGCTTCTCTCCCTCCCTGCCTGCCTCCCTCCCTGCCTCTCTGCTTGCCTGCCTCCCTCCCTGCCTGCCTGCTTCCCTGCCTGCCTCCCTCCCTGCCTCTATGCTTGCCCGCCTCCCTCCCTGCCTACCTGCTTCCCTGCCTGCCTCCCTCCCTGCCTCTCTGCTTGCCTGCCTCCCTCCCTGCCTGCCTGCTTCCCTGCCTGCCTCCCTCCCTGCCTCTCTACTTGCCTGCCTCCCAACCTGCCGTTGTTTATCCCTACAGAAAAAAGAAAAAGCCTCAGGTCCTCGTACATACTCCTGACTGAACCAGTCTCAACATGAGGCAAAACTGCATACAAATACAGATCAGAGGTCCCTGATGTTCTCGTTTTCTGGGCTTATATTTTAGCTTTATATAAATATAAATATATTCCTTTAACATGACCAAAATAGGGTTGAGATACAAAATTATGACAATTCAAAACCGAATGGAATTCAGTTACACAGAGGAGATATTGGCAAACCAATTATCTGGGTTACGTTTAGTTTTTTTAAGCTCCTTGAACGAAATGATGGGAAGGGAAAGCTAACCATGGACTGGATTGGCTGGAGTTCAACACCAACCCAACCAGGACCTGTCTGAATCTGACATCACTGGGTTTTAAACCCAGGCTGTGTCACTGCTTCAGCCACCAGAAAGGAAAGAACAGGTGTGTTTCCCATCTCCAAAGTGGCCAGTATTGCTCAGAGGAGGAGGCCCACATTGGACGGCTCCCAGTGGGCTTTAATAAGGCTGGTCAGAGACTTTCTCTGCCATCTCTCTATCCCACCCTGGCAGCAGACAGAGCAGACAGCGGGGTCACGGTGAGGGCACTGAACACGCAGGCATCTGCTATAGGACTATACTTAAGGGACTAGAGCGAGGACAGCATTAACATGTTACCCCAACATTGCAGAGTGAGACTATAAAACACTAGTCTCATAAGTATACACTGAGTGTACAAAACATTAAGGACACCTGCTTTGTCCATGACATAGACTGACCAGGTGAATCCACGTGCAAGATATGTTCCCTTATTGATGTCACTTGATAAATCCACTATAATCAGTGTAGATGATGGGTAGCAGACAGGTTAAAGAAGGAGTTTTAAGCCTTGAGACAATTGAGACATGGATTGTGTATGTGTGCCATTATTCAGAAGGTGAATGGGCAAGACAAAATATGATGCAACTCAATATTAGGAAGTTGTCCTTAATGTAGGCCTACACTAAGCTGCTGTAAGAGGTATACCGTGTCAGATGTCTTTCTTCAGTAGGAATATAGAGGCTACATTGTTAGTCAACTTACTTTCCATTCAATTAACTGCATTGACAGTAGGTAAGCAGGTCTCCAAATGAATGGCAGTACGCCCCAAAATGCAGAAAATAAAAATTAAACATTTACTTCATTATGTCATAGTTGTTTTCCTCTCGGCTGCAATTCCTAAATGATGTAACTATTTGCTTTTGGCGATGGCATGTATGTAACTAACCGTGCCTGTGTCCTGGGATTTCATCTCTACAGCACTGATAAGGCATCCATCCAAGCATTGTATACCATGTCTTCGCATCATTGCTGTTTCTATAGTGCCTGAGCTCTTTGAGACGGAATTAGTTAGTTGTTGTCTTCACATCACACCTAAGTGTTGTGTGTGTGAAGGGATTGTGGCGCTCTGTGGAACATGCTGCATTAGCTGGTCCCTCCTCACCAAACAACATCTGGCCAATGCAGGAGAAAAGCCCCATCTCCATCCCAGCAGAGACACGCACCACAAGATGAGTTACTTAATGGACCTTCAGATAGTGGAGAAACCCCATCCTCTCTGTTTTCAATAGCAGAACTAGCATCTGTTAGGACTGTTACTACGGCTACTTTATGACCATCTAATCTAAATAAACTACCGACACTTTTACCTGTGTTATTATTGTATGGTTGTTTTTGTTCTGTATTCTTTACAAAAAATCATTTGGCAAATGAATGCAAGTAAACACATCAAAGTGTGGAACATAGCATCACACAGTGACTGTAGCTGATAAGCCTGAATAATGAAATTAATCATTTTGAAAATTGCTAGATAATTCTTTAGGGGACATGGAAGCACACTGCAATGTAGCGAAGGCATTTATCATATCCCATGCCTGGGGGAGCTGTATAATGTGTTTTGCTCCTCGCATACATAAACTCAGCTGACATGAAAGAGTCTAGAAGTCAAACACATTAGCTTGATTATCAATTAGTCAACCATGTTTGTTTACAGCACCTCCCAGGAAAAGACTGTGAAGAGAATCTAATTCCGCTGCTCCAAAGGCAGGGAAATATAGTAGACAACAAACTCAGTTAGAAGCTCTGTCTGGAGTAACACATCCATGTGGAGTGTAAGTGATACAGCATGCCAGGGTTGCAGTATACGACATAACAGGGGGGATATTTCTGCTCACATATTCTACTAAAATACAAGCCCAGGCGTAACACAACCAGCCATGTTAGGTGTAAGTGATGCATGATGCCAGGGGTGCAGTATTTTTCAGAACATGGAGAACATTCTGAGCCAGGCTTTATTGGGAATACTTCTCTGCTCACATGTTCTTTGGTTCTACCTCACTGACAGGCAAGTAGCAGCATATCAGACATACCCTGTCTATCTGTCTGTCTGCCTACCTGCATGCCTGTCTGTCTGGCTGACTGTACAGTATGGGATGTGATCTCTTATGAGGCTTAGCAGCATAATGACCTGCCTCCCTCTCCTGTTCTGTAAATGACAGGCGGAACCATGTGAGGGGCCTGATAGGGACGGGTGAGAGAGAGGGGAAACACAGCATTTATTGGACTCTGAGGAGAACACATTAATTTCAGCCCTGAGAGGCCTAGTACAACACAATATGCCTTTCAATGTGCCTTTCATGATTAGGATCAAGCAAACAGGTCAGAACCTTCTACGTACTTTGGTTTGTATGAGAGCGAATGGAGGGTCGTTCCACCTCAAAAGAAACAATAAACAGGGTTTTTGACACCCACCATCTCAGATTGTGCTGAAATCATTTATGTAGTTAGAAACATATAAGATTAGCATTCTTGAAACATTATTTTGTTAAAATATAATTTGATCTCAGGTAAATTAAGTTAATTGATTGCACCCAAATGGACTATTTTAATTCATAAGATTAATATCATCTTCAATAAATATAGTACCGGACATCCGATTTGGACCATAACTCTTCCTGCCAATGAGTAAGACATGAGGATTTAAATAAAGTGATCAAAAGCCACCCACGGACACCCCACGCCAATCCCACCCGAACAACCAGTATACAGTATTGGTTCTCTATGTCTGACAAGCAGTACAGAGCTGCGGCTTGGAGTATTGCTTCTTCATCATTTGTAATGTATTTCCTGTGAATCTGGTAATGTTTTTTTTCCCCCTATTCAAAGAAATTGCCAATTGGAGTTGTTTGCATTATTTACCATAAATGGGTGTAAAAGTACCAGGTTTTGCCCACGAGATGCCGCTCTTCCTGCTAACCCTTTTATAAATGTTTCTGGTCTCATGTTTATTAAATGGATCACAACATTTTCTTTGCAACTTTGGGTAGTAAAACAATGGCTTTTGCTCATGATAAAATAAATTGTGTGGCCAACCTCACAATTGAAGCCAGTCCTTCATGAAAGCAATTTAGTTTGCTCTCTCAGAGAGCTTCCAGTTGTTTGACTATTCAACCAGAGTTGTGTTGAAGGATCAGGTTTCTGAGAGAAGGACAAACTGAATTGCTTTCATGGAGGACTAGCTTGACAATTGTAAATAGTGAACATGAAAAATAGCTTAACCGCCTCAGTCCATCAAACACTAAGGGAAAGACTTCAGTGCAAAAGGCACTTCAGACACTGTGCACGCAACAAGTCAGTCCAGAGTACTCCTTTACAAAAGCCCATCAACTCCCAGTGAAGTGCTTGAGCAGATGTTAATGGCTATGTCCACAGAACAATGCAACGCTTCTCAACTCCATCAGTCTCAAGCATGAACAATCGGTCCATCGTCACTGTCATGGCCAAGAAAGGGGAGGATCCAAAGCACTCATCAAAACATCCACTGACAGGTGAATGTGAAGGGGTTTTTCATAGGGACGCCAAGCTCTCCAATCATAAACAAATTATGTCAGATGACGGCAGAAGGTGAAATTGTGCAATGCCAGCATATTTTGCAATGAATCTAATGCAGTAAATGTGAGAGGGAGGTTTTAGAGAATTGACACAGTCACTGCTATGTCATTTATTAACTTTCTCCAGCTGATGAATTATACATTTTTCCAATGACTGCCCGGGTGTGTAGTGGGCTCTTACTGAACACACTGCCTGGGTGTGTAGTGGGCTCTTACTGAACACACTGCCTGGGTGTGTAATAGGCTCTTACTGAGCATACTGCCTGGGTGTGTAGTGGGCTCTTACTAAGCATACTGCCTGGGTGTGTAGTGGGCTCTTACTAAGCATACTGCCTGGGTGTGTAATAGGCTCTTACTGAGCATACTGCCTGGGTGTGTAGTGGGCTTTTACTAAGCATACTGCCTGGGTGTGTAGTGGGCTCTTACTAAGCATACTGCCTGGGTGTGTAATAGGCTCTTACTGAGCATACTGCCTGGGTGTGTAATAGGCTCTTACTGAGCATACTGCCTGGGTGTGTAGTGGGCTTTTACTGAGCATACTGCCTGGGTGTGTAGTGGGCTCTTACTGAGCATACTGCCTGGGTGTGTAATATGCTCTTACTGAGCATACTGCCTGGGTGTGTAGTGGGCTTTTACTAAGCATACTGCCTGGGTGTGTAGTGGGCTCTTACTAAGCATACTGCCTGGGTGTGTAATAGGCTCTTACCGAGCATACTGCCTGGGTGTGTAGTGGGCTCTTACTAAGCATACTGCCTGGGTGTGTAATAGGCTCTTACTGAGCATACTGCCTGGGTGTGTAGTGGGCTCTTGCTAAGCATACTGCCTGGGTGTGTAGTGGGCTCTTACTGAGCATACTGCCTGGGTGTGTAGTGGGCTCTTACTGAGCATACTGCCTGGGTGTGTAATAGGCTCTTACTGAGCATACTGCCTGGGTGTGTAGTGGGCTTTTACTGAGCACACGACTTGGGTGTGTAGTGGGCTCTTACTGAGCATACTGCCTGGGTGTGTAGTGGGCTCTTACTGAGCACACGACTTGGGTGTGTAGTGGGCTCTTACTGAGCATACTGCCTGGGTGTGTAGTGGGCTCTTACTAAGCATACTGCCTGGGTGTGTAGTGGGCTCTTACTGAGCATACTGCCTGGGTGTGTAGTGGGCTCTTACTGAGCATACTGCCTGGGTGTGTAGTGGGCTCTTACTAAGCATACTGCCTGGGTGTGTAGTGGGCTCTTACTGAGCATACTGCCTGGGTGTGTAGTGGGCTCTTACTGAGCATACTGCCTGGGTGTGTAGTGGGCTCTTACTGAGCATACTGCCTGGGTGTGTAGTGGGCACTTGCTGAGTCCACTGTCTGTGTGTGTTGCAATGTTCCTTAATTTTTTTTAGGCATTTAGCAAATTTCAGGTCTGTTGAGCGCAAACTTGAACATCGTGAGAAGTCTGTGTAACCTCCAGCGCGTGTTTATTTCGAACACTGAGGCTATACCCACTTTAAGTTAGACTTTCAGAAAGTGTTAAAGTATTCTACTGTGGCTATTTGATCATAATGTAGGCCTACCAGAATGGCCTACCATTAAAAGTCATGGAGAAAATGTGTCCCATAATATTTGAACATGGAAATAGCTGTTGTATCATTCTGCCTACAGTAGCAGCCTATGTGTGGTGTTCACTGTAGGCCTACCAGTGGAGGCTTCTCCGAGGAGGAAGGGGAGGACCATCCTCCTCATTGAATTTCATAAAAATTTATATTTTAAAACATTTTTAAAAGTTATCCTTTTTAGATAAACTATACTAAATATAGCCTCAACAGCACTCTGTAGAGTAGCACCATGGTGTAGCCAAAGGACAGCTAGCTTCCGTCCTCCTCTGGGTACATTGACTTCAATACAAAAACCTAGAAGGCTCATGGTTCTCACCCCCTTCCATAGACTTACACAGTAATTATGACAACTTCTAGAGGACGTCCTCCAACCAGAGGACGTCCTCCAATCAGAGCTCTAGAAGCATGAACTGACATGTCTAGTATTGAACGCATGAGCTACAGCTAGCTAGCACTGCAGTGCATGAAATGTGGTGAGTAGTTGACTCAAGAAAAAAATACAATAGTTTAACAGTTTAAAAAAAATTATTTAATCAAAAAGCAAGCGAGTGATTTTCACTTTCAGTTTCACTTACTTAGCTAGCAAATACAGCTAGCTAATTTAGCCTACTCAAACACCATGCTCAAACAGAGGGATGCTATGTAAGCTAGTTGGCTATACTATGCAACACAACACTGGAACTTTTTGAAGTCAAGGTAAGCTTTTGGTTTTAGTAATTTATTGCCACCGGGGCCCGCCGGTGTAACCGCCGGTGTAACCGCCGGTGTAACGGGGCCCGTCAGTGTAACTATAGTCAGTAACTGCTTAGCTTACTGACTATAAACTGTAACGTTACCGTATGATTGTAGCAGGTTTACTAACGTGTTAGTTCTATTAGCTATATTGACTAAGACGTTACTTTAGCTAATATGGTGACAACGATGTAGGCTGTGTGTAGGATGAGAGGGCATAGATGCGAGAAGGAATAAAATGCGGCTGCTATGAAAGTGAATTGTGTTTATGTGTAATCAGGGGTGTATTCATTCTGCCGATTCTGTTGAAAAACGTTTCTTAAATGGAAGTAAACGGGGATAAGCATACCTGAATTTGTCCAATAGAAACTCTCTTTTCCAACTGGTCTAATATTTACACTCTAGATCAGCTAGATCAAATCAAATCAAATTGTATTAGTCACATGCGCCGAAGACAACAGGTGGAGACCTTACAGTGAAACGCTTACTTACGAGCCCCTAACCAACAATGCAGTTTAAAAAAATACACATAAGAATTAGAGATAAAAGTAACAAGTAAATAAAGAGCAGCAGTGAAATAACAACAGTGGGACTATATACAGGGGGGTACTGATACAGAGTCAATGTGCAGGGGCACTGGTTATTTGAGGTAGTATGTACATGTAGGTAGAGTTATTAAAGTGACTATGCATAGATGACAACAGAGAGTAGCAGTAGTGTAAGGGGGGGGGGGGGGGGAACTGCAAATAGTTTGGGTAGCCATCTGACAAGACGTTCAGGAGTCTTAGGGCTTGGAGGAAGATGCTGTTTAGAAGCCTCTTGGACCTAGACATGGCGCTCCGGTACCGCTTGCCATGCGGTAGCAGAGAGAACAGTCTATGACTAGGATGACTGGAGTCTTTGACAATTTTTAGAGCCTTCCTCTGACACCGCCTGGTATAGAGGTCCTGGATGGCAGGAAGCTTGGCCCCAGTGATGTACTGAGCCATTCGCACTACCCTATGTAGTGCCTTGCGGTTGGAGGCCGAGCAGTTACCATACCAGGCAGTGATGTAAACAGTCAGAATGCTCTCGATGGTGCAGCTGTAGAACCTTTTGAGGGTCTGAGGACCCATGCCAAATCCTTTCAGTTTTCTGAGGGGGAATAGGTTTTGTCGTGCCCTCTTCACGACTGTCTTTGTGTGCTTGGACCATGTTAGTTTGTTGGAACTTGAAGCTCTCAACCTGCTCCACTACAGCCCCATCGATGAGAATGGGGACCTGCTCGGTCGTTTTTTTCCTGTAGTCCACAATCATCTCCTTTGTCTTGATAATGTTGAGGGAAAGGTTGTTGTCCTGGCACCACACGGCCAGGTCTCTGACCTCCTCCCTATAGGCTGTCTCGTCGTTGTCGTTGACCACTGTTGTGTCATCGACAAATTTAATGATGGTGTTGGAGT
This sequence comes from Salvelinus fontinalis, assembly GCF_029448725.1. Lineage (NCBI taxonomy): Eukaryota > Metazoa > Chordata > Actinopteri > Salmoniformes > Salmonidae > Salvelinus > Salvelinus fontinalis. Next base: position 10,557,412 of record NC_074692.1, read on the forward strand.
CGTGCCTGGCCGTGCAGTCATGAGTGAACAGGGAGTACAGGAGGGGACTGAGCACGCACCCCTGAGGGGCCTCTGTGTTTGGGATCAGCATGGCGGATGTGTTGTTACCTACCCTTACCACCTGGGGGCGGCCCGTCAGGAAGTCCAGGATCCAGTTGAAGAGGGAGGTGTTTAGTCCCAAGGTCCTTAGCTTAGTGATGAGCTTTGAGGGCACTATGGTGTTGAACGCTGAGCTGAGCTGTCCAGGTGTGACGGGGCGGTGTGGAGTGCAAAATAAATTGCATAATCTGTGGATCTGTTGGGGTGGTATGCAAATTGGAGTGGTCTTGGGTTTCTGGGATGATGGCGTTGATGTGAGCCATGACCAGCCTTTCAAGGCATTTTATGGCTACAGACGTGAGTGCCACGGGTCGGTAGTCATTTAGGCAGGTTACCTTAGTGTTCTTGGGCACAGGGACTATGGTGGCCTGCTTAAAACATGTTGGTATTACAGACTCGGACAGGGAGAGGTTGAAAATGTCAGTGAAGACACTTGCCAGTTGGTCAGCGCATGCTCGCAGTACATGTCCTGGTAATCTGTTTGGCCCTGCGGCCTTATGAATGTTGACTTGTTTAAAGGTCTTACTCACATCGGCTGCGGAGAGCGTGATCACACAGTCTTCCGGAACAGGTGGTGCTGTCATGCATGTTTCAGTGTTATTTGCCTCAAAGCGAACATAGAAGTAGTTTAGCTCGTCTGGTAGAATTGTGTCACTGGGCAGCTCGCGGCTGTGTTACCCCTTGTAGTCTATAATGGTTTGCAAGCCCTGCCACATCCAACGAGCGTCAGAGCAGGTGTAGTACTACTTGAACTAAGTCTTGTATTGATGCTTTGCCTGTTTGACGGTTCGTCGGAGGGCATAGCGGGATTTCTTATAAGCTTCCGGGTTAGAGTCCCACTACTTGAAAGTGGCAGTTCTAGCCTTTAGCTCAGTGCAGATGCAGCCTGCAATCCATGGCTTCTGGTTGGTGTATGTACGTACAGTCACTGTGGGGACGACGTCATCGATGCACTTATTGATGAAGCCAATGACTGATGTGGTGTACTCCTCAATGCCAATCGAGGAATCTCGGAACATATTCCACTCTGTGCTAGCAAAACAGTCCTGTGGCTTAGCATCTGCTTCATCTGACGACTTTTTTATTGATCTTGTCACTGGTGCTTCCTGCTTTAATTTTTGCTTGTAAGCAGGAATCAGAAGGATAGAATTACAGTCAGATTTGAACGGATTTAAGTTTCCCTGCATTAAAGTCCCCGGCTACTAGGAGCGCTGCCTCTGGGTGAGCGTTTTCTTTTTTGCTTATGGCGGAATACAGCTCCTTCAATGCTGTCTTAGTGGCAGCCTCTGACTGTGGTGGTATGTAAAACAGCTACAAAGAATACAGATGAAAACTCTCTCGGTAGGTAGTGTGGTCTACAACTTATCATAAGAAACTCTACCTCAGGGGAGTAATAGCTCGAGACTTCCTTAGATATCATGCACCAGATGTTGTTTACAAAAATACATAGACCGCCGCCCCTTGTCTTACCAGACGCCGCTGTTCTATCCTGCCGGTACATTGTATAACCAGCCAGCTGTATGTTAATGTTGGCGTCGTTCAGCCACGTCTCCGTGACAGTTTTTAATGTCCCGTTGGTAGTTTAATCTTCTGCGTAACTTGTCGATTTTATTGTCCAAAGATTGCATGTTTGCTAGCAGAATGGAGGGAAGTAAGGGTTTATTAGATCGCCTGCGAATACTCAGAAGGCAGCCGGACCTTCGGCCCCTCTTTCTCCGCCTCCTCTTCACGCAGATCACGGGGATCGGGGCCTGTTCCCGAGGAAGCAGCGTATCCTTCACGTCGGGCTCATCAGAGTCGTGAAAGGAAGAAGAGGATTGTGCCAGTCCGTGCTGAGTAATCGCAGGCCTGAGGTCTAGAAGTTATTTTCGGTCATAAGAGACGGTAGTGGACAAATTATGTACAAAATTGGTTATAAAATAAGTTTCAAACAATGCAAATAAGCTAAGAAAAAAACCTAATCGGCTGGGGGCACGTAAAACATCTGCCATCTTCTCCGGCGTCATCTTACAACATGCAGGCAAGAGTGTGTTGAATATGTCACTGTCTGCCCATGGGTCATGGTCTGTCACCTCTCCACCTGTGTGCACCTACGTTGTAAACTTTCATTCATAGGCTATGGTGTAGTAACCTCATGATGAGTATAGGGACAATTTTACTATCATGTAGTAGCCTAAACCTATCGATGTTACATTGAACTGGGTGAATGGAATATGAATGACAGTCGTCCAATATGCTGTAATAGAAATAAGGATATTCTCATGAGAGAAAAAAAATGGTACTCCCTCATCTTAAACAGCACCGACCGCCACAGGCCTACATTTCATGAGACTTTTGAAAACAACATGCAGGGCTTGACATCAGTGGAGACTGCTGAGGGGAGGACAACTCATAATAATGGCTGTAACGGAGCAAATGGAATGGCATCAACCACATGGAAACCATATGTTTGATGCATTTGATACCATTCCACTGATTCCGATCCAGCCATTACCCCAAGCCCATCCTCCCCAATTAAGATGCCACCAACCCCCTGTGCTTGACATTAACCTGTTTATCCACTTGTCCTTCAGACAAGGTCACTGAAAATGTTGTTGTGTTGTTTAATGCAAGAAACCACTTTACAAAATAAAATGTATTATTATTCCCATACCATTATTACAGAGAATCAGACAAGTTATGCTGCCCTCTGCTGCCTATTGGCTACTTAGCTTATTCAAGCCTGTCTCAAAATACAACACTGCTCCTTTAAGATAAAAAAAAGCTTTTCATATGACTCGCTTTCCCCCATTGCTGACTACAGATTATTTATAATTGTGCTAATAACTCACTAACTAGAAAAGGAAAGGAACAAATGTGCACACGTAGCTTTGATCTCAAACCAAGCGCATCTACTCATGACCGCTCATGCCGTAAACACAGTCCAGTTCAAAGTGAATGGCACAGATCCATATATGGCAATGGTCTATTTGCATATAGGTCTACAGCAGCTCTGATTAGTTATGCCGCACTGGTCGGTGTAGAGTACGGCCGAGTCATTAGTGTCAATGCAATAGAATCCTGCTCTGATGCGTTCCGCCTACAACAAAATCTCTTGCATAGTTAGTTTTGCATAATAAGACTTGCATAGTTCGTTTTGTTTCGGTATGTTGCATTGAAAGTGGCTAATATTGTGTTGATTCGATCACAATTCCCACAGTAAAGGGAAACGTTGATAGTGTTAACTAAGGGGGGAAAAGTCTAGAAAGTTGATTGAAGTTCAATCTCGTGACTCTCTGCGCGGTCTGATAGTCCTTCTGCGCAGCAATCACACATTCATGTGTTGTGGGCTTATAATTCGTGAGCACACTGCCTGGGTGTGTAGCGGGGTCTTACTGAACACACTGCCTGAACACAGAGACCTACTTTGCTATGCCGGTCTTTGTGTGAGCCAATTTCAATGGTAGCACTTCTTTTCTCAGTTTTCAGGTGGAAACAACAGCAACCTGACCATAAACATCTGGGGAGTATACTGTGTACGCAGGTCAGCAAGAGCCATGGAAATGATCTGAATGGAGAAGGAAAATATCACCCCATTCACCTCACATCAGAGAGCTAGCATAGAGCCAGCCATATATTCTCCACAATAGAAACGGGAAGAGAGCACGGTAGATCTAAAATCAATTAAACCTGTTTCTAGTGGCCTTTACCTCTAATAATGTTTAGACACTCTGCTTACAATAGGACTCACTCCATAACCCCCAGAAGCGGAATGCTCAACGTAGCGCACATTTTACATGTCACATCCGCCCAGTTTGCACAACAACTCGTTCAACATGCGCTACAACTCTATTATTTGCAGTTCGACGAGACGCTCAACGACTCGGTAATTACACAGCGTGGAACACGGCTGAGCACTCTAGACATATCCCCCATGCACAGCACACAGCACGCAGCACACACTCCCCCTCAGCCAGTTCCCTCTCCCAGCACCCAGCAGTATGGAGTAGCAGAGGCTGAAATAGATCAGTGTCTCACCCTGCCACTGGAGTAAAACATCACATAGTCAGCCCAGCAGCATCATCTTGCATAAACCAGGGAGGCCCATTAGCCCCAGTCTAGCGCAGGTGAAGTGGAAAAGAGTCCATTATGCATGGAGGACGGGCCGTCTGGCGGCTCTACTGTATACTCACACTCAGCAGGCAGGGCATTGGTTACACTGTGTTGGTCTGAAGCCAACCCCCCGAGCATGATGCCCCCTCTGTCTGTTTGTCTGTCTCTATTTTAGTCTGTCTGTCTGTCTGCCTAAGTCAGCCTGCCTGAAAGTCAGTCGGTCTGTCTCTCTTGCAAGTCAGTCTGCCTGTCTGTCTGTAGTCTGTCTATCATAGATATTGAATGACATAATCATTGTGAGAACTTGACATTTCACAAATAACACACTCGCTTCATATTCTCATGGACGTTTGATATCTCAACAATGTCTTCTTTGTAATAGGCATTTTATACAGCCATACGATGTGAGATCCATCCCAGTAGCTAGCTTGGGATTGGGCCTAAATAATGATGAAGAGATGTGGAAAACGTGCTCTGAGGAAGTAGCATGAAGAGAGCATCCTGTCCTGTGCAATTTGCCCCAGTGGATGAGAGCTGGCAAGGATGAGAGCTGGCAAAAAGCCCCTGCTCCTGTTTTATTCATACATCTACAGCTGAGGATGCCGAGGGTGACAAGCCTGGCCTCAATGCTGGCAAACACTGTAAAGGAGAGGAACACGCTCCGTGGTGGATTGCTGGGGTTGGGAGTCTTCAAGAAATGATTTCTGATTCTTCCTGGAATATGCTGTGATGCTCTCAGAACTAGCGACTGAACATGCAATGCATCTAAATCTGTTTGATATTCATGTGAGGCAATATTTTTTCCAACACGGCTCTGGGCCAAGTTCAAGTCTGACTGAGGTTCAAATTCCATTACAAATCATATTACATGGTCTTCATTTCCTTACAGTGAAGTACTCAGAAAAAAGGTAGATTTTTTACATATAGTTTAGTGATCCCATCATCACACTGATCTATTGTTTCTTACTCAATTCACAGCTGAGAGGACCGAGAAGGGGAGATAGAAACAAGGGAGATAAAGAGAGAGGGGATGAGGGATAGAGAGAAAGAGAGAGAGATAGAGATAGAAGTAGCGAGAGAGAGAGAGAGAGAGAGATAGAAGTAGGGAGAGAGGGAGAGAGAGAGAGAGAGAAAGAGAGAGAGAAGTAGCGAAAGGGAGAAAGAGTGCGAGTGAGTGAGCGAGAGAGAAAAGAAAGAGATACAGAGAGAGAGGGCTCCCCCAGCTATAGCAGTGTGGATGAGACTATATTGGTAGAGATAGAATTAGCGAGAGGGAGAGAGAGACTATATTGGCTGCACGGGGAGGGAAAGCCACACTGGAGACAACTGGAGGCGTCACCATAGAAACAAAGGAGGCTCCACTGATCTCATTAGACAACAGCAGCCAGGAGACAGGGGTTCTGGGAGTGAAAAGCAACACTGAGAGAAGGATGAAGCCAGAGACGAGAGAAAATCAAGGAGTTGTGTTTGTTTGCCAACAGAAAGCAAAGCAATAACATGAAGATATTTCTGTTGACTCAGTCTGTATTGGGCCTTTATTGTTGCATAGCAACAATGACAAAATGAAGTGTTCCTCTTCAGAAAGTATCAAAAGAAGACCAAATAAAAGTTGGAAGAGGACAGATCTCAAGCAGTTTGCTTTGAGAAGGTGTATGCCTATTGTCTGTGCATGGCCGTGTAAATACACATGTGGAAAAGCAAACTGAGGTACTGTAATACAGAAGCTGCTGAGATCAAATGTTCTTTGTGTAATTGAATCTAAGCTAACAACAGAGGGATTTCCCCTAATAAAGCTGGACATGTGGGGCAGATAACGAGACGACTCCATGGATGACAGTGGAACACAATGTTCACACACAATGTTGTCCAAGGTAGTCAGTAAATCATTTGTTTTGATAATACCATAATATGTAAAATACCCTTGATATTTCCATGCTCCATGTCCCCAATCCCCAAACTCTGAATCTGATCAAGAGACGATTTGAAGACAACGCCATGGTAAGCTTGTCTCCATAGCAACCAATAATGATCATAAACGAGCGAAGGGACCATGAGCTCAGAATGATGAAGTGCAGATGTAATGTCTTTGACATATGTTATGTACATTCTAATGTCGAGTTGGACTATCTTTCCATCAAAGTAAATTGGCAAAATATTGTTACAGTAATAGGGCCCTAGGAAATGGAATCACATCATTTAGCTGTTTATGGTTTTCTCAATTATGGAACATGGTTGTGATTAGACTTGGCTCAGTGAGCATGAGATGTGTTTGACAACACGGTGCACCGCTCCAGAGGCCTACGGATGTGACTGAGCAGGTCTGAAAACAGAGTCAACGACAAGGCATTTCAGAGAAAGACAAGAGACAATGCAAAGGAAATGACAACAAGTTGGAGATGGACAAAGGAAATATAAGAAAAGTCAATACACCTGTCTAGCCACAGGTCAACCAACATAGTCCCAAGTTGTGCCCCAGGTAAGTCAACCTACCCAGCTGTGTGCCAGTCACCTGCCACCCACACTGTAGTTAGCCTGGCAGCCTGAAACCAACCATACACTCCTCTTAACGCAACATTCTTGAAATTTGACATCACAAAACTATTTGTTTTAGAAATTGTAAAAATGCAAATCAGTTTCATGAGATCAGCCATGTTTCAAATGAAATCGCCACACAGTTCTGCATATCACAGCACAGTAATGTCTGGGCCTTCACTATACTGTAGTACCAGTATAGCATGCAACTCAGGCCATCTGTGTGATGGACAGTAAGTGCAGATCAATGACGTTGAGGCCAAATCCGGGACTCATGTAATGGATATCAGCTTAACATACTGACAGCTCTGCTCAATAAAACTGCAGTCATTACTATCTGGCAGGTAGACAGAGGGCTAACCTAGCTAAACGGGTCAAACTAACACCGTCTACAACAGTTCATCATCGTTTCCATAAGGGAGAGGGGCATCTGGTGAAAACGCATCTGCAGTGTGACTGGACAAGCTGCTTTTCCCAGCAGGTCTTGTGCTAGTCACTCGCTAAGAAATGATGATAGCAAGGAGTCCTGTGGAGGGACACTCCAGTCAGTCTCTGAAACAGGCAGTGGCTCACACCACTCCTTGACGACACACACACACACCACATGCACGCAAGCACATCAGCACCGCACACGCACGCATGCACACACACAGACACGCACACATACACAGAGTCCCACCACTCCCTGACAACAAAAAGCTTTTAGATCAATCACCTTCCCCAAGGAGAGAGAGCTAGCCAGCCAGAGAGACACCCCCATCCCCCAGACATCGATCCTCTGTCCCTGTCTGAGTGGGAGTCCAGGAGCCCTCTCCATTACAGCACCCCCCCTCTCACTCTCATCTCTGATTCAACTTCTTCCATTTCCTGTGACATTTGAAGAAGTGAAAGTGACCAAAAAAACAGCTATTCTTGTCCAGTGGCCAGTAATTTGTGTTGGGTAATGAAAAGCCTGTCTGGAAATGCTCAGGACCTGAGTGTCCCAACTCCTATCAGAATTGATTAGAGTCCTCACTGGTCAGGTGGTTACTGATGTGTTTCTGTGAAACATTTAAAAGAACCACCATGAATAATGGTGGTCACACTTGGTTGTCAGATCCCAGACAAAGTCACTTATAAAATGGTCTCTTTTCCAACCCAACTTGTTAATTGCGTTAATGCATAATGACTTCCTGGATGGGTCCGCCTCACTTCCTGGTATAAAGCTGCTCCCTCAAAATGAGGGGTGTGAGGGGAGGAGAGACATTAACTCCTATTATTTGGCCAATAAAACATCCTCATGGACACACACAAACACAGGCCCTGTACACAATTTCGTTAAGAGTATAAATTCAAGGGCTCAGTCATAAAATCGAAAGAACATGATTGTAAAAAAAAAAAGAAGAAGAAAAAAAAGGTCAACCCTCATAACTTGAAAGGTCAAGAGGTCAAGAGAGCACAGATCATGTAATATAGGAACTTTACCTATTCGGCCCTCATTGTCATCATGTTCACTACTATCAATACTGCTTCAGAAACCAGACTAAGATATCTACAGGTACGTACCTGTGAAGACACCCATCGCGCCCGCGTGCACACACACACACACTAACACACATAGAGGACGGCTCCGTTCCATCAGACACAGAGCACAGCTGAGAGGTGGCAGTGGCACGGGTCCCATGGGAGCTCCACTCAGCAGGACAGCCTCAGCCAGCTGGCCCACATGCCACCAGCTTTCTCTGAAATACAGTATGTCATGCCACTCCAATAAATACTGGATGAAACCAACACACAGTACTCAGTAGGTGGTGGAGCACGGCTCTGTTGTAGAAGGCTGAATGAATGAAGTAAGATAGCTGGTTTTCTTTCCACCCCAGTGACTATGCTGATCATGCCATGCGTGGTGGATTCGTTGGAAGACTGCATCAAGGCTCACTAGTCAGGAAAGACTGCGACTCCCAGATATAAATGTTGCTTACGAAGAATTGCGCAAGGACCCTGAAGTAACTGCAAGCCCAATTGATCTGGGGGATATTCAACCGTACCTTAACATAATATAGAAAATGTCATAATTTGTCAGTCCAGTAGAAGACATGTATTATATTAAGCCATGGTTAAGACAGAACACTCCTCAGCCATCCGTACTGAAGGAAATGCTGCTATGCCATGATTATATTCCTGCTCATAGGTCTTCATCACAAAATGCTTAGATCAGGTTCTCTCTTGCCTTCCGTAGGAATGAAGGATATAGATCAAGCTCAGTTCCATGCAATTCCAAAGTCGTTGCAATGAAACATTATCGTTATTCAAATCGTAGAAGAGCAGACTATGTAGAAATAAAGCACTAAAATAGATCCTTCATGATGTTAACAACACACTGACAACTCGAATACCACTAGAAACGTGAAAAGACAAGAAAAGTGCTGATAATCTTAATTTGAGGCCGTCATAAATTCAAACCTATTTAAAGGAGAAGCTAAATTCAGTTTTTTGTGCTGAGAAGGGAATATGACAGCAGTAAAGGGATATTTCTAATATGCATAGGAGTATTACAATGAAAATGAAACTGTTTAATTTCTTAACTGTAACAGTCCTGACCTATTTATGTTAGTTTTTATGTGTTTTTGGTCAGGGCATGTGTTTTGGGTGGGCAGTCTATGTTACCTGTTTCTATGTTGGTTTCGGTTTGCCTGGTATGGCTCTTGATTAGAGGCAGGTGGTTTGCATTTTCCTCTAATCAAGAGTCATATTTAGGTAGGGCATTATCACTGTGTGTTTGTGGGTGATTGTCTCCTGTGATGTCTTCGTCGTTGTCGATGTGTTTCACTTACGGGACTGTTTGGCTGTTCGTGTGTTTCGATGTAACGTTCCTGTCCGTGAGTTTACGTTTGTTATGTGAGTTTATGTTCAGGTTCCGTTCTACGTCGTTTGTTATTTTGTAAGTTTTGAAAGTGTTTGTTTTCGTTGTCATCGGTGTTCGTTATAAAATAAAGATGGCATATTTCCCAGACTCCGCATTTTGGTCAGAAGATCCTTCTCTCCTCACCTCATCTGAGGATGAGGAAAGCGACAGCTATGACAGAATCACCCACCAAAATACAGAGACCAAGCGGTATGGGAAAAATGCTCGACGGAGCAACAAGGACTTTTGGACTTGGGAGGAGATCCTGTCTGGTAGAGGACCCTGGGCGCAAACTGGAGGAAATCGCTGCTCTCGTGAGAAGAGTGAGGCAGCCACAGCCCAGGAGCGCTGGTATGAGGAGGCAGCTAGGAGACGTGGATGGAAGCCGGAGATTCAAGCTCGTAACCGGAATTATGAGGGGACACGTCTTGCACGGAAGCCCGAAAAGCCCGTGAGTAACTCCCAAAAATTTCTTGGGGGGGGGGCTAAGGGGTTGTGGGCCAAGGGCAGGTAGGAGACCTGCGCCCACTTCCCAGGCTAACCGTGGAGAGCGGGAGTACGGGCAGACACCGTGTTACGCAGTAGAGCGCACGGTGTCTCCTGTACGTGTGCATAGCCCAGTGCGGGTTATTCCACCTCCCCGCACTGGTAGGGCTAGATTGGGCATTGAGCCAGGTGTCATGAGGCCGGCTCAACGCGTCTGGTCTCCAGTGCGTCTCCTCGGGCCGGCATACATGGCACCTGCCTTACGCATGGTTTCCCCGGTTCGCCTGCATAGCCCAGTGCGGGCTATTCCACCTCGCCGCACTGGCAGGGCGACCGGGAGCATTCAACCAGGTAAGGTTGGGCAGGCTCAATGCTCAAGAGAGCCAGTACGCCTGCACGGTCCGGTATTTCCGGCGCCACCTCCCCGCCCCAGCCTAGTACCTACAGTGCCTATATTACGCACTAGGCTACCAGTGCATTTCCAGAGCCCTGTTCCTCCTCCACGCACTCTCCTTATAGTGCGTGTATCCAGTTCGGTGCCTCCAGTTCCGGCCCCACGCACTAAGCCACCTGTGCGTCTCCCAAGTCCTGTACACACTGTCACTTCTCCCCGTACTAGTCCTGAGGTGCGTGCCCTCAGCCAGGTGCCACCAGTGCCGGTACCACGCACCAGGTATAGAGTACGCTTTGAGAGTTCAGTGTGCCCTGTCCCTGCTCCCCGCACTAGTAGGAAGGTGCTTATCATTAGCACGGTGCCTCCAGTTCCGGCACCACGCACCAGGTCTACAGTGCGCCATATCCGGCCAGAGCCATCCGTCTCCCCAGCGCCATCTGAGCCATCCGTCTCCCCAGCGCCATCTGAGCCATCCGTCTCCCCAGCGCCATCTGAGCCATCTGTCTTCCCAGCGCCATCTGAGCCATCCGTCTTCCCAGCGCCATCTGAGCCATCCGTCTGCCAGGAGCCTGCAAAGCCGCCCGTCTGCCATGAGCCTGCAAAGCCGCCCGTCTGCCATGAGCCTACAGAGCCGTCAGCCAGACAGGAGCCGCTAGAGCCATCAGCCAGACAGGAGCCGCTAGAGCCGTCAGCCAGACAGGATCTGCCAGAGCCGCCAACCAGACAGGATCTGCCAGAGCCGCCAACCAGACAGGATCTGCCAGAGCCGCCAACCAGACAGGATCTGCCAGAGCCGCCAACCAGACAGGATCTGCCAGAGCCGCCAACCAGACAGGATCTGCCAGAGCCGCCAACCAGACAGGATCTGCCAGAGCCGCCAACCAGACAGGATCTGCCAGAGCCGCCAACCAGACAGGATCTGCCAGAGCCGTCAGTGAGCCATGAGCAGCCAGAGCCGTCAGTGAGCCATGAGCAGCCAGAGCCGTCAGTGAGCCATGAGCAGCCAGAGCCGTCAGTGAGCCATGAGCAGCCAGAGCCGTCAGAGAGCCATGAGCAGCCAGAGCCGTCAGAGCGCCATGAGCGTCGTGAGCCGTCAGCCTGCCATGAGCGTCGAGAGCCGTCAGCCTGCCATGAGCGTCGAGAGCCGTCAGCCTGCCATGAGTGTCGAGAGCCGTCAGCCTGCCATGAGCGTCGAGAGCCGTCAGCCTGCCATGAGCGTCGAGAGCCGTCAGCCTGCCATGAGCGTAGAGAGCCGTCAGCCAGCATGGACCTGCCAGAGCCGTCCAAACAGGACCTGCCAGAGTCCTTCAGCCGGGATCTGCCCCTTGTCCCGGTGCTGCCCCTTGTCCCGGTGCTGCCCCTTGTCCCGGTGCTGCCCCTTGTCCCGGTGCTGCCCCTTGTCCCGGTGCTGCCCCTTGTCCCGGTGCTGCCCCTTGTCCCGGTGCTGCCCCTTGTCCCGGTGCTGCCCCTTGTCCCGGTGCTGCCCCTTGTCCCGGTGCTGCCCCTTGTCCCGGTGCTGCCCCTTGTCCCGGTGCTGCCCCTTGTCCCGGTGCTGCCCCTTGTCCCGGTGCTGCCCCTTGTCCCGGTGCTGCCCCTTGTCCCGGTGCTGCCCCTTGTCCCGGTGCTGCCCCTTGTCCCGGTGCTGCCCCTTATTCCAGTGATGGTCCTTATCCTGGTGCTGCCCCTTGTTTTTGTGCTGCCCCTTGTCCCGGTGCTACCCCTTGTCCCGGTGCTGCCCCTTGTTCCGGTGCTAGCTGATTATTTAGGGGAAGGTAATGTTTGGGTGGTCAGTGGTAGGGGTAGACAGAAGAGGGGAGTGACTATGGTGGTATGGGGACAGCGTCCGGAACCGGAACCACCACCGTGGTCAACTGCCCACCCGGACCCTCCCCTGGACTTTGTGCTGGTGCGCCCGGCGTTCGCACCTTGGGGGGGGGGTACTGTAACAGTCCTGACCTATTTATGTTAGTTTTTATGTGTTTTTGGTCAGGGCATGTGTTTTGGGTGGGCAGTCTATGTTACCTGTTTCTATGTTGGTTTCGGTTTGCCTGGTATGGCTCTTGATTAGAGGCAGGTGGTTTGCATTTTCCTCTAATCAAGAGTCATATTTAGGTAGGGCATTATCACTGTGTGTTTGTGGGTGATTGTCTCCTGTGATGTCTTCGTCGTTGTCGATGTGTTTCACTTACGGGACTGTTTGGCTGTTCGTGTGTTTCGATGTAACGTTCCTGTCCGTGAGTTTACGTTTGTTATGTGAGTTTATGTTCAGGTTCCGTTCTACGTCGTTTGTTATTTTGTAAGTTTTGAAAGTGTTTGTTTTCGTTGTCATCGGTGTTCGTTATAAAATAAAGATGGCATATTTCCCAGACTCCGCATTTTGGTCAGAAGATCCTTCTCTCCTCACCTCATCTGAGGATGAGGAAAGCGACAGCTATGACATTAACCTTTCTTATTACACCAAAATGGAGCCTACAGATGTAGGATCTTAAATTGAACCAGTTTGCTACAGCATAAAAATAATCCTGCAGCAACAGGAAATGTGGATTATAATTATTGGACATTTTTGTAGAGGTTTGTTAGGGAAAATCAAGTCTGAAATGTCTAAGTAGAAACTACAAACTTTAGAAGCCTTTTTAAAACTCAAATACACTACACGTTTGCATTTCCTACGGAGCAGGAAAATTCTCAGCAACAAAAGACTGATAAAATTATGATCCTACTGTCACGTTCTGACCTTAGTTTCTTTTTATGTCTTTGTGTTAGGTTGGTCAGGGCGTGAGTTGGGGTGGGTAGTCTATGTTCTGTTTTCTATGTTGTTGTATTTCTATGTCTGGCCTGATATGGTTCTCAATCAGAGGCAGCTGTCGATCGTTGTCTCTGATTGAGAATCATATTTAGGTAGCCTGTTTTCGCCATTTTGGTTGTGAGTGTTTGTTTCCTGTTTTCCGTTTCAGTGTTTGCACCATTCGGGACTGTTTCGGTTTTCATTTTGATTCTCTTGTTCTTTTTTTGTATTTTTGTATTCATTCTATTAAAAGATATTATGGATACATACCACGCTGCACAATGGTCCGATATTTCCTACTCCTCCTCAGACGAAGAGGACGAAAGCCGTTACACCTACATCTGTTAATCACGTGTATAATTAATCCACTCCTGGGCTCACTTGAAAAAGAGATACCAATCCCAATGTGACGTCCCTGACTAAATAAAGGACAACAAATATATCTCTATTGAGAAAACAAATAGAGTTTTTTTGCATTCTCCCCATGGGGAATGATTCCCACCTGCAGTACAGCACGGGAGGCAAGAGTGCCTCTACCTGATTTCAGTATTCAAGGGGAGAGTGCGTGATAACACAACCAATCTCACATAGCCCATGGGGTCATTGCACAATTGACATTGGTGAGTAATAGCTTGTTTTCCTGAAATAACAACCATTTTAATAAATGGCACCTAACGCCATGCGTGGAACAAAGCTGCCTGCCAGTCAAGCACTCCATCTCAACCAGGTCCTTCACCGCTACTCTGCACAAAGCAATGACAGCCTCCTCCTCCTCCCATCTTATCTCATCTCTACCATTAGCAGTCACAGGATGGTAATGCCACCAGTGCAGCCAACAGAACAAAATTGAGTTAAGAGCCTCATCATCACACCTTCAAATTGAGCTGAGTTGAGCTGAGGACAAGAGCAAAGTGGCTCTGAGAAAGGCGGGTCAGGAGCACTTAAGACCAGTAGTGGTGCGTGGGTAAAATCATCGGGGAAGCCAAGCCAGAAAAAAAAGCCATATTACAACCTATGTGTTGTGATAATTGCGCTGTTTGTTCTATAACCTGTTAGTTCATATCCTTTGCCACCGTAATACTGTACATACAGTAGGGATAAAGGCAGAGACAACAAGAAGACACAGTGGCAACCACTGTCTGGTGAAGTCCACAAAGCATATTGCATGTAACAAATCTCTACATGACCTACAGCATGGTCAAGCAAGTTAATGTTTCCGACATTTTCGGACCACTAAATGACTATTGATTTACAACCACAGAGAGTTACCGAAAGTCTCAAAGAAAACAGGACCTGCCTCCACTATTCCAGCACCACTTCAACATCATCAAATCACCTCTGCTTAGTCTAATACAGTGACAACTAAAAGATACCAAAAACAACTTAGTATAATCAACGTAAGCTAAATATGATGTGGCTGCCCATGGTTCTGATTTATGTGTGTGTGTGTGTGTGTGTGTGTGTGTGTGTGTGTGTGTGTGTGTGTGTGTGTGTGTGTGTGTGTGTGTGTGTGTGTGTGTGTGTGTGTTCGTGCAAGTAGAAAAAAATTGGTTGACTCTACTTGTAGAGAAACGCCAATGCCATCCTCCTCTCTTCCATGTTGACAAAACAAATCCCTCTGTCATTCAGTACACGCTTTTAGTTTTTGTCATCCTAGGCTAGCTGGCTAAAATGCTTGCACGCTAGCCTAACTTCCATTCATGGGCAACGTTAGCTAGTTAACATTAGCCTTCTACATCTAGCTCCATATTGAACTTCCATCCGGGGCACAATATATTAATTAATGGTTGGATCAGAATCACCTTTAATATCATTGGCCAGTACAGAGAATTAATAAAACCACAAGTTCAAATCCATATCTCCATCCATGGCTAATTAAGGAAAGGGACAATTTTAGCAAGCTAGCTAGCCACCGGAGGACAACAACACAACGAGATGCAACAATTCAAGTTGTTTCTGTTAATAACGTATTGCTCTCAATGTAATGAGGCAAGAGTGGCGCAGTGGTCAGGGCACTGCATCGCAGTGCTAGCTGCGCCACCAGAGTCTCTGGGTTCGCGCCCAGGCTGGGCTGGGTTCGCGCCCAGGCTCTGTCGCAGCCGGCCGCAACCGGGAGGTTCGTGGGGCGATGCACAATTGGCATAGCGTCGTCCGGGTTAGGGAGGGTTTGGCCGGTAGGGATATCCTTGTCTCAGTATGTGAAATGTAAAAAAATAAATAAAAATGTAATAAAAAATGTATGCACTCTACTGTAAGTCGCTCTGGATAAGAGCGTCTGCTAAATGACTAAAATGTAATGTAAATGTAATGTGATTGGAGTAATGTGACTGGCTCCCCTTTACACTTTTTTGGGGTGCGTCAGGGCCATTCACAGTTAAGCTCAACGCTGACTGGCTATTATTTCATACTTCTTTTATCAAGGGAGGCCAAATGATCGCTGGCTTCCCTTGCATCCAATACTACGGGCTGCAACAATGTCATACTCTTTTTGTCCAGACAGCATCAGGTAGATGGCCTACACATACAGAGACAGAGGGGTGCTGTTTCGCTCGCTCGGATTCTTTCTCCGGTGAGATGCATTCAACCTCTTGCGAATTGAAGGAAAATGATGAAACACAGAGAGGTGAAATATACATTATTTTATATGTTTTTTCTCCATATTTTCTTGGTAAATGTTTTGGGGAAGACTGGCTTCACTTGACATGCATGAATACACGCCACTGGTTAAGACGCAACAACCGTTTTCAAACTTCACTGAGCCAGTCAGTCGTCTATTGCAGAAGTACTAAAGATGGTAACTAAGATGGTATATCTAAAATCTACATCTGCTCTACTTACTCCCAAATCTAGAAAATTATTTCCACCGCTTAGAACTTCTTTACAGCCTTTTGATATAACTTGATAATATGTTCTGTAATATTCATAGGTATATAAAACATGTGCTTAACCTTTTCACAGTGGATAAAAAGCACACTCCAACTAACTAGGCTGATTCCTCCACACAGGGAAACACGATTAATAATTCAGCTGTTTGTTCCATTGCTGTTCTTTGGGAGAGTGGCTTGCTGATTAGAACACATCCTCACTGTACAATCCCACCGCTCATTTGATGAATATCTGGCCCTCTTCTGCATTAGCTCCAACCACAGAACGACCCCATCTCCTATCCCATCTCATCTCTTGCTAGGTTTATGATATTGCTCGATTCTCAGCACAACGTCACAATGTGTCAACACCCTTACATGATGTATCACACATCTAGAAGTGAATCGGTTGTTACTACTGCTGGTGCTGTTGGGGAGTGTGAAGAAAACCATAGCACATCTATTCCTAGTGTTAGTACTGGAGGAGGGAGACTGTAGAGGGTGAAGCTCCCTTGATAATTACATAGCATTTACCCAGCAAACACACCTCTGTTTATCACATAGCAATATTCCTGCAAGGTTCTGACTGTACACAGCAAGGCTAATAGGGTATACAGGTAAAAATAAGCACATTTTTCACTGTCAAAACACATGCTTTAAAATGCATGAATCGATATCAACCAACCAATAATAGGGAACACACAGAATCAGGTACATTGGGAAACAGGAAAGGCCCTCTTCTCTAAAAACAGACCGTGTCCATTCAAGACAATTCTGACGAGCACACTCAGCACAGTCCAGTGGTGAATCCATCAAACAATATGTCCTAGCTTACACTGACACAACAATAGAAGAAGAAGCAGTGTTCTAAATAAGGAAAATGGGGACATAAATTTGAGGCATTACTAATTGAGAGCATCAGAGAGCATCATGGCAGAAGGGATGATGGTGGTGGAGAAGAGCTGAAGTTGGTTAAGACCTTCACAGCTCACTGGAGAGCCCACATCCCTCAGCTCTACTGCTCACTGCTCCCTCCCTTCCCTCTCTCTCTCTCTCTCTCTCTCTCTCTCTCTCTCTCTCTCTCTCTGTCTCTCTCTCTACAGACCCCACATCCCTCAGCTCTACTGCTCACTGTTCCCTCCCTCCCTCCCTTCCCTCTCTCTCTCTCTCTCTCTGTCTCTCTCTCTCTATATACCCCACATCCCTCAGCTCTACTGCTCACTGCTCCCTTCCCTCTCTCTCTGTCTCTCTCTCTCTACAGACCCCACATCCCTCAGCTCTACTGCTCACTGTTCCCTCCCTCCCTCCCTTCCCTCTCTCTCTCTCTCTCTCTCTCTCTCTGTCTCTCTCTCTCTACATACCCCACATCCCTCAGCTCTACTGCTCACTGCCCCCTTCCCTCTCTCTCTGTCTCTCTCTCTCTAAAGACCCCACATCCCTCAGCTCTACTGCTCACTGCTCCCTTCCCTCTCTCTCGCTCTCTGTCTCTCTACATACCCCACATCCCTCAGCTCTACTGCTCACTGCTCCCTTCCCTCTCTCTCTGTCTCTCTCTCTCTACATACCCCACATCCCTCAGCTCTACTGCTCACTGTTCCCTCCCTCCCTCCCTTCCCTCTCTCTCTCTCTCTCTCTCTCTCTCTCTCTGTCTCTCTCTCTCTACATACCCCACATCCCTCAGCTCTACTGCTCACTGCTCCCTTCCCTCTCTCTCTGTCTCTCTCTCTCTACATACCCCACATCCCTCAGCTCTACTGCTCACTGCCCCCTTCCCTCTTTCTCTGTCTCTCTCTCTAAAGACCCCACATCCCTCAGCTCTACTGCTCACTGCTCCCTTCCCTCTCTCTCGCTCTCTGTCTCTCTACATACCCCACATCCCTCAGCTCTACTGCTCACTGCTCCCTTCCCTCTCTCTCTGTCTCTCTCTCTCTACATACCCCACATCCCTCAGCTCTACTGCTCACTGTTCCCTCCCTCCCTCCCTTCCCTCTCTCTCTCTCTCTCTCTCTACAGACCCCACATCCCTCAGCTCTACTGCTCACTGTTCCCTCCCTCCCTCCCTCCCTTCCCTCTCTCTCTCTCTCTCTCTGTCTCTCTCTCTCTATATACCCCACATCCCTCAGCTCTACTGCTCACTGCTCCCTTCCCTCTCTCTCTGTCTCTCTCTCTCTACAGACCCCACATCCCTCAGCTCTACTGCTCACTGTTCCCTCCCTCCCTCCCTTCCCTCTCTCTCTCTCTCTCTCTCTCTCTGTCTCTCTCTCTCTACATACCCCACATCCCTCAGCTCTACTGCTCACTGCCCCCTTCCCTCTCTCTCTGTCTCTCTCTCTCTAAAGACCCCACATCCCTCAGCTCTACTGCTCACTGCTCCCTTCCCTCTCTCTCGCTCTCTGTCTCTCTACATACCCCACATCCCTCAGCTCTACTGCTCACTGCTCCCTTCCCTCTCTCTCTGTCTCTCTCTCTCTACATACCCCACATCCCTCAGCTCTACTGCTCACTGTTCCCTCCCTCCCTCCCTCCCTTCCCTCTCTCTCTCTCTCTCTCTCTCTCTCTCTCTGTCTCTCTCTCTCTACATACCCCACATCCCTCAGCTCTACTGCTCACTGCTCCCTTCCCTCTCTCTCTGTCTCTCTCTCTCTACATACCCCACATCCCTCAGCTCTACTGCTCACTGCCCCCTTCCCTCTTTCTCTGTCTCTCTCTCTAAAGACCCCACATCC
Source organism: Salvelinus fontinalis (assembly GCF_029448725.1). Taxonomy (NCBI): domain Eukaryota; kingdom Metazoa; phylum Chordata; class Actinopteri; order Salmoniformes; family Salmonidae; genus Salvelinus; species Salvelinus fontinalis. Next base: position 10,576,274 of record NC_074692.1, read on the forward strand.
CTCAGCTCTACTGCTCACTGCTCCCTTCCCTCTCTCTCGCTCTCTGTCTCTCTACATACCCCACATCCCTCAGCTCTACTGCTCACTGCTCCCTTCCCTCTCTCTCTGTCTCTCTCTCTCTACATACCCCACATCCCTCAGCTCTACTGCTCACTGTTCCCTCCCTCCCTCCCTTCCCTCTCTCTCTCTCTCTCTCTCTCTCTCTCTCTGTCTCTCTCTCTCTACATACCCCACATCCCTCAGCTCTACTGCTCACTGCTCCCTTCCCTCTCTCTCTGTCTCTCTCTCTCTACATACCCCACATCCCTCAACTCTACTGCTCACTGCTCCCTTCCACTCTCTTGCTCTCTCTCTCTCTCTCTCTCTCTCTCTCTCGCTCTCTGTCTCTCTCGCTCTCTGTCTCTCTCTCTCTCTCTCTCGCTCTCGCTCTCTGTCTCTCTCTCTCTCGCTCTCTGTCTCTCTCTCTCTCGCGCTCTCTGTCTCTCGCTCTCTACAGACCCCACATCCCTCAGCTCTACTGCTCACTGCTCCCTTCCCTCTCTCTCTGTCTCTCGCTCTCTACAGACCCCACATCCCTCAACTCTACTGCTCACTGCTCCCTTCCTCTCTCTCGCTCTCTGTCTCTCTCTCTCTCTCTCGCGCTCTCTCTCTCTCTCTGTCTCTCTCTCTCTCGCTCTCTGTCTCTCTGTCTCTCGCTCTCTGTCTCTCGCTCTCTGTCTCTCTCTCTCTCGCGCTCTCTGTCTCTCGCTCTCTATATACCCCACATCCCTCAGCTCTACTGCTCACTGCTCCCTTCCCTCTCTCTCTGTCTCTCTCTCTCTACAGACCCCACATCCCTCAGCTCTACTGCTCACTGCTCCCTTCCCTCTCTCTCTGTCTCTCTCTCTCTACATACCCCACATCCCTCAACTCTACTGCTCACTGCTCCCTTCCTCTCTCTCGCTCTCTGTCTCTGTCTCTCTCTCTCTCGCTCTCTGTCTCTCTCTCTCTCGCTCTCTGTCTCTCTCTCTCTCGCTCTCTGTCTCTCGCTCTCGCTCTCTGTCTCTCTCTCGCTCTCTGTCTCTCTCTCTCTCGCGCTCTCTGTCTCTCGCTCTCTACAGACCCCACATCCCTCAGCTCTATAGCTCACTGCTGCTCCCCTCTTTCTCTCTCTCTCTCTCTCTCTCTACAACCTCAGTCATCACTTTTCACTAGGGCTGGCACAATTACCGTAACCATCAGTTATGGATAACGACCATCATGGAAATAAAATAACCGTCATAAAAACAGTCTTGGAACCTCTTACCCTGGCAATTTGACTGGTAAACTCATGGTGGCACTTGCAATGGCTGCCTGGTATTTGGTAATGTAGAAGGTTCATCCAAATGATGTTAACTGATGTAACTCATGCAATGGAATGTATTTTTTGTAATGTCATTTGAGTTGAATCAACAAATCACAGCACATATTTTAGCACATATTTTACTTCCTGTTTTGCTCCTGTGGGTACAATTGCAATGGCTGCCAGTCCAACCATTATGCCATCATTGACTTGAATGGGGACGCCCGTTCTATTCATTCTATTCCTATGGCAGCACATGCAGTCAGGAGCGGAGGAGAAGTGGTGAAGCAGAGTGCCCCCAGCAGACGAAGTGTGTTGGAGGTTAGTGCAGGTGTTAGTTGGATTGTAGAATGTTGTTGATGTTGCAACTCTGCCTGTCTGCCCAGCATTCCCCCAATTAATTATCTGTAACGAGCTGTCTCGAGCCCTAACAAACAGCAGAATCAAGATAAGGTTTCTCTCAACAACAGAAAACTATTGTCACCATCTGATGGGAAATGGAGGTGGTTCTGTTATAATCTCCACCCGGCACAGCCAGAAGAGGACTGGCCACCCCTCATAGCCTGGTTCCTCTCTAGGTTTCTTCCTAGGTTTTGGCCATTCTAGGGAGTTTTTCCTAGCCACCGTGCTTCTACACCTGCATTCTAGCTGTTTGGGGTTTTAGGCTGGGTTTCTGTACAGCACTTCGAGATATTATCTGATGTACGAAGGGCTATATAAAATAAAATTGATTGATTGATTGGTTAGTTGATTGATTCCTCTTTTGTTTCACAATATGATTTTTTATTTTTATAAATAAACATCTGCCCCATTGTACAAGGCATATTACCAGCGGACTTGTTAAATGAGGACAGTCACAGTGGCATCGCTCCATCCATTGTTATCTAGTATAAACCTATCATTGTGTTCAAGTTGCCTAAGTTCTTTTGTTGCTGTTCTACAATCTTGCATTATGGCTGTTCTATTTTTCTGCCAACGAAATACATTTTTTTGCAGCAGTTGCACTTCCTGAACCAATCTCCTGGTTTCTCTATCCTGCTCTGTTTAAAGACCTTGGGGAGTATATTACGTTGCTGTTGGATCCTCAATGGACCTTTACTTGTCAATACTGGTCGAAGTCATTGGATTGAATCAATCTCTGTGAAATGTGATGTACCATTGGGATGTGTTGGGAAGCTTTATGAACCAGTCTATCATGGCTGTAGTTGTAAAATGACTATTATAAAAACTTTTAGAGACATTTTTAAATGTAACTTTTCATGTCTAGGTCTTGAGTCTAGAAGTGTTTGACTAGTAGTGTATGTGCATGTAGTGTATAGTACTGCACTGTATACAATATTTCTCAGATGTCTGAGAGACAGTGGGTAAGCAGTCTGAATAACTGGTGGACATTTGAGCGTGACAACTGATATATTGCTGGCAGAAGTGAACAGTAGGGCTGTGACAAGTCATGGAATTTTGGATGATGGTAATTGGCCAGCCAAATGACCACAGTCACCGTTACAACCGTTCGAATACAAAAGTACATTTTCCAGAAAGACAATAACCCCAAGCACACATCAAAATCCACAAAAGAATTGTTAATTGACCACAAAATCAGATCTCAGACTCCGCAGTTGAACCCCATTGAAAACCTGTGGTTTGAATTGAAGAGTGCAGACAAAGGATATCAAGGATCGGGAAAGATTCTGTATAGAGGAATGGTCTAAGATCCCTCCCCAAGCGTTCTCCAATCTCATAAAACATTTTAGAAAAAGGCTCAGTGCCGTTATCCTTGCAAGGGGAGGGTGCTGGAGTATTGAAAACTGGAGATGCAATCATTTTGACCCCTATCTTGTCAAGATTTTTTTAAATTACTTGTTAAAAATAAATATTCTCTGAGCAATTGTATTAGTATAAAATAATATAATTTTCCCATTAAGGGAGCCAATAATTCCGGACCTCACTGAATGCTCTTATTAGCAACACCCAACGTCTTATTGGAACATTTGATTTGATTTACAGGGCTGGCCCTGCCTGTGGGAGCTCAATACAAGCCCATTAATTCACAGACCCCCACATCTGATTACCATCAGCACCAGCACATGAAACATGGCCCACGCGTGTCCTGGGGCCAAACGTGTGCAAGATCTTCATCTTCTTAATAAATTCATCACCATTAACGGAACACTATTTGTACACAACAATACTGTTACAAATAGAAAATTCACACCTAACGTTATGGTACACAATCACTGCTTTTACTTATAAGGTAGCTGTAGCTGATCTGAAATGTATGGCGTCCTTGGTATTGACTTTATACCTGCTTCAAGTACTCATATCCCAGGGAATGGTAAGAATGGGTTTCATTAATAATCAGTGAGGCAGCAATGGTAATTACTATGGCGATTGGTTTCCTGCTAGGCACACCCTGTAGTTACAGCCATAGGGATAGCATGCAGCGCTTTGATGTGCATGCAGCACATGGTGATCCAATAGCTGTCAGAGACTGACACCATGGATCAATCACTCACTGTAGCATGGCACTGATAACAGGGCCAGACTGCTCCTGTAAAGGCTTTCATCCACCACAGCCCTTCAGTTATGGTTATCATGTCAGGCTGCTCTGCCCCAATTTCAATCAGCCCTGCCTCCCCTCCTTCCTCCCCATGCAGCCCTATCCACAAGTAGTGGCAGTGAATATGGAAGCAGAGCAGAATGATGCCCTGTGTGTTCAGTGATGGTGACAGGTCCATGTAGAGGCTGTGACAAGCTGTCAATAGCCCTAACCTTTCCCTAACAACACACTGTATTGACAGACAGACCGCTCGCTGCCTTTGTCTCTACAGCTCTCTCTCACACACACGGCTTTGTGTGACGGTTACTCTGAAACAAGACCAGTTCCAGGAATTGGTCGTATTACATTGCCCCTGGTTGGTTCCCCGTACGTCCACTGAGGAAGAACAAAAGGTTGGAACACTGAGATTGACTTCCAAGTGGGTGGAGTAGGGCTCCCAGAGAATTGGTTTATTGCAATTGGGTGTCAAAGCTGATGTAAGCCCCAATAGATGGGCCAAATAAATGTCAGAGTCAATAGGTACAGCAAGCCAGGACACTCCCTGGTGATGCGAGCAACTCCCCGAGGACTCTCTCCAGCGTAACAGCATCTTCGTCATTACCCCTCCTCCAGTCTCCTCCACTCTCTCCTCGTCCCCTTCATCTTTTCCCTCATGGTCCCTCACTGAAAGCCTACGGTAGTTACCTCATGCTCCTCTCCCACCCGTAGTTCCACTCCTATTGTCTCACTGATATTCTAGCTACAACACGCAAGCGCTTCTACTTTTGTGGCCCTCTTCTTTTTTTTGCAAATATACTGCCGTTCTATGGTATAGTTTACCATAGCATCCTGTATTGTTGCCCTGAATATCTATTCCAGACAATATGTGTTAAACCACTGCAAATAAAATAAAATGTTATTTGTCATACAACAGTGAAATGCTAACTTACAAGCCCGTAACCAATAATGCTTAAAAAAAAAGTGTTTAGTGTTGAGCAAAAAATAGATATTGTAAAAATTTGAAAATAAAAGTAACAAATAATTAAACTGCAGCAGTAAAATAACAATAACAAGGCTATATATAGGAGGGAACTGGTAGTCGAGGAAATATGTACATATAGGTAGAGTTAAAGTGACTATGCGTAGATAATAAACAGAGAGTAGCAGCAGCGTAAAAGAGGGGTCTGGGTAGCCCTTTTATTAGCTGTTCAGGGGTCTTATGGCTTGGGGGTAGAATCTGTTAAGAAGCCTCTGACACCGCCTGGTATAGAGGTCCAGAATGGCAGGAAGCTTGGCCCCAGTGATATACAGGACCGTACGCGGTCGGAGGACGAGCAGTTGCCATACCAGGCAGTGATGCAACCAGTCAGGATGCTCTCAATGGTGCAGCTGTAAAACCTTTTGATGTGATGTGGACACCAAGGAACTTGAAGATCTCAACCTGCGCCACTGCAGCTCCGTCAATGAGAATGGGGGCGTGCTCGGTCGTCTTTTTCCTGTAGTCCACAATCATCTCCTTTTTCTTGATCACGTTGAGGGAGAGGTTGTTGTCCTGGCACCACACGGCCAGGTCTCTGACCTCCTCCCTGTAGGCTTTCTCATCGTTGTTGGTGATCAGGCCTACCACTGTTGTGTCATCGGCAAACTTGATGATGGTGTTGGCGTCGTGCCTTGAAATGCAGTCATGATTGAACAGGGAGTACAGGAGGGGACAGAGCACGCACCCCTGATGGGCCTCTGTATTGAGGATCAGCGTGATGGATGTTGTTACCTACCCTTACCACCTGGGTACGGCAGGTCAGGAAGTCCAGGATCCAGTTGCAGAGGGAGGTCTTTAGTCCCAGGGTCCTTAGATTAGTGATGAGCTTTGAGGGCACTATTGTGTTGAAAGCTGAGCTGTAGTCAAAGAATGGCATTCTCACATACAGTTGATGTCGGAAGTTTACATACACCTTAGCCAAATACATTCAAACTCAGCTTTTCACAATTCCTGACATTTAATCCTAGTAAAAATTCCCTGTTTTAGGTCAGTTAGGATCACCACTTTATTTTAAGAGTGTGAAATGTCAGAATAATAGTAGAGAGATGTCACGTTCGTCGTATGAACCGGACCAAGTTGCAGCATGGTATGCGTACATTCTTCTTTATTACAGAAAGAACACTGAACAAACTAACAAAACAACAAAACAAACAAAACGTGAAGCTATATGAATAGTGCAGACAGGCAACTAAACATAGAATAAGAACCCACCAACACCAAAGGGTAAATGGCTACCTAAATAGGATCCCCAATCAGAGAAACGATAAACAGCTGCCTCTGATTGGGAACCATATCAGGCCACCATAAACATACAAATACCTAGACCTACAAAACCCTAGACATACAAAAACCCTACACAATACAAAACCCCTAGACAATTCTTAAAACTAGCATAATCCACCCTAGTCACACCCTGACCTAACCAAAATCTAAAGAAAACATAGATATCTCAGGTCAGGGCGTGACAAGATAATTATTTCTTTCAGCTTTTATTTCTTTCATCACATTCCCAGTCGGTCAGAAGTTTCAATTAGTATTTGGTAGCATTGCCTTTACATTGTTTAACTTGTGTCAAACGTTTCAGGTAGCCTTCCACAAGCTTCCCACAATAAGTTGGGTGAATTTTGGCCCATTCCTCCTGACAGAACTGGTGTAACTGAGTCAGGTTTGTAGGCCTCCTTGCTCACACACGCTATTTCAGTTCTGCCCACAAATTTTCTATAGGATTGTGGTCAGGGCTTTGTGATGGTCACTCCAATACCTTGACTTTGTTGTCCTTAATTAAGCCATTTTGCCACAACTTTGGAAGTATGCTTGGGGTCATTGTCCATTTGGAAGACCCATTTGCGACCAAGCTTTAACTTCCTGACTGATGTCACCACCTCTTTAAGGAATACCTAGGATAGGATAAAGTAATCCTTCTAACACCCCCCCCCCCCCCCCCCCCTTAAAAGAGTTAGATGCACTATTGTAAAGTGGTTGTTCCAATGGATATCATAAGGTGAATGCACCAATTTGTAAGTCGCTCTGGATAAGAGCGTCTGCTAAATGACTTAAATGTAATGTAAATGATGTCTTGAGATGTTGCTTCAATATATCCACATCATTTCAATTCCTCATGATGCCATCTGTTTTGTGAACTGCACCAGTCCCTCCTGCAGTAAAGCACCCCCACAACATGATGCTGCCACCCCCGTGCTTCACAGTTGGGATGATGTTCTTCGTCTTGCAAGCCTCCCCCTTTTTCCTCCCAACATAACAATGGTCATTATGGCCAAATCATTATATTTTTGTTTCATCAGACCAGAGGACATTTCTCCAAAAAGTACGATCTTCTTCCCCATGTGCAGTTGCAAACTGTAGTCTGGCTTTTTAATGGCAGTTTTGGAGCAGTGGCTTCTTCCTTGCTGAACGCCCTTTCAAGTTATGTCAATATAGGACTCATTTTACTGTGGATGCAGATACCTTTGTACCTGTTTCCTCCAGGTGCTTCACAAGGTCCTTTGCTGTTGTTCTGGGATTTATTTTTACTTTTCGCACCAAAGTATGTTCATATCTAGGAGACAGAACGCATCTCCTTCCTGAGCAGTCTGACGCCATGGTATTTATTCTTGCATACTATTGTTTGTACAGATGAACGTGGTACCTTCAGGCATTTGGAAATTGCTCCCAAGGATGAACCAGACTTGTGGAGGTCTAGAATTGTTTTTCTGAGGTCTTGGCTGATTTATTTTGATTTTCCCATGATGTCAAGCAGAGGCACTGAGTTTGAAGGTAGGCCTTGAAATACATCCACAGGTACACCTCCAATTGACTCAAATGATGTAAATTAGCCTATCAGAAGCTTCTAAAGCCTCATTTTCAGGAATTTTCCAAGCTGTTTAAAGGCACAGTCAACTTAGTTTATGTAAACTTCTGATCAACTGGAATTGTGATACAGTGAATTATAAGTGAAATAATCTGTCTGTAAACAATTGTTCAATTGTTCTAATGACTCAATCCTAAGTGTATGTAAACTTCCGACTTCAACTGTAGGTGTTCCTTTTGTTCAGGTGGGAAAGGGCAGTGTTGAGTGCAATAGAGATTGCATCGTCTGTGGATCTGTTGAGGCGGTATGCAAATTGGAGTGGGTCTTGGGTTTCTGGGATAATGGTGTTGATGTGAGCCATGACCAGCCTTTCAAAGCACTTCATGGCAACAGACATGAGTGCGACGGGTCGGTAGTCATTTACGCAGGTTACCTTAGTGTTCTTGGGCACAGGGACTATGGTGGTCTGCTTGAAACATGTTGGTATTACAGACTCAATCAGGGAAAGGTTGAAAATGTCAGTGAAGACACTTGCCAGTTGTCAGGTCATGCTCGGCGTATACATCCTGATAATCCGTCTAGCCCTGCGGCCTTGTGAATGTTGACCTGTTTAAAGGTCTTACTCACATCGGCTATGGAGAGCGTGATCACACAGTCGTCCGGAACAGCTGATGCTCTCACGCATGTTTCAGTGTTACTTGCCTCGAAGCAAGCATTGAAGTAATTTAGCTCATCTGGTAGACTCGTGTCATTGGGCAGCTCGCGGCTTTGCTTCCCTTTGTAGTCTGTAATAGTTTGCAAGCCCTGCCACATCCGACGAGCATCGGAGCCGGTGGAGTACGATTCAATCTTAATCCTCTATTGACGTTTTGCCTGTTTGATGGTTCGTCTGAGGGCATAGCAGGATTTCATATAAGCTTCCGGGTTAGAGTCCCACTTGAAATCGGCAGCTCTACCCTTTAGCTCAGTGCGGATGTTGCCTGTAATCCATGGCTTCTGGTTTGGGTATGAAAATACAGTCACTGTGGGGACGACGTCATCGATGCACTTATTGATGAAGCCAGTGAATGATGTGGTGTACTCTTCAATGCCATCGGAGTAATACGGGAACATACTCCAGTCTGAGCTAGCAAAACAGTCCTGTAGCTTAGCATCTGCTTCATCTGACCACTTTCTTATTGACCGAGTCACTGGTGCTTCCTGCTTTAGTTTTTGCTTGTAAACAGGAATCAGGATATAATTATGGTCAGATTTGCCAAATGGAAGTTGAGGAAGAGCTTTGTAAGTATCTCTGTGTGTGGAGTAAAGGTGATCTAGAGTTGTTCTCCCCCCTCTGGTTGCACATTTAACATGTTGGTAGAAATTAGGTAAAACGGATTTGAGTTTCTCTGCATTAAAGTCCCTGGCCACTAGGAGCGCCGCCTCTGGATGAGCGTTTTCCTGTTTGCTTATGGCCGTATACAGCTCATTGAGTGCGGTCTTAGTGCCAGCATCGGTTTGTGGTGGTATATAGACAGCTACTAAAAATAAAGATGAAAACTCTCTTGGTGAATAGTGTGCTCTACAGTTTATGATAAGATACTCTACCTCGGGCGAGCAAAACCTTGAGACTTCCTTAGATTTCGTGCACAACCTGTTGTTTACAAATATACATAGACCGTCACCCCTTGTCTTTACCAGACGCCACTGTTCTATCCTGCCGAAAAAAAATTAAAACCCGCCAGCTGTATGTTATTCATGTTGTCGTTTAGCCACGACTCAGTGAAACATAAGATATTACAGTTTTTAATGTCCCATTGGTAGGATATACGTGATCGTAGTTTGTCTATTTTTTTATCGTTTGATTGTTCGTTGGCTAATAGGACCGATGGTAGAGGTAGATTACCCTCTTGGCTACGGATCCTTACAAGGCACCCAGACCTTCGTCCACGATACCTCCGTCTCTTTCTCCTGCGAATGACGGGGATGAGGGTCTTGTTGGGCATCTGAATTAAATCCTTCCCATCCGTCTCGTTGATGAAAAAGTATTCCTCCAGTACGAGGTGAGTAATCGCTGTCCTGATATATAGAAGCTATTTTCAGTCATAAGACACGGTGGCAGAAACATTATGTACAAAATAAGTTACAAATAATGTGAAAAAACATACATAATAGCACAATTGGTTACGGGATCATAAAACGGCAGCCATCTCCTTCGGCGCCATTCTCATGCATATATACAGTTATGTCTAAAAGAAGAGGATGATCGATCCAATGAATTTCAGCCATTCCCAGTGTCTCCAGTGCATCACAATTCATCATGATCATAAGAAATGTTAAATGAAACACACAACACACATACCACACACATTAACATTGTGCTTTCTCATTAATCTACTCAGGATCAGGTCTGTCATTTTAAAGCAGTGTGAACATTTAGCATGAGCCATTAGCTCAGTACTCACCCTGTTAGCACCACCACAAAGTCCATTACATTCCAGCCATTCCGGAGATAGGAGCCTTTGTGAAACGCAAAGCCAAGGGCGATGATCTTAATGCCAGCTTCAAAACAAAATATTCCAATAAAATAGGGCTCTGTGTCGTCCTGTTAAGACAAGAGAGGCTGAGAATGTAAGTGAACATTGATATCCATCATCATTAGTTTATAATGTGATTTTTGGGCTGAATGTGAGTTAAAAGGCAATTTGATGGGTTAATATCATGATGGAGTGAGTCACGTCAATATTTCAGACAGAGCCTTGGTCTATCTGGGGGAGCGGATCAATTAGTGGGTGCAGCTGTGAGGCACTTTGCCTGAAGGGAGTGACATTTCATTCTTAAAACAACCAGTGTGCCTCAACCAGCTAAGTCTATTTGACTGGGTGGAGGAGCTCACAGCAATGACCCTTTTAATGGCACGACTTAACAACAGAGTTCAATAGGGAACCTAAAGTGTCTGTAAGCAGGGGGATCAAAGTCACCTCTGTGTGATACTGGTTAGCTGACTGAGCACAACTGCTGAGAAACCCCAGCTGCCTGCATGGGTAACCCCCCCCCCCCCTCCCCATGAACTTGCTGATGGGTTGTGTCATTCAAATCTGTAATACTAGTACTGTACAGTGCCTTGCAAAAGTATTCACCCCCCTTGGCAAAGTATTCACCCCCCTTTTTCCTACTTTATTGCATTACAACCTGTAATTTAAATTGATTCTTATTTGGATTTCATGTAATGGACATACTCAAAATTGCACAAATTGGTGAAGTGACATTTTAAAAAATTACTTGTTTCAAAAAATTCAAAAAAAATTCAAACTGAAAAGTGGTGCATGCGTATGTATTCACCCCCTTTGCTATGAAGCCCCTAAATAAGATCTGGGGCAACCAATTGCCTTCAGAAGTCACATAATAAGTTAAATAAAGTCCACCTGTGTGCAATCTAAGTGATCACATGATATTTCACATGATCTCAGTAGATATCTTAGGGCTTCTTTTTTGTTAATTTCCGCCTACTGAAGTGCCCAAAGTAAACTGCCTGTTGCTCAGGCCCTGAGTTTGTAGAAATGTTAAAATAATGTAGGAGACTATAACACAATAGATATGGTAGGAGAAAATCCAAAGAAAAACCAACCGGAATCTTTTTGTTTTTGAGAGACCAAGCTCATACAATGGAAAGTATAGGGGCATTCTGAATTCCAGCTCCCAGGATGCAATTCCTATGGCTTCCACAGGGTGTCAGCATTCTATGTGCAAGGTTTCAGGCGTGTAACTTCCAAAACAAATAAGAAATATGAGTTTTAGTACAGGGACACAGTCTTGGGAATTCGTGTTTGGGCTCGCGATAAAGACAAGACGCACCTGCTAAAATCGGTTTCCTATTGAACATACTTCTTTCTGTAAGAAATATTATAGTTTGATTACATTTTAGGGTATCTGACGAGTAAATAGAAATGTATTTTGACTTGTTGAAAGAAAGTCTAGCGGTAGATTTTCGGATTCGTTTCTCTGCATGTTGAACGAGTGGATTACTAAAATCGATGGCGCCAACTAATTAAACTTTTTGAGATATAAAAAAGGATTTTATCTAACAAAATGACACTACATGTTATAGCTGGGAACCTTTGGATGACAAATCAGAGGAAGACTTTCAAAAAGTTAGTGCATATTTAATCGCTATTTGTGAATTTTTGAAACCAGTGCAGGTGGAAGAATATTTTGATGTGTGGCGCCGTCCTCAAACAATCGCATGGCATGCTTTCGCTGTAATGGCTACTGTAAATCGTACAGTGCATTTATATTAACAAGAATTTAAGCTTTCAACCCATATAAGACACTTGTATGTACCTAAATGTTTAATAACCATCATTTTTATGATTATTTACATGAATTGCACGCCCTCCAGTTTCACCGGAAGTTGTCCCGCTAGCGGGATTGCCTAGCCCAAACAGGATATACACCTGTTCTAAAAGGCCCCAGAGTCTGCAACACCACTAAGCAAGGGGCACCACCAAGCAAGCGGCACCATGAAGATCAAGGAACTCTCCAAACAGATCAGGGACAAAGTTGTGGAGAAGTACAGATCAGGGTTGGGTTATATAAAATGTCAGAAACTTTGAACATCCCACGGAGCACCATTTAATCCATTATTAAAAAATGGAAAGGATATGGCACCACAACAAACCTGCCAAGAGAGGACCGCCCACCAAAACTCGCGGACCAGGCAAGGAGGGCATTAATCAGAGAGGCAACACAGAGACCAAAGATAACCATGAAGGAGCTGCAAAGCTCCACAGCGGAGATTGGAGTATCTGTCCATAGAACCACTTTAAGCTGTACACTCCACAGAGTTGGGCTTTATGGAAGAGAGGCCAGAAAAAAAGCCATTGCTTAAAGTGAAAATTAACAAACACATTTGGTGTTCGCCAAAAGGCATGAAGAGACTCCCCAAACATATGGAAGAAGGTACTCTGGTTAGATGAGACTAAAATTCAGCTTTTGGCCATCAAGGAAAACGCTATGTCTGGTGCAAACCCAACACTTTTCATCACCCCAAGAACACCATCCCCACAGTGAAGCATGGTGGTGGCAGCATCATGTTGTGGGTTTGTTTTCATTGGCAGGGACTGGGAAACTGGTCAGAATTGAAGGAATGATGGATGGCGCTAAATACAGGGAAATTCTTGAGAGAAATCTTTTTTTCAGTCTTCAAGAGATTTGAGATTGGGACAGAGGTTCACCTTCCAGCAGGACAATGACCCTATGCATACTGCTAAAGCAACATCCGAGTGGTGTAAGGGGAAACATTTAAATGTATTGGAATGGCCTAGTCAAAGCCCAGACCTCAATCCAATTGAGAATCTGTGGTATGACTTAAAGATTGCTGTACATCAGTGGAACCCATCCAACTTGAACGGAGCTTGAGCAGTTTTTCCTTGAATAATGGGCAAAAATCCCAGTGGCTAGATGTTACAAGCTTATAGAGACATACCCCAAGAGACTTGCAGCTGCAATTGTATTGACCTTTTGACTCTACAAAGTATTGACTTTGGGGGAGGGCGGGGGGGTGAATAATTATGCACACTCAAGTTTTCTGTTTTTTTTGTCTTATTTCTTGTTTGTTTGACAAAAAAAATATTTTGCATCTTCAAAGTGGTAGGCATGTTGTGTAAATCAAATGATACAAACCCCTCAAAAATCTATTTTAATTCCAGGTTGTAAGGCAACAAAATAGGAAAAGTGGGGGGTGAATAATTTCGCCAGCCACTGTATATATATATATATTATTCCTGTATGTGAAAATATAATGACTGACACCTATTTTTCACTTGGAGAGAAGAGTGTAGTTAACCAATAATCAAATATGATATAATATTGGTATGGCACATATGACCCATGCAATGGTCACTTACCAAGCGCTCTGACATGGGGGTCTTGTCGCCGGCTGGTAGGTGCTGCTCCAATGCAAGGACGATGCAGTTGGCTATAATGGTGGCCAGGATCAGGTATTCAAATGGAGTGAGACAGTTAAGAAAAACATACTGTGTAATGTTAGGCATACAGTACCTACGATCATCAATATATTCTAACAGAGGAAGAAGATGAGGAGGAAGAGGAGGAGGAAGAAACAGAAGAATGGGACCTAGAGGAAGTAAAATTACCATATTAAAAAGCTCCTCAACAGTAGGTAGGTTAACCTAAATTATACAAGAGCTGAAGCCTAATGGCAAAGCATACACACAGTTATAAGTTACACTTTTAGAAAAAAGGGTTCCAACAAGGTTCTGCGGCTGTTCCCATAGGAGAGGCCTTTAAAGAACGGCTTTTGGTTCCAGGTAGAACTATTTTGGGTTCCATGCAGAACCCTCTGTGGAAAGGGTTCTACATGACATCCAAAAGGCTTCTACCTGGAACCAAAAGGCGTTCTTTAAAGGGTTCTCCTATGGGAACAGCCAAATAACCCTTTTTGGTTCTAGATAGCACCTTTTTTCCAAAATGTGATTTATCAGTTGAACTGGATCTCAACACTAAACATGACTGAGGGAACTGAGTGATTTATCAGTTGAACTGGATCTCAACACTAAACATGACTGAGGGAACTGAGTGATTTATCAGTTGAACTGGATCTCAACACTAAACATGACTGAGGGAACTGAGCGATTTATCAGTTGAACTGGATCTCAACACTAAACATGACTGAGGGAACTGAGTGATTTATCAGTTGAACTGGATCTCAACACTAAACATGACTGAGGGAACTGAGTGATTTATCAGTTGCTGACTTACATGATGTCTCAGCTGCTGTCCATGTCATCGCATGGTTGTTTATGGAGGCTATCTCCTCTGGAGACTGTGGTGCACAGAGGACTAGGGTCTTACCTCAGGCAATGGGCTACAGTACATCAACAGATAAAAACACATAATTCACTGGCTTAGGGCAGCTCAGGACTTTCTTGCTACAATGGCTCCCATGAACCTAGAATCTTAACTTAAGGGGGAAAACTACTGTGAAAGTGGCTTGAAAATGCACAGGTAAGCTAAAGGTTGAGAAGTGTTTACACAGCACCAGAGTTAAGTAATGGATGCGATTACACAAATGAATGTAAATGAATTGCAATACCTCACAGGTTCATTAACCCGATCTCATGAAACATGCTTCAGGGTTGACTGTTTCTCTAGGAGGCCTAAGCACAGCACAACGAGGTTGGTGGCAATCAGTGGAATGGTATCAAATACATCAAACACATGGTTTCCAGGTGTTTGATGCCATTCCATTTGCCCCGTTCCTACCATTATTATGAGCCGTCCTCCTGTTAGCAGCCTCCACTGATGCACAGGTTTCACAAGCTGCAGAGGATATCCTTCATTTGGTAAATTATACAAAATATCTAATTTCAACAGGTGGCTGCCATAATTTTTTTCAATATACTTCTACCTAGCATTTTATGGGACATAAATGACAATAATGATACATTTTGCCTTCAAAGAAACAAATTGGTTTTAGAAACTACGCTAAATGCACAACTCATTTCCATTCATTCTCATGGCTTATTGTTTTGATGAGACACGCATGCAGAATAGACTGTATCTGTTTATTAGACAACCTTCCCGCTAGCTTGCCATTTAGGCCTACTATTGAGCAGCATTTTGCACATGGGTAGATTCAGCACCTTGGAGAGCGCTTGTGCTGAAACGTTGCTTGGAGAGACTTGGTCTGAGAAACAAACGGATCGATACAGCAGTTATTTGATATGTAGCCTAACAGTGGCATAGTCCCCTGAGCAGACTATCACACAAGCTTGTTTAAAGGGTTATATACCGGAATCAAATACATTAGGCAAGTAGAAAGTAAAATGAGTATATGCCTCACCTATAATTTATGGTGCTTTACAAAACCAATAAAATTATCCTGCTGACAAGATTTTCACTGCACTGCCATTTGGGTTGAAAAAGAGAGATTTTTTTTTTTAAATACACCTCCAGCCTTCATGTTAATTGTTCTGTAGCCACGAATCAGAAACACCAATCTGACAGGTTCTTGGTAGGCAACTTAGCTGCATGTAGGCCTACCAGAGAGAGGATGCCAAAAGCTGGAGAAAACAGGAATCTTGCCAAAAAACGAAACAATATCACCTACAATAACCTATTGTAGTAGGTCTGAGAGAGTGGATATGGCTATACAGTCCTACTGAGAGTGGTTATACTGTACTACAAAGTCCAGTCAACAACTGGTTGTCCTCCATGCCATATCTTCTCATTGGCTACAGTAAATTAACTTAGATAATAATGCGCTGTAGTCTGGAACCTTGCCCCCTGTGCTTAATAACGTCAAGCCATTAAAACCCAAGTAGGCCTATAATGTTACAATAAAATAATGTAATGGTAGGAGAAATAGGCTAGGTTGTTTAAAGCAACAAAGGATATGGCCATTCTGTAATCTTTTTGGCATATTTCCGTATGATACAATCCTCACTAAAGATGAAGATGGACCGGTTGACAGTAAGACAGCTCTGCTTGACAGGGATGGGGTTGTAAATGGCCATTGTCCTGGCTCTTTGGGCCATTGATTGTTTGTACACCCTAGGGCCGCTTGGGGGGCCTGCTGGCCGACCTGCCCCCCTTGGTGGGCCCGCTTGACAGACCCCTCCACGCCGGTTGGATAGTTCCTCTTCGAATCGAGCCATTCTACAATCGCACAGATCTTACTGAAAAAATCAAAACTTAGACTAGATAAAAGATAGAGAAAAAGCATCACAACACACAGTTGTTCCAGCCTCGAGTTCCTTTCGGTGTATGTAATGTTCAAGAGGATATTCAACAAACATTCAAAAATAAAATGATGTCTTTTTCTTCAGATATTCTGTTGACTAGTCCCCGCCTTGTTACTTCCCATGCTTTCAATTGTCAAGATTTTCAAATGTAATGAAACCTGAAGGAGAAAGTTTATATTTCCATGTCAAATATTTGTCCATGGGTCTTCTTCTGGCTGAATGGCCACATATACGTAGCCTATAGCCTATCCCTTTTCACTGGGCTAAGCTTTAAAAACAGCCAGTTTAACATGTACAAATGTCGAGCAATAACAATTCGCACCATTCGCATAACGCATGCCATAAGGCGGGCTATGACTGCATAGCTCACTTACAATTAAGGTGCAAATAAAATAGATGCATTTATCTGGTTTATCCTCCTCGGTTGATTTGCCATTGCGCGTTTAAGTTTTTCTTTTGTATTACCTTACCCCACGTTCCTTATGAAAACGAGGTGCCTCACATGATCCGTTCCAATAATCTTCCTATTAATTCGGGCACGGTGTTACGAGAAAACACACGGTTGGCACCTCTGCTTCCGCTAAATCGCTCTCAGGCAATGTATAATGTAACCACTTTCTCCAGCCACTGCTCCTTATGAATCGGCACACGTGACTAAAAAGACGCCAGGCTTCACCTGTATCGTCTCTGTATCCATAGCACCAGGGAGAAAGAGGGAAGCAGCTCCTCTCTCGTTTTTTTCCCCCCTGAGCAGAATAATCACCGAAGTTGCTTGATAAATCGCATCAAACAATGCAAATGTAGAAATCATGAAGGACAACAAAATTAATCATTATTCATTTTTGTCATTCACTAGCATCCGCAATCTCCTGAGATGTTGTGGTCCTGGGCATCCTCCCTCCCTCTCAAGTATTGCTGCGTTTTGGGTTATCATGACCGGGTGGGGTAGCCGAGGCTACAGCAGAATATGACTGATGTTTATTCTTTGGTAAATGCTAAACACTGAGCTGAAATTATTATTATTTTTCAATATGCAAAAATGAACAGCTGCTTATTGTCTTGCGTGGTGCTTTACAGCTAAATGGGTGGGGTGAGGGTTGCATCAAATTCAATACTAGCCTTATAGACTACCTGAATCTCTATCATCGTCACTGGTGTCAAAACGGTTCAATAGCTAGAATAACATATACTACATATTATTCATGGTTAAAATAGAGAATTAGGCATGTTAACTAACATAACACAAAACTAGACCGTATCCTAGGCTACTATAGGCCATCATTAACTGGCATTTGCTACGCCTAGCTTTCTTGTAAACTGGAATACTCATCAACAAATATGAGAAATAAATCATGTTTTAAAATGTACTTTATTACTTTACTGTGCACTTAATAAAAAAGAAGACATGGAAAAGGTGAGAATTTGTTACAGTCTAGGGCTACCCTTAGCATTTGATTTCTGTCCGCAAATCTGCAAAAAATTGATTTTATATCAGTCTCCGTTTAAAAAAGGAGACATAGTGGTGGTCAGGGGAGAGTGAGAGACCCCCACGGTGGCTGAGGGAGGACAGAGGTGGCATGGGGGTGTTATGATTGTGTTTTGGCAGAATGGGAACTTGACTGTTGGGCTGGGGATGGGCTGGCCACCCTCTTTAAGATCTGAGCTCCCTTGGCTATGGCGGCTGACAAGTGTCTACACGTTGGGGAACAGCACTGGCAGCTGTAATACTTGCTCTTGACCTTCCAGAAGTGATCGCCATAATCAAATCTGAGTGGGGGAACACAGGGTAGTCATCAAAGCACGTGTTCATGTACTGGAGCCTTTTCCTTGATTATATAGCACAACATTAATACCACATAGAAAAGACACAATCTATTCAATGATTGTCTTATATGTTTTGTGCCTCTCAATCAATCTGATCACCTGACTGAATGGGCTTGCTGGAGAAGAAGGCAATGCGGGGGAACCGCAGGTCCTGTTGCATGGTGAACACGCGGACTGCTAGCAGGTGGTTTATAAACCACCACACAGGTGGTTTATAAACCAGCCAATGTTGCCAAAGAGTCGCGCATCAATACAGTGCACATCACCCACCTGCCCAACAGTAGATGAAGCAATAAATACAATTATAATACATTTTATTTGACAGACGCCTTTCAGGGTACTCAAAGACATCGCACATTAAAAGTAGGCCTGCATAAAGCAAGTGCAGTACATACGATTGTAAAATCTACTGCATCAAAGTAAAATGCCATGCCTTCAATCACTCACTCAATTAATACAATTAGTAAAGGCTGACATGTTGAGCCCTCCTGTGAGGAGGTAGCATAGACAGTCATGACAGTCAATAGTCAATTTTTCAATATGCTTTAGTATACCAAATAGCCATCAAGCAAACTAAAAGCTGATGCAGCAGATGCGTGCTGTAAGAGGAACATGTATCAAAAGAACGTTGTCTCTGACACTGGCATTGTGTGCTCTTCAGCCCCGCCAGTTGGTATACAAAAGTATAAAAATGATGCCACATTAACAATACTACATTCGGAATACACCATTGACGAATAACAATGTGAGATTGTCCTAGATGTAATTTAAAATCACCTTATTGACCAGGGTGAAAGGGAATGAGTCATTTTCCCTGCCATCTGCCTCTGCATCATTAATGATTTCACCCACATACCAGCACAATAAAGAGAGACTGCTGTATATAATCTGTGTAATCACAACATTGAAATGAAGTGAAGAACTGAAAATTACAAATCCTGTTTTAACATTATCTGTTCATGACATCACAATTGGCTCATGTCATTTGTATACCAAGACATTATCATAGTTATGGTTGGGCAGTTTTCCAAACACTCAATAAAATGTCTTCCATAACATTCAGTGCCTCACTCGGAAATAAAAGTTCCTTGAGGAATATCCTGCAGTGCTCTCACACCCCAGCCTATCCTCTGGGTTTTATAGAGATGCAGCCAAGCCCTGAAAACAGACAAGAGAAGACATACATCCAGTCCAATTAACTGAAAAGACAGACAGTGCAGCCATAGTTGATCAAGTGTTCAGAGAAACTGATATTTTAATGGTTGGCTGAAACTGTATAACAAAAAGATAGACATTTTATTTGCTCATTTTCTTACTTTTTTAACTCTGCGTTGTTGGGAAAGGACTCGTAAGTAAGCATTTGATGGTAAAGTATACACCTATTGTATTAGCCGCATGTGACAAATAAAATGTGATTGATTGATTGATCAGATGATGGTGGGGTAGGGAGGCCCAGTTACCGGGATTCCATTCTGAACCACGCGATTCCTACAGCTCCTCCAACAGGAGCAGGCGTGGTTATACTCAAACAGGACCGGAGGCTCCTTCTGACAGAATTACAGAGGCAGAAGCCCCTCCTGAACAACCACAAGCAACACACTTTACAGGTCATATAACACATCACATATGGGAGTCCATAATATCGATTTGAAATACATGAAAGCTTTAACTTTACCTTGTAATGTGAACTTTTCCTTGGTGTAGTTATGTACTTGCTTTGTCATACCAACAGCGCAGGCTGAGCTGGGCACACATGCAGGTATTTGAAGAGTAGTCATCTGTACATCCGCAATGGTGAAATAGAAGGAGAGTGAGATTTCATTAAACAACACTTATCGAGAGAAATTGTGTGACTTTTTCTGGCCCACAGTAACTAACGAAGCAGAACAAGATGGGATTGGACTATGACTATGTGTTTCACAGAGCACTGGAGGTTCACCTGTAAATGAGTGATGTCCTTGTCTATAATAATTGGGGAGGTGACACAGCTGTCAGGGACCGATTTGTAGTTATCAGGACAGGAGTCACTGTCCACCCAACTCACACAGGTGATGGGGACTGCCTCATACCCCCGAGAGATGTCCCTGAAGAAGACAGAGAGGACGACAAATAATCAACACATTTACAGTAATCAGACAAAATTGTATCCCTTCATGTTCCCTCTCACCTCCCTAAGATACACCATGCTGTTATACCTGCTAAGGACCTTCTCTCCATGACTGTCCCTGATTCTCCTAGCATCTGTCAGCTTCTTATTGGTGTTCAGGGCCGCCCACACCTTGGAGTTGTAAATACAGCAGTCCAGAGGAGTCTCCCCCTATCTGTTCCTCAGGTTCACGTCTGCTTCTCGGGACAGAAGCAGTCTGGAGGAGTAGACATCATACTGGATGTGGCTGGGCTCTCTCTCACATCCCCAGCATGGCTATGGTTAGCAGCATGACTGCCACCCACTGGCCAGTCTAGCGCAGCCACTGTCTCTGGATGTGTGCATCTATGTGTGGACAGGTTCCTTCCATAAATGTATCTAGGCTATATACCTACAACTTTTCTCATTGCAGGTTAGTGCGCGTATGATAATATTTTTAAAAATCCAGGTGGGATAGGCTATTGATAACAAATCATATTTTTCAAGAACAACCTGGTGTCATGCTGCAGCTCTGGGAGAATGGAGACTGTCTTAATACTCACGTCACACATTCCAGTTGGTTCTCCCTGGCAGCGATATGTAGAGGTGAGTCCCCATGGACGTTGACTGCATTGAGGTCACATCTGGCATCAAGCAGGATCTGAGCAATGTCATCAGAGACAGACAGGGCTGCCCAGTGGAGGCCAATGTTCTCCTCCTGAACAGGGATCACAAGTCAACATGGAAAACACACCCAGGACCAACACCTTCCCCACACACCACAGAAACAACCTTGCATCTAAAGGCTACTGTATCTTGAAGATACATTGTTATATTTTTGGTCCATTAATGTCAAGTGTATCAGCATACAGTACATCATATACACTATACAAACGTCTGAGGAAGAAATCATACTCACACAGACCAATTGATATGTTCTCCTTTACAAAAAATACTGCAGTTATGACTTAAGTTGTTAATTCCTCAAAGAAGTAAGTTGACTTCTTTGTATGCGCCCAAGGTGACATTCTGAAGCATCCCTTTAACTTGGATTACACCATGTACTGTAGGTGAAACGTGCAGACCGGAACATTATGCACCCCATGGGATCCATCCCACTGTAACCTTGCCTGTGTCTAGCCTCCCCTCCCCTCCTCAGGCTGTGAGAACAGAAGGTAGGTAAAGGTGATGGGATGTACAGTAGGGTGAACAGCATGCATCCTATACAGTACTGACCTTGTCTCGGATGTTAACATCAGCCCCTTTGGAGAGCAGCAGTAAGACCATCTCTCTGTGCTTGTACTCTAGCCCAGGTGATAGGGGTCCACCCATCATCATCCTGAAACCAAGCACAACCAATCAAGTTCATTAAAATTAACTTAAATTGAAACTAAAATGAATCATGAAAAAAAACAAGTAAACTGAAATAAAATAATTAACAAAACCCGTGTGAAAAACTAAAACTATACTGAAACTATTATTTGTCTCCAAAATAAAACTAACCGTTCAGTTTGTTTTTTGGGGGGGAAAAAATCGAATGGGGTTTAAGCTTTTTTTCCTAATTGGGTTTTGAAGCT